>NW_024412427.1:24486739-24511141 GCF_014898765.1 Herpailurus yagouaroundi | reverse complement strand
ATTTTATTTTATTTTATTTTATTTTATTTTATTTTATTTTATTTTATTATTTTATTTTATTTTATTTTATTATTTTATTTTTTAATTTATTTTGAGAGAGAGATAGAGAATGAGCAGGGAGGGGCAGAGAGAGAGGGAAACAGAATCCCTAGCAGGCTCCACCCTGTTAGCACAGAGCCCGATTCTGGGGTTGAACTCATGAACCATAAGATCATAACCTGATCCAAAATCAACAGTTGGACATTTAACTGACTGAGCCACCCAGGTGCCCCCAGAAATTAACAAACTTTTTAAAGGTCCATGACTGCTAGCAATACTATTTTATTCATTTTACTCATAGATATCAAATAGATTATGCATATCTTGTGTGACCTACATCACCAAGGAATGTCCTAACTTATCAATAAAATTACTCATTCTATTAACATTATAACTTCATGCTTATACTAATTTAAAGGAATGTATGTTATTGCTCTTGAAAATAAAAACATACCTCTTCAATTTCCCTTTCCCTGCCACCTAACCCAGTGCCAACCTCACTGGCTACTCTATATGGACCTAGAAAAGTTAAAAATAAAACAAGGAACAACCCAGTGCCCAGGACTGATGGGTAATTGATTTAATTGGCAATGCCCAATTTACTACATAGGAAACCACTCTAGTAAATTATTTTATAAGGTATAAAGAATTCCCATTTATACCACTTGTTAATTTTTAAAGTATATTTCCTCAATCTGAAAAAAAGTCTATCATTTTCCAGATATGGTGGTTCTTCTGCACAGCCTCTACTCGATCCTTTGCTATCTGTCTTCCACTCGGGTCCGGCCACTAGGAAGTAATGACAGAAGATCACAGGATGGGAAATGAGAAAAGTCAGAGGATTTCTCCCTACTTGCTCCCTGCTTCCCTCCCTAGTCTCTGACTGTGTGTGTCTACCCATCTAGAGCTTCCTCCACACTCCCAGCTCTCCATGGACTCCAATGACAACAATTCCTCCCAAAGGTGGTAATGACCTCCCATTACTGCTGGTCTCCACCCCCAGATTGTTCCCATAGCCCCGACCACCTGTCTGTAATTAGTCTTGTCACCAGAGTCTCTTGTCACCAGGGTGAGCTCTGTTTGTGGTTGAAACCCTGACAGATACACTAGATTTCAGAAATGGCATAGTTCAAACCCCAAAGGAAGTGCTTCAAACCCCAAAGGAAGGATGGTATTTCTACTGAGAGTCACATTGGGCCCTAAGTAAAGCTCTGCCACCTCAGAGTTAGAAATTCTATTGATGTCCCCAGATTGGTGAGATTGTTTTAGATGACTAGAAGATGTATTTCTTTAAAAAAAATTGCTGGTTTTAAAGGTGGCTTCATAACTTGCCCTTTGAAATATTTGATACGATTGGTCCAGTGGTTCTCACCATCAGGGGAGTTGTTTAATACCAATTGTGGTAGGCCGAATTCTAACACAGCCCCAAGATTTCCTGCATCCCCATTCCCAGTTTCTACACCCTGCATAATACCCAGGACTGTGGGTTTGATAGCTTACATTTCTGTAATTAGGTGCTGTCAGCATGTAGCTGACTTTTAGAAAGGGAGATTATCTGTTAGCTAACACTACAATGCCAATCATATTGCAATATAAATGTATCAGATCAATGTTATATACCTTAAACTTACACAATGTTATATGCCA
The DNA here is from genome assembly GCF_014898765.1 of Herpailurus yagouaroundi. Taxonomy (NCBI): domain Eukaryota; kingdom Metazoa; phylum Chordata; class Mammalia; order Carnivora; family Felidae; genus Herpailurus; species Herpailurus yagouaroundi. The sequence continues at coordinate 24,509,455 of NW_024412427.1, read as the reverse complement.
ATTATATCTCAATAAAAAAATTGAAAAGCAAAAAAATAAAAAAAAAAAAGGGAAGGAAGAAAGGGAGATTATCTGAATAGGCCTGACCTGATCACTCCAGCCATTCAGAAGCAAAGAATCTTGTCCAGCCGGTCACCGAAGAGAAATCAGAGATTTGAAGCATGGCTTTGACACCACGGAGGTTCTCCACTGCTGAGATGGAGAGGGCCAGGTGACAAGGACCTCAGACTGACCTCCTGAAACTGAGAGTGATCCCCAGCCAAAAGGTAGGAAGACAACAGGGACCTCAGTCCTAGAACCACAAGGAAATGAATTCTGCCAACAGTAGTGAACTTGGAAGAGAATCAAGAACCCCAGAGGGAACTAGCCAAAAAATTGATTTCAGCTTGATGAGAATCCAGTTACCATGTGCCCAAACTTCTGACATATTGAGACTGTGAGAAAATAAATTTGTGTTGTTTTAAGCTGCTAAGGTAATCTGGCAATTAAGCAGGTAATGTGTTAAATGTAATAGAAAACTAATACATCAATGCTTCAACCTCCAAAATTCTAGGTTTTTTTCTGGTTGATCTGGATTGGGATCCAGGCATGGGCATTTTTCAATACCTTATCCTAGGCAATGCTAATATTCAGTCAGGAATTTAAAAACTCACTGCTTCCCCCCTGCCCCATAACAGAACTGGAACTAGCTAAAAAATAAACCCCCTACAATAGTTTCATCTTCCCAGTTCACCAATTCAACAAATAGTTATTGAATGTTTACTGGGTGCCAGGTGGTTGGCCCTGGGGATTTATTTAAAGGTAAACAAAATCAGACAGTCACTTCCCTCATGGAGCTCACAGTTAAGAGTAGGAGATAACACGCGTTTTTTTTGAACACCGTATGTTTTTTCTGCACATACAGCTAGGTTTCTTTTTACAAAAATTGGCAGAAAATAAGCACTTCTTAATACTTAGATGTTTGTGCTGCCTCTCATATTTCAGGGTGCCCTCTCAGTTACTTTAGTTTGAACCACAAAGGCCTGTGTGGGAAGATAAATTTGCTTGAAATGACCTTGATCAGCACTAGGATGGTGTGCTTATAGAGGTCATTTGATTAATTCAGGAAAAAAAAAAAAAGGATAAGAATTCACCATAGACCCAGTCATCATTCTTGGCACTAAGACACCAAGATTGCAAGTGTTGGCTGTCATAGTAAACAAGTCCTTTACAGATCACTTTAAAAAAGAGTTGGGAGAAGAAAAACATTAAACAAATAATGTCACAAAGGAATGTAAAATAACTACTGTGATAAGAGTTTCCAGAGGGAGATGCACTTTCAACAGGGGGATATGACTTAAGTTGGGACAGGGGAAGATCAGGGAATGTGTCTCCAAGGAAGTACTATTAAGCAAGGAAGCCAAAGATTGAAAGGTGGGCTGACAGATTATTGCTTACACAGTGGTTGCAAACTGAAATACCCTGGGAAATTTTACCCCAGAGATCCTGATTCGGTGTACGGGAGGTATGGTCTGGGCATCCCCAGGTCACCCCAGTGTACATCCAAACAGGAAAAAAAAAAAAAAAAAAAAAACCACAGTATGTGTAAAGGCCTTGTGGCAGGAAGGAACTTAGATTCCAGGGGCTGAAAGAAGGCTGGGCTGAAGGAAGACACGGCCCTCCCAAGATTTTTGATAACTATAGGCACGTTACAGACACATGTGACACAAACTTGCCTTCTCTGAGTTACTGCTATCCAAAGTATTTTAACATGTTACCTTGTGTTGAAAAGCACTCTCTAGGAGTTCAATATATGAAGTAAGAGAGATTTCACCAAAATGCAAAGAATTGCCCCAGGTTAAAACGTAAAAGAGTCAGGCACCTGGGTGGCTCAATCAGTTGAGTGGCTGACTTGAACTCAGGTAATGCTCTCATGGTTCCTGACCTGAGTTTGAGCTGCACAACGGGCTCCCTTCTGTTAGCGTAGAGACCGTTTTGGGTCCTCTGTCCCCCTCTCTCTCTGCCCGTCCGCCTCTCAGGCACGTGCACTCTCTCTCTCTCCCTCTCTCCCTCTCTCTCTCTCTCTCTCTTAGAAATAAATAAACATTAAAAAAAAGTAAAGGAGCATATAGCTCATTTCAACAAGCAACCCCACTCCCTGCCACAGAGCCTTGGTCCAGGCAGAAACATGTTGAGAGAGACAAGAGCACTCTCCTGAAAATGAGAAAGAAGGCAGCATTTAACAGCCCATGCATTTTCTTTCTGGCCTGCCCAATTGTGCAGTCAGTTATATTCCAGATAGCATGTAAAGAGTTCACTGCTACTGACAGGAGTGCAAATTCTCTTAATGGCATTTTGGGATCAGCTATATAATTTGCATATAGCATAGGGAATAAAGTTGATTGACATAGGGTAATAATCTAAAAATCTCTTTTGGCATAAAAAGACCTGATCACTCTCAAACTGCCAAATCAAACAGGCTTATGGAATTTACCTCAGCCACTTTCCTCTCTCTCAGCTTCAGCCAAATTGGCTTAATTGCTATTTCTCTAAAAGCCCAGCATGCTCCTGTCTCAGGTCCTTTGCACTCTGGATTCCCTCTCTTGAGATGTCCTGTATGCCCACCATTCACTTCGTCACTTCCCTCAGAGTCATCCTATCAGAGAGTTTCTTGACCACCTAATTAAAAGCACTCCTCTGATACTCTATACCCCCACCTTGCTTCAATCTTACTTACACCATTTATTGACCTGTGACATATTATAAAATTATTTATTTTTTGTCTATCTCCTCAACACTGACTCAGGCTATAATCTGATTTGGTTACTAAAATAGTACATACTTAGAATAGTGCCTGGTGCATACTTAATGCTCAATATATACTTTTTAAACCAAAATATGACTACCAATAGTAACATAAAAGAACAAAAAAATGTTTTTTTTTTCATTTTTTTTAACATTTATTTATTTTTGAGAGACAGAGATAGACAGAGCAGGAGCAGGGGAGGGGCAGAGAGAGGGAGACACAGAATCTGAAGCAGGCTCCAGGCTCTGAGCTGTCAGCACAGAGCCTGATGTGGGGCTCGAACTCGTGAACCATGAGATCATGATCTGAGCCAAAGTCGTACGCTCAACCCACTGAGCCACATCAGGCACCCCACAAAAAAAGTGTTTTAACAAAGAATATGCTCTTACAAAAAAGTTAAGGCTCTAAGATACAAATGGACACATGAATGAAAACTATAACATATTTCATAGTTATTTTCTAGATAGTTGGTGATTAAATTTTACAGAATGTCAACCTTCATTGAAAATTGCTCTTTTATAGATAGAGCCACTTGAATAAAAATTAAATTACTTTTATGTAGCATATTCCATTAAATTCTGCAGGCATTTTATTTCATCAAGGCAAATAAAAATAATATGATTTGAAGCTGAACAGTTCCTCATCTTTCTGTTAAAAATCTCTGTGGAATGGACAGTGATATATAGATCAAAAAAAGTTACATAATTTTTTAAATCAAAAAGCAATATACAAGGTACAAAGATGTTCAAAGCATGGAAAATAAAAAGTGTGAATAAATATATTTTCAGTTCCATTCTTAGTTCTTTACTTCCCAATTTTGTTTAGTATTGTACTAAGATAGCTAGTATAATAATAAATATATTTAGTTACACCAAGAACTGAAATCCCTACTTTAGATACCCACATTTCTCATTGTAGTCTTCTGGAAATCTCCTATATGCATTTCTCATGGAGATTGGAGTAACCACATGTGACTGCTATTTGGTGAATGTGGGAATTGCTTAGATACATTTAACTGTTCACCATTTGAAAAGAAGTTATGACAGTTTTTCAAAGCTGGGTGTACACCAGAATCAACTGGATGGCTAGTTGAAACAGACTGCTGAGCTCCAGCCTGAGTATCTTGATTCAAAGTTGAGGGGCAGGGTCCAAGAATTTGTATTTCTCTCAAGCTCCCAGGTAATGCTGACGCTCTTGGTTCATGGACCATCCTTGGAATAACACTGGTCAGTTGGGTTCTGAGGGTTCCATTTCTTTCCCCTATTCCTATATTTCAGAACAACCCCATGAAGTGGATCCACCGAAGAAAGAGTGAGTTAAGCATACACATGTAATTGCATGTGCAAGTGTGTGTGTGTTTTCTTTGTTTTAATTTTCATAAATAATATCATTCTCTATAATTCTTACCTCAAGCTGCTTTCTTTTACTTAATATTTTGTTTTGAGGATTCATGTCAAGTGCTAGCTACATCTACTTTACTCATTTTCACTCTGTCATGGGATGTGTCGTATGACTCTATCAAAACTTTAACTTTTCTCTTGGTGAAGAGTCTTTCCATTTTTTTTAAATAACTACAAACACTACCATAATCAATGTACCTATACATGTCTTCTTGTACATATGGGTTAGAGATTTTATGAATGGAATTGTTAGGTCACATAGGTCACATAGGATATGTGAATCTTTCATGGCACTAAATGAGTTAGATAGACTGGGTGAATGGTGTCAGTTAATTGCATCCCTTTCTCCACACTGCTTCCTATAATAGTGTAACCTTGAGCTTGGGTTTGTGATTTGCTTTGGTCAATTGGATGGTAGCAAATGTGATGCAAACAGGCTTAATAAGTGATTGTGTGTTTCTGCTTGCATCCTTGCGTGATTAAACATGTCACACTTGCTTTTCTGAGACTGCCAGGAGATTGTCCCTAGTCTGATGAAGGAATATAACAGACACATATATTAAAGAAAAATGAAGAAGAGCCCAGGCATCTCATTGGCCATCTTAGACCAGCCTTCAGCCAAAATCAACAATGCGACTTGTCTACACTTGTTTGATGTATCTAGCTGACCTACAGCCAACCACAGATGCATGAGTGGGCCCACCAACAGTAATAAATGGTTCTTGTTTTAAGACATTCTGAAATAAGCTCTGAAATGGCTTGATATGCAGTATTATTGTTGTACAACATAACAGATACACTTGATATTGCTAAATATTTTCCCAAACTAGTTGAACCAATTTACATTCCCATCAGTGATAGTTTCCCACATCTTCCTAACACTTGATATTAAAGACTTAAATGCTTTTGCCAATAAGACGATTATGTTACTATACCTTGCTAAGAGTTTACCTCCATAATTACTAGTGGGCATGACCGTATTTTCACATGCTTTTTGGCCATCCATTCCTTTGCATGTTGTACATTTCATTGCCTCCGCATGAATTAACAAGAGTTGAAACCATTTTAAGATTTTTAAAAATTAGACTTTCTGAGGGTGCCTGAGTAGCTCAGTCAGTTAAGCATCCGACTCTTGATTTCAGCTCAGGTCATGATCTCACGGTTTGTGAGTTTGAGCCCCTCATAGCACTCTGCACTGTCGGTTTGGGATTTCCTCTCCTCTCTGCCCCTCCCCTGATCACATTCTCTCTCTCTCTCTCTCTCTCTCTCTCTCTCTCTCTCAAAATTAAAATAGACATTGAAAGAAATCAGACTTTCTGAAAAACAGAATAAAACTTGACTAAATTGGGGTGACTCCAAAAGTTAATTAATTAATTAATTAAAATAAAATGGCAGTGCCCCCTTCAGAATTAGACTTTCAGATAAAATCAGGGGAATATGATCAATGGGAATCATTCTCCCAAAGACTCATTGGATTATCAATTATTCTGACTAGGGCGTGTGTGTATGTGTGTGTGTGTGTGTGTGTGTGTGTGTGTGTAACACAGATGTCATTATAATATCCAACTTAAGTGTAGGGTAACATTGCTGGATTTGCCATAAAGAATACTAGCAACAACTGCATGAATTTGTAATTTTTGATCGCATGAATTTGGGCTGCCAAAGCAGTGCTGACTTGCTAAAGTCAGTGGGTGAATCTCACTCACACAAGACATAGGACAAGATCAGGGCTCCTGGCTACCAACTGTGAACAGCTACCCTAGGGCTTGAGCAGCACTCAGCCATTTGTATTCTGATCCTGGGACCTCTGGAGGTGTATAGCACCTGAAGGCAATGGGTGTGGCAGAGTCATCCTTTTACCCTGTGAGCTCCCTGCAGCTGGTCCCCAGCATAGTCCCACCACCCCTCCTCATGCCTTGTGTCAGGAAGTTCTCCAAAGTTGACCATGCCTATCTCCTCTAAAGGATTTGGTGACCATTAGCCCCCAGGGCCAATGGACTCTTCAATACATGTGGTGGAACGATGCTTTCCTAAATAAATCTTAAACCATGTCTCATAAGGGATGAATATCCCTTGCTCTTATGAAACCATTCCACCTATCCCTCTCTCTCCCCTTCTCTTCTTAACCACATCTCTTTCTATTTCCAGTTTCAACAAACATTCATTACATATCTACATGTGCCAGCATGGCAGTGTAGAGACTAGCCACGCTGCTACTCTCTTGCCTAGCACAGAAGAAAGGCATTTAAAAGGTAATTACAGTTCTCCCAGGGATTACATTAGCCATCTATTATTAGCCCATACCTGAAGTCACAGCTATAGTTCAATGCTTTGCATTGAGTGCCTTAGAACTTGAAGTACAACCCATATATTTAAGCTGCTATTTTTAAGTTAAGATTGATTCCTGTCCTTAGTCTATAGCCAGAGCCCCATTCTCATTTTCTCCATAGTAAAGAAGAACACACACACACATAAAAAAAGAATAAATTTAATTATGAATCTGAACATAGTGTCACATTCATTTCAATCTTGTGGAAAACCTGGTTAAACCTCCCAGAGGATCCCTCTCTGTGTCACAACATCATCTTCCTTGTGACAGATTTCACATTTCTTTTACATCATGGGGTAATGACTAAATTGCTGCTCAGGGAAATGGCATTTGGCTAAAGGAAAAAAAAATATTGGTGCAGGGGGAGAGATTTGTGCAGTCTGAATGCCCAGGCCAATGTCTGATCTGAAGAACAGAATACAAATTATGTAATGAATCAATATATTCCCCATACCACCACAGAAAAGAAAAGAGGCTGGGCTAATCCCAAATAAGATACATTGTAGAACAGAATATGACATCAACTCATGGAAATTTTCTACTATATGTGTCCCATGCAAAAAAAGAAAAAGGGGAAAGTGCCTTTTATGCCAAACATATATCAGATAATGACATATAATGAAATGCACACATCTTCTGAGGGAAAAAGAGAAGCTATTATATTCCATTGAGAAACGTAATATATCAAGGAACTAAAAGCTCCCTTCAATGCCATAATTTTCTCCAAAATATTTCTGGAAGCATTTCACCACTTTAAAATATACCCATTAAGACCAAAGCTATCTACAATAATTTGGAAAACTATAGATTGAACTTCAGTATAATCCTTCATATAGATTCCCTTGCATACTGATAGGGTGAGAAAGAAAGCAAATTCTGTGTTCCATAATGCACACTGCCAGAACTTCCAAATAGTTCCACATTTCTCTACAGATACTTTGTGATGGGTTTTTTTTTTTTTTTACATCCATCCACTCATTACTATTCAACAAAAATACATTAAATACCTACTGTGTGCCAAGCCTTCTTCCATGATTAAAAACAAAAATGCTGAAAAGAAAGATTAAATCTCAGGCCTCCTGGGACTTATGTTGGGCAGAGAGATATTAAACTTTGAAACAAGTACATCTGGGGAGTAATAAGAGTACAAAAGAAAATAATGGAGGGCAATGAGATAGAGAACATTGGGAAGAGTTGGGACCTACATTAGATAGGGTGGTCACAGAGAGCCTCTTTGAGGGCATACAAAGGCATGAAGGATGAAGGAGGCAGCCACGTGTAGACATGGGGGAGGAGCGTCACACAGACATAGAAGACCAAGATGGTTGTGGAAGGTTTGTGAAGCTACACTGCTTCCATAACCTTATCTCTGTAGTGCACATTATTGGTAATCTGCCAAGATGCCAACACCAGTTTCCTGCATGCTTTACTTCTAATATTGTGTACCTGCAGCTTTGTTCAGAGGCCTTCTCTTGGGCAACTTTTGAGCCACTTTAAACAAAAAAATCAAAAGTCTGTGTTTCCTGAGCGGAGCTGAAGAAGGATACAGGCATGAAAGCTTAGTTCTGTGGCCCTGAGTGAGGGATGGGAAGTCTCTGCAGTGTAATTTGCACCCCTGAGACCCTCATGGGATCTGGCTGAGGCTGAACCTTTGCCTTGAAATCACATCCTTGCTTGGCTTTCTCTTCTTCCTTGACCTGCTTCTTCTGTACCCTCATTGATTTCTCCTGGGAACACATTTTAAATGAATCACTTTCATTCCAATTCTCATTGTAGGATCTGCTTCAACCTCCATGCCAACATGAATGACTGAAAATATGTCATGGTGCATGATTTGAATTATCCTAGTATTTCTGATAATTGTGGAGTTTGGGGAAGAAACTTTGTTGGTAATGATGATGACGGGTTCTGGTTCCAGCTTTTCTAGCATGTAATTTTGGGAACCTAGGCAAAGTCACAGCTGTGGACTTCAGTGCTTCATCTGCAAACTGGGGTGTGGGGGGATTGATGACCTCCAGGGAATGTTTCCTAGTTTTCCTATTAGAAAATAATAGGCTTGGGGCACTTGGGTGACTCAGTCTGTTAAGTGTCTGACTCTTAATTTTGGCTCAGGTCATCAGCTCACAGTTCATGAGCTTGAGCCCCACATAGGGCTCTGTACTGACAATGTGGAGCCTACTTGGGATTCTCTCTCTCCCTCTCTCTGCTGATCCCCTGTTCCATCTATCTATCTATTTATCTATCTATCAAGAAACAAACTTAAAATCATATGCTATGTATACACATGGGTACAGATGATATATTGATACATAGTCACATATGCTGCACACATCTAGAGAGATAATGGTGTTACACCCAACGGGATATGGAGAGATCAGTGAGTGAGTGTTCCAGTAAGTCAGTAAGTGATCTTTACTCGGTTACTCCTGTGAGAGGTAATGAAGAGCAGTTGGTTAAGGCCAAGAACAATGATCAAAGGAGGTCAGGAGGGTTTTGGTGTAATTGTGCTTTTACCTTAGACCTAAGTAAGATTGAGAGATGGGCAACCTACTCAATGAAAGGAAAGAAAAAGCAGCCAAATAAGAACACACGTAAGAAATGTCTGCACTCTCAGGGGATAAGTGGAAACTGATAAGAATCATGACAAAAACTGCCAAATCATGATTGGTCCCGAGTCACTGGACCTGGACATGTCCTCTAATTCCTGCTCATTGTGGCTAAAAAGTAACCTCCAAATCTTACAAAAGGAGGGGGGGAATAATAGAGAACAAGCAAAGAGAAGCTCAACTTTACATCATGCAAAGGAAAAAGGTGTTCAGAATGCACTGTTTAACATTACCTTAACAACCATTGTGGTAGAAAAAATAGATCTAAAATTAGCTGTGTGATGTCACTGACACTACTGTGTCTCAGATTTCCTGCTCTGTAAAATGGAGAAAATGCCTGCACTTCAAAGGGGCATTTTGAGGTTATAGAGCAGAGAAATAGCTGACATGGGAGGCACCACAGCTTGTAATGGATGCTTCAGAATTAGAGGCGTCTGAGTCCTCGCTACCCCTCACCTGATCCCTTGATAGCTGTGTGATCTCAGACAAGTCACCTAACTTCAAGTCTATAATATGTGACCATCATTGTACACACTTTATGGAATTGCTAAATGTGAGGCACTTTTGCCTGTCTCATAATACGATCTGCCCTTTGGTCACATTTGCTAAGTAAACTTTTTCTGGAATACATAAGTGATGTCAATAAGCATCATATCCAGTGCTCACTGAGCTCTTTCCACCCCAACTATACTTTCTCTGTTATTTTTTTCTTTTTTCAAGTTTATTTATTTATTTTGAGAGAGACAGAGCCAGCACGAGTGGAGAGGGCCAGAGAGAGGGAGACAGAGAATCCCAAGCAGGCTCCACACTGTCAGCACAGAGCCTGATGTGGGGCTTGAATGCATGAAACCATGAGATCATGACCTGAGTTGAAACCAAGACTCAGATGCTTAACCGACTGAACAACCCAGACACCCCTACTTTCTCTGTTCTCGTCCCATGACTGACTCTGTCCTTACTACTCAGTTGTAATCCCACCTCCTTGATAAAATACCAATTACTGACATGTTTTTCTAGTTTATCCTTTATACATTTCCTCAGAGCACAGATTCTGGCATTCACTCCTAACTCAATACATGGTAACCATAGATATGAGAGACCCCACATTCCACTAGTCTGTAGTCTCTGGATGCCATTAGCCAGGGATATCAACATTGGAGAAGAGCGCCTGACATCAATCCCCCAGCTCCTGCCTTTACTTCCCTTCCGGTGAAAATCACAACATTCTCAACTTATCCTGTGCTTCCTGCAAGCTTTTCTACACAATCTGATCTTTTAAGGGGAAAAAAATATATCACATCTTTACATCCCCAGGCACTTTGTGTCCTCAGCTAAAATTAGTATAGTTGCTGCTCTACTATTTTAGGAAATGCAGGACACCCCTTGCTCTTCAGACCCACCAGCTTAACCAGTTGAGTAGCAATTATTCAATATGTAGTATGTAGGTTAGGCAGCAAACCTTACAACACCAGGCTGCTCTTTCTACCTCAGTTTACCAACATAGCAAGAGTGTGATCAGGTGGGCACAAGAGCTGTTAGAATGGACAAATGTAAAGATGTAAGTGAAAGAATGAAAACCCCAGAAAGATAATGTTTTAGGCCAGTTTCCCTAGAAGCAGAATCTGAGATGGAGATCCTTGACAAGTGATGGAGTGTTCTCGGGAGACACCTGTCAGGGAGCGAGAAAAGGAGGGTAGTACAAAGAGAGAAGGTAAGCAAATATAAAGCTTCCGGTGAAGTCTAGTCTCAGTTTGACCCCCCAGGGAGTTGGAAGATGTGAATGGCACCGGGATCAGTCTGTCATTGTCTGAAGGCTGCCTCAATAAAGGGCACAACCTACATGCGTTTCTGGATGGTATGGCTCCTGGAAGCCTACAGCAATCCTCTCAGGAGAAGGGGGCTGCTGTGAGCCAGTAACAGCCAATACTCATGGCGGCTGGGAGGAATCTTTAAATTTAGGGATGATATTTGTTACATGGGTTAAAATCTCCAGCACTAATATCAGCCCATAGGTGAAATACTCAATGTTAGGTAATCAATGACTAAACTAAATATGAAACAAAATAGCAATTTATTTGAGATGGAAAGAATGGGAAGAGGAAATAGTTATTATTCTCCAAGTAGGGACATCTGAGTTAATTGAACATGGAGTTTATTTCAAGAAAATGGAAAATCAAGTCTCAAGATTCTGTCCGATTTTACCTCCATGTCTGTCAGCAGCAGGTTAACTGTGTGTGAGGAAGAAAAGTGTTGGACTTGATATAAAAATTAAAAAAAGAGAGAGAGAGGGAAGTTCTAATCACAGCCTGGTCACTTACTAATTTGTATGTCTGTAAATCAGCATCAAGTGAAGAGTCTCAGGTAATTAAATTCCATTATGGGAATTATAATAACTAAGATGCCTAAATCATGGGGTTCTTCTGAGGCTCAAGTGAGTTAATGCACTGGGAAGGAAACCTGTGTCTTTTCAATGCAAGTGAAAGACCCCAAGTCCACGGGCCCAGGGTAAAAAGTGATGTATAGGGCCAGGGATCAGGTGGCCACATGGAGTGGCATGACAGTTCCCTGCCACCATCTCTCATGTCTCTTTCTAGTCCAGTGTCAACTTCATTCTCATGGATTGGGCTGCCTTTCTCATGAGACTGGATACATGACAGTGAACAGCCTTAAGCTTTATCATATGAGAGGGAGGAACCTTCTTCCCTGGTTCTTACTAGAAAAAAATTGCTCTCTTGATTGCACTGATTGTAAGCCCTGTGAAAGAGATGTCAGTAGGGCACAGTGTTTGGCAGCCACTCTCTGACCTGTGAAATTGGGGAAGCAATAGTTTCCCAAAGCAAAGGCTGGCCCCAGGAGCAAAGATTTGGGGGTGGGGAGAGAAAAGATGGCAATCCACGGGGATGCTAGATGTGGTGTCAGAAGATTGAAGTTCAAGTGTCTTTTTTTTTTAATGTAGCCTGTCCTTGAGTACATCAATAAATCTCTCTGAACATCTTCTTCATCTACAAAATGGGAACACTAAAATATATTTCACCAGGATGTTTGAGGATTAAAATAGATAATTTATGGGTAAGGACGCTTTGAAAAATGTAATGTGCTTTCAAAATTTATATTAAGGTGTTATTATGAATTATTGTGCATTAAATACACAGCACTTCCCAGGCATATGTGCATTTTCTATTAGTTTTTTATTTTTATTTTTTTAATTTTTTTTTTCAACGTTTATTTAGTTTTGGGACAGAGAGAGACACACAGCATGAACGGGGGAGGGGCAGAGAGAGAGGGAGACACAGAATCGGAAACAGGCTCCAGGCTCCGAGCCATCAGCCCAGAGCCCGACGCGGGGCTTGAACTCACGGACCGCGAGATCGTGACCTGGCTGAAGTCGGACGCTTAACCGACTGCACCACCCAGGCGCCCCTCGATTAGTTTTTTAAACGAAAAACAAAAAAAGAGAGAGAGAGAGAGAAAATGTTTTAATGCCTACCTTCTCGCAGTTTGCAGCTGAATCAATCCACCACATGGCAAGAAAACAGACAAGAGGTCCAGGAAAACAGCCTTAGCTGAAGGTGGCGCTACCTTCAGTCAGTTCTCCCTTCAGAACAGTTATTCCCAGTAGGGAGTGACACGGGGTACTGTTTAGAGAGGTGTCAGTTCTACAGAGGTTTCTCCTTTCATTCTGAGAAATCGAAAGTGATCCCAGCAGAAAGCATTTGCAGCTGTGTTGGGAAATGAGCTAGTCACGCCTCGGCAATTTATGGCCAATTTTCCATTAATAAGAGAGAATGGAGTGTGGTTCAATCACTTTACAATCTAAACATTTGTTCTTAAGAATGGGGGAGACAGAATACAATGGTTTTGTTCTGTTTCTGAAAGAGCATTAATTCAATATTGTGTATCTTTGAAGAAAAACATTTAGATGGCTTTAAGTGATGGGAAGGTAAGTTTTACAGGAAAATACTTATAACGACATGCACTAGAAATACCGCCTAGAGTTCACCGGTGAAAGAAGGGCCTGAGGTCATGACCATGGTACAGGTAAGAGGAAGAGTAGAGTAAAAGAGAGAGAGAGAGAGAGAGAGAGAATTGGAAGTGGGACTGGAAGTTTCAGAGCATAAAACCAAGACAGGAGTCTCAATTAAGTGATGGATTTCTATAGTCAGGGGCCTAGAACCACAGGCACATTGAAGGCTGGGTGAAGCAGAGGTAAGAATCAGGGTGGGAAACAGATACTGGGACACAGATGAGGCTGTAGGCCCAGAAGAGCCAGGTGGTAATGTTCAAGGCAAACTGACAGTCATAGAGAATTATTAATTCAGGGAGGAGGCTTGCGATAAGACACCAAACTCTTACCCCAGCCAGAAGCTTGTGACATATTCCCCAAAATGTGTCTTCCTAGGGTTTGCAACAAGAAAAGCAAAATGTTGGCTGGCACCATGTGTGTAGAAAACGAAGATGGAAATTGCTTACAGGTCTGAAGAGGCAGAGACCAAAGGAGGTTTCCTAGAATAGTGGAAGGTTTCTTCTGTGGCATTCAATCCACTGGACATATCCATACCCTCAGTTCTCTCGACGCAGCATATCACCAGGTGCTTCTTAATGTAGGTTCCCTCCAAAGAACACCTGAAGTTGAGAATTTGGGTGCAAATTTGGGAGGTGATATGGGGAAGACCCCTGAAGGAACAGAAGCCAATAAAGGGGATATCAATGAGCAGGTGACCTCCGTTGGCACGTGGGGACAGAGTAGAATCTGGCTCAGAACCCACCAAAGCACAAGACAGCCAGAGTGTTCATCCATCAATTTCTATCTATCATGAATCGCATTCATTGAGGGTGGCTCCTTGAGATGCTAGCTCCCCAGCACTTCCAGACTCTCCTTAGTCACTAGAGGGAGGAAGTCCCCAAAGCTACAGGTGACATCCAAACTGGGTCAAGGCACCAAAGAAGGGGACAGCCAACACCTCCCACAGAGCCCTGAACATCCACACCCTTCACTCAAAGACTTCTCCCTAGTAAACCATTGCCCTTTTACTCTGACTTGAAAACTTACCAGTGCTTTCCAAGAGTCAGCTGAGTTTATTACCAAAGATGTTAGAGTTCTAATTGTATTGTTTTATGTAAGCAAATTAATTTTATGCAAATTAAGTGTATAGAATCCATGAAATATGAGTGCACAAGAAGAGATGTTTTCATGAAAGATCAGTTGAGTTCTTCAGAATAGTTTGATGCAAGCAAGCCAATAAAAATTTATACAAACTGTTGAATTAGGTGGGGCTGAGAAAACTGAGAAGGGCTCAGGGAGTGATTATAACAATTGAGGAAGATTATTCAATCAGATTGCTTTGCAAGTCACTTCAATTCTCGCTTGAATGTAAAGAAACCAAAGTTGAGGATCTTAGGGGATGTATTAAGAGTGTGATTTATGACGAGAGACCACACATCATGCCAATTAAGAGAAAAGGCCTTAGCTTTACATCAAAGATTGGCAAATGAATGTCAACTTATATGTTTTAAGTTAAAATAAAAATGTTTAAGGCCTGTATGAATCATTTTTTATGACCCCATGCTTTCAGTAATTTTTTTCCCAATTAATCAACCAATTGCTAGCCTTGAGAGTGTTGCATGAGAGGTACCTCAGCAGCACTCCCAGCAAAATGCTCTGAGACCACGGCTCTTTACCTCGTACAAAGTCAGCTGCCAAGAGTGTTTTATTTTAAGCATCCCACGAAAATTGAAGTACAAGGAACAAGTGCTTCCTCAGGGGAAGAGAGGGGATTAAGGGTCAAAAAGGTTAAGATTTCACTCTGGGAGCTATTTGGCCCAATCATAAAGAATCACAGGAGAGAAAAGCTAATGAAATGAAGTAAAGACGGGATGGTGAATACCCGGGCTTAGCAGCTTCACCCATATCTCAGTTAGCCTTGCAAAGTTACAAGAGGCAGCAGGACAGTTTTGAGGATAGAAAAGGGAAGACCCAACAAACAAACTTGTAACTAATTTTCAGAATAAGAAAGGTGCCAAATTCTTAAAGCCACACAATGTAGATGCTGAGACTCTGGAGATTGCCTGGAGTCCCCCCTTCTTCCAATCATTTAACACCAAAATCAATTTGTGTCATGCTTTGGCTACCTGAATGCTTGTCAGTTTAGAGAAATTCATTATGTGGCTCTTCAGGTTGGCAAGATTGAGAATCACTGAGGTTTGCTACAAGGTTTTATAACTCAGAACAAGTACCTGGCTTACCACAGATATGTTCTTATTACCCTGGAAAAGCAACATCAGAATAAACCTAATGGGTTTGTTTTTCATAATGATTCAAATTTTCAGGACACCAAGGTAACCACAGCATGACCTCTCTTCCTCCTGAGCCCTGGGGAGCTTTCACTGGTAATGGGTCTGCATTCATAGGACGGATGAGAGAGGCTTAGGTCTGCTTAAGAGGAAGATCCTGGAGTCCTGGTGTGGTGGGCAGAATAATGGCCTCTCAAAGATGCCCACATTCAAATACCCAGAACCTGTGAATATGTTACGTTACCTGACAAGGGAGAAGTAAGGTTGCAGATGGAATTAAGGTTGTTAATCAACCAACCTTAAACTAAGACTAGCCTGGATTATCTAGGTGGGCCCAATATAATCACAAGGGAGGCAAAAGTGTAAGAGTCAGAGTATTTCAATGTGAGAAAGCCTGGACTAGTCACTCTGGCTTTGAAAATAGAAGGGATGTGAAGAATACATGTGGCCTCTAGAAGCTGGAAAAAAGCAAGGAAACACATTTTCCACTAGAGTCCCTAGAAAGGAACCCAGCCCTGCCAACACACTGGTTTGGGTCCAGTGAGACCCATCTCAGACTTCGGATCTGCAGGCTGTGAGACAATAAATTTGAGTTGGTTTAAAACCACTAAGTTTGTTGTAATTTGGTACAGTAACAATAGGCAATGAATACATCTGGGTACCTGATGTTTGGTTTCAAAGGAGGTGTAAGGGCTCTGAGTAGGCACACTCCTTGACTCTGTAGACCCCTGTCCTTGGGAGAAAGTGTGGCTAGAAATGAACTAAAGGAGATCCTTCAGAGGGCAAGGGCTTGAATGCTTGGGTCAAAAGGAGGTAGGTGCTTCAATGTAACACGAAAATGATGCAAGCAAAGAAGAAAGCCTTACTGAACAATGACAATGGGGGGACCTGAATTTACCAGGCAACTTGGAGGGATGAGGTAGACCAGTTTACTGGAAGGGGACAAGCCCTCATGCTATATCCCCTTTCAGACTAGTGTTTGGCCTCTGGGTTAGAAATGGCCACATTCTGCTTTGCATAATGGAAGGAGGGAAGAAGGGGATTCTGAGCAGAAAAATGAGGACAGAACAGAGGGAGTGGAGAAAGAAGGAACTGAGCCAAGGAAATGGTGTGAAGACCACTCCCCACAATCTCCAAAGCCTGGTTAAATTATACTTACTAAATACTTTGTTTGGATAGATTTCTTATGGAAACTGGCCAACCAATGGAGCTTTGTGCCTGCAACAACGTGGGCTACAATGGATGCCAAAGCAGATCACACAAAGCCTCTCAGGAGCCAGGCTCTCATGCTCTTAACTTTCAACACTGTCAGCTGCTATTGGTGCAGAACTGAGCCTTCCCCTGAGAAATGTCCTTGCCAAGGTCACATCCCACCCAGGGAACAGCCTGCATGCAATGAATGCCATTCAGAGTATGAAGGCTCAAATGCAATTTGAGACACAGGGCTACCCCAGCTCCAGAGCACCCCTTAGGTCAGATGAATATTCTATGACAATTAAATCACAGCTAAATTCTCCCCGGGATCCAACCTGCCTCTTTCACCCTCCCACCTGGGATCCCAAGAGAACTTCCCAAAAGAATTCCTACATGGAAATCTCGGAGTCTCAAAATCAGCTTCCTTCAGAAATGGATCTATGATAGGGGTGAAAAAGACAGCAAAATGACCTCTAGGGCCATGGAATTAGGAGAAAATTGGGGAGGGGCACCTGGGTGGCTCAGTCCATTGAGTGTGCAACTCTTGATTTTTGCTCAAATCACGATCCCAGGGTCATGGGATTGAGCCTCACATCGGGCTCTGCCCTGAGTGTGGAGCCTGCTTAAGATTCTCTCTCTCTTTCCCACTGCCTCTTGCCCCTACTATCTCTGTCTCTGTCTCTGTCTCTGTCTCTCTCAAATAGAAGAAGGAGGAGGAGAAGGAGAAGGAGAAGAAGAAGCAGAAGCAGAAAGTTGGAGGAGAATGGCTCTCCATTAGAGTGAAGTCTGGATTGTAACAGACAGCAGAATTGCAGTAAGTTAGATCCTTAAGGACCAGAACACCTTCCAGCCTCTCACCAGGAGCCACAAATGCCTTGTAAATCCATATGTGGCCTACCCAGGCTGCACAGGAAAGGGCATTAGGGAATTTTCATCCTCAGGTCACCCAATAATTTCCAGGTCCTCTACATTTCTGTGTGCTTGACTAATAAGTTGCCTTTTAGGTTTTAATTAAAAAGCAAAATATCTAGAAACTGGAAGGCAGGGCAAGATATGATTAAAGAGGCTGAGGAGTGACCACATATCGACAATTTGCCTGTACTGTCTACATTCATTCGGAACATAAAACCCTACACGAATGTCCTAAGAATGGGCCAGGTTGCCTGGAAAATCAGTCTAATTTGGCTTGGCATTTGTGAAGAATGAAGAAAAGCCTTAACAATTCAGAACCCTTGACCCATTCATTGCAATAGCAGGAATGGCAGGAATAGCAGGAGTATATACTTGAGAGTAACCATCAGTTTATTTCTGAAGGCATGAGCAAACCATTATTTAGAATGCTCAACTTAGGAAATCAGAAATTTCAGTGATCACAGAAAAACATGCACAATTTTTGCAACTTCTGACATATCCATGTGACAGAGTTGTGCCTCCAATAAGAAATCCTGTTTTTAAAGGACTTGGAGTGGTATAAGGAATATGATACTAAGCAAAAACAGGAATAAAATTATTTATACAGTCTGGTCTTTACCATGTAAAAATATATGAATATGCATTATTAAGTTTTGGTTTTTCAGCGGGAGAACTAAAAGCATGCAAATGACTCTTTTAAAAAGGCAGCCTCTTTTTACAATAAATGTTAACATTTTAAAGTAATTTTAAAGGCCAATTTCTTATATCCTTCAATTCCCTGAAAGAACATTGTTCGTATTTTAAATAGTTCAGTTGCAAGATATGAATCAATACATGAAGAACTATTTAACGTTGCTGTTTTGATCCCGATGGTGTCCTAACAGAGGCATCAAGAGTGTAGCTCTTATAATAAACACAAATTGAGACTCTTTAAGTGGTCAAGTCTCACTCTGGAAAATACTGTAGAGTTGGAGACACGTGATATAGCAGAGCTAGTGACAGAACCATCAGTCTAAGGTTGAGAACAGTGGCTTTCCATGTCTGGTCCCTGCACCAGCAGTGTCCACATTACCTGGGAACATGTTATCTTGTTAAAAATTCAGAATCTCAGGTCCCATCCCAGCTCTACTGAATCAGAAACTCTGGGGCAGGACACAGAAATCTTTTACAAGCCCTCTGGGGGAATATTGTAGAGGCTAATGTTAGAGAATCACTGCTCTACATCAATGATCCTTTCTTGAAATCCATGAACTGGGGGGCATGTGAGGGGAGTGTGTATGTGACCTCATGCCCCTACATTTTCCAAGGGAGTTGATATAAAGCTCTCATTAGATTCTCAGAAGAATTTGTGATCCAGAAAATGAAAAAAATATATATATCACAGGTACAATAATAGCACGAGGAAAAACAAGAACATAACGGTTCTGAGCAATCAGGAACCTCTCTGTCTCAAGGTCCTCAGTGACTTTATGTGGTTAACATGATAGATTTTGATGCCTCACTATAAAGCCCGTGGTGACTGACTGCATTAAAGTCCCCAATTATTGGCCTCCCTGCACCCTGCAAATGGATGACCTGTAAAAGAGTGGTCTCTACTTTTTTGGTATGCCCAGCATTTCCCTCCCCTTTCTAGTGAGACCACCTCCCAATGTGGGGGACAGGCCCACCCTCCATTCTGTGTGATACTAAGTAAGGGAGCTGTTCATCACTGCATCCCATCTCCATGGCCACAGGAATGAATACATGGTTTCCAAAAATAGCACCCATCAGTATGGTTAAACTGATTAGCCAAGAAATGTTCACTTGACCCAAAATGGGCCAAAGGAGTCCTTTCCTGGGATTTTATATGCATATACTTAGAGACAAGAAGTGGCCCTTTTCCTCTGAAGTTTCTAAGCTGAATGGACATGAGCCTGTACCTGAGTGTAATGCACCTACACATAGAGGAAACCATATGTGTCAGGAGAATGAACGCACTAAGAATCACAAGAAAGAGAGACAGACAGAGCTAGCAGATTATTCACATCCTGGGCGAGAAAGAAAGAGAGAGAGAAGGTGGTGGAGGACTTTTTTAAAAATTAATTTTATTTAGTTTACTTTTATTGTAGTGGAGAGTTCTGTAAGTTGGCAAGTGTATGCAGTTCTGTGTGTCCATCACAGTAAGTACATGGAATAGTTCACCACCTAAAAAACTTCCTACGTGTCTGTCTGCAGTCATCACTCCTCCTACATCCTGGCAGCCATGGATGTTCCTTTGGCCCTGTAGTTTGCCCTTTGCAAAACTGTCATATAAATGGAATCATATAGTATGTGGTACTTGGGGTCTCATTTCCTTCACTTAGCACAATGCATTTGAGATTTTTCCATTCAAGTGTCCATACAAATACTGACACTAATCTTATCAGTAGTCAGTTCATTTCTATTGCTGACTAGTATTCCATTGCATGGATAAACCTTTCCCCATTTGAGAAACATTTGTTTCCAGTTTGGGGCAATTATGAAAAAGCTTCTAAAAATGTCTGCATACATAGGATTTCATCCAGTTTGGGTAAATATTTAGGAGTTGGATTTCTTGTTCATATGGTAAAGATATATTTAACTGCATAAGAAACTGTAAAGCTGTTTTCCAAAATGGCTGTACCATTTTGCATCTCTCCCTGCAGCACGTGAGAATCTCTGTTGGGTCTATCCAGAAGTTCTTAAGGCCAGTCCTTCCCCTTGATTTCCTATGTGAGTGAACTAATAAATTCCTAATTTGAGTTCACTTTCTATCACTTCCAGTCACAAAGTCTTGACTAACATAAGAAGTTTCTAATTAATATGGCCAGCAACCCTTGTATATTTTATTATTCCTCTGAATTCACCCTGTCATTCCCAGAGATACTTATTAGGTATCTACATGAAAAATACCATTCTAGGAATTACAAAAGGATATAATTTTTAACATTAATTTTTTTTTTCCTCAAGGGGTTCTAGAACCTGTTGATATCATCAGCCAGGACAAAGTCTCTCTCAGTGGCTTGGATGGAGAACTCCAGCAACATCATGCCTCCCTTGTCCTAACACCCACAATATGATCTAGCCTACTGTTAGGAGTCTGAGAAGGAAACATAAAACCATACTACAAAGATGCATTATTAATTAGTGTTTGCCTACAGTGATAGGGACCATTTCCATGGCTATATCAGAAGTTGTTTTATCATATATTATGTGGGAATGTTCTTTGTTATGTCATATATTACGTGAGAATATTCTTTGGGAACACCAGAGATTTTCAGGGAAAGATATTTTTGCCTAGACAATTCCCATCAGCTCAATGAGGTTGAGTATCATCTTACAAGAAACAGTTTCCAAGTAAATACTCAGAGGTCATGCCATAAATAAGACCCTTGCCCTTAGGGAAAAGTGGGCAAAAGATAAGTCTATCTGAGACCTTGAGCCAGGGAATTTGTTACTAGCAGAACCAAGAGAATAACAGTTTAACAAATTTTCATTCATATCACATCTTGATACAAAGCTCCTAGATAATGCATTGAGGAGTAGCTGTGCCCTTTCTTAGGAAGTAAAATGTCCAGTTACTTCTAAATCTCTCCTGCATCTTCAGCAAACACAGGGTGGGGGAAATGGACTACATTTTCTTCCTCCTTCTTTCATTCCCAAGAACAGCCTGTAGAACTTTTATGTGGGGCTACTAGTAGGTTCTGTCAAAAATATGGCATGAAAAAGTGACATATCAGATAAGGGGTTAGCATCCAAAATCTGTAAAGAACTTATCAAACTCAACATCCAAAAAACAAATAATTCAGTGAAGAAATGAACAAAAGACATGAATAGACACTTTTCCAAAGAAGACATCAGATGGCTAATGGACACATGAAAAGATGCTCAACATCATTCATCATCAGGGAAACACAAATTTGAATGACAATGAGATACCACTTCACACCTGTCAGAATGGCTAAAATTAACAACTCAGGCAACAACAGATGTTGGCAAGGATGCAGAGAGAGAGAATCTCTTTTGCACTGCTGGGGGGAATGCAAGCTGGTGCAGCCACTCTGGAAAACAGTGGGGAGTTTCCTCAAAAAGTTAAAAATAGAAATACCCTATGACCTAGCAACTGAACTATTAGGTATTTATCCAAGGAATACAGCTGTGCTGTTTTGAATGGGCACATGCACCCCAAAGTTTGTACCAATGCTATCGACAATAGTCAAAGTATTGAAAGAGCCCAAATGTCCATCGACAGATGAATGGATAAAGAAGATGTGGTATATGTATATACAATGGAGTATTACCCAGCAATCAAAAAGAATAAAATCTTGCCATTTGCAACAATGTGGATGGAACTAGAAGGTATTATGCTAAGAAAAATAAGTTAGTCAGAGAAAGACAAATATCATATGACTTCACTCATATGAGGAATTTAAGAAACAAAACAGATGAACATAAGGGAAGGGAGGCAAAAAGAATATAAAAACAGGGAGGGTGAAAAAACATAAGAGACTCTAAAACACAGAGAACAAACTGAGGGTTGCTGGAGGGGCTGTCTGTCAGTGGGGTGATGGGCTAAATGGGTAAGGGGCATTAGGGAGGACACTTGTTGGCATGAGCACTGGGTGTTATATGTAGGGGATGAATCACTGGGATCTACTCCTGAAAACATTATTGCACATATGCTAACTTGGATGTAAATTAAAAATAAATAAATAAATTAATTAATTAATTTTAAAAATATGTCATGAAAGATCTCCACCACATAGAGTCCTCTTTCAATGTCTGTCCAGATTTGAGATTAGTTGGGAACGCTTTTTTTCTTATACTATACATCAACTACATCGCTGAACTATTTCCCTGCTACTAAAAATGAAAACTGTTAAGTGTGAGTGCTTTACTTACTGTCCAAATAGGAACAGAGGGTTGGACTAAACCATTGCTCAATGTCCAGTTCAGTGACATTAATCTCTGGAAATGAAGACAAAGCGGAAATAACCAAGAGTGTTCAGTCTGCCCCAGTTAGAATGTAACAGAGAATTGTTCATTTCACACAAATCTATGAAATGGTGAATAACACAGGTTAAATCAGAAAGACTTTCTGAGAATACTAACGAGTGATCCTAACTTTGGGAGAATAAAAAGAAGGCATTGAGGAGTGTGTGTGTGTGTGTGTGTGTGTGTGTGTGTGTGTGTGTGTGTGTG
>NW_024412427.1:24178194-24486729 GCF_014898765.1 Herpailurus yagouaroundi | reverse complement strand
TGTGTGTGTGTGTGTGTGTGTGTGTGTGTGTGTGTGTGTGTGTGTGTCCTGGTATTTCCTACACATTAAATGAATCCGATGAGGACAGCAGGAAAGAATTTATAGCACAAACAGCCAAAACTGATCGGACTAGGAGTATCTACCATGCAAAGGCTACGAAGGAAACAAAGATCAAAACAAAGGTTTTACTCTGGTAGAGCAATAGCGAGATTAGGCTGAGATGAGAAATTTCATCATTAGGCTGAGATGGAAAATTAAAGTTGGTAGACTTAGGGGGTTGGAAAACAAAAACAAGACCAGAGCACAAACACCAATGTGTGACACTTCCTTGCACCTCAGAGGTCACACAAAGAACTGTGCTGAAGCCCAGTGGCAGGACAGGCAATTGTCCCACACCCAGGCAATTTGTCCCACACCCAGGCAATTACTCCATTTTGATCTTGTGGCTGGTGATTGCCTAATGAATCCTTACAGATGCAGTGTCTCTCCCCAACCAGCATAAAGATACTCACCTGCTTTAGTAGATATTTTAACATGCAAGACCTCTATATTCCTCAGATTTAGCAATGTTTCAGTCAAAGATATAACCAAAGTGTAAAAACTACAGCTGTGACCATATGCCCAGCATCATATTAGGCAATAAAAGGGGATAAAATATAGGTAGTATATAGTGCCTAATCTCAATGAATGTATAGCTCATTACAGTCAAGCTAAGAAAAAAACTTGTGGCTGGGTGGCATTTGAAAATATTAGCTTACAGGTTTCTCTCATTTTATGTCCTCCTTTCTCCCATTCAAGCATGTATTCATTTGAAGATATTAAGAGTTGAATATAGGGGCGCCTGGGTGGCGCAGTCGGTTAAGCGTCCGACTTCAGCCAGGTCACGATCTCGCGGTCTGGGAGTTCGAGCCCCGCGTCAGGCTCTGGGCTGATGGCTCAGAGCCTGGAGCCTGTTTCCGATTCTGTGTCTCCCTCTCTCTCTGCCCCAACCCCGTTCATGCTCTGTCTCTCTCTGTCCCAAAAATAAATAAACGTTGAAAAAAAAAAAGAGTTGAATATAATTACTTGGAGATCCTCATTTATGGTTTTCTCCAATTTATGTTTCCCCTCCGTTCTTCATTCAAGCACTCCCAGAGTAAGATGGAGAAGGAGGGGAGGCCAGTCCAAGGACATGTTATCAAGTTGTATATCTCTATCCTGCTAGGGACCTCATGAGACACAGAAACACCTCTGACTGCCCTCAGAAACAGGGAACAGGGGAGTGTTTATGCACCAGCTTCATAGGTTAGTGTGTGTGTGTGTGTGTGTGTGTGTGTGTGTGTGTGCATGTGTGTGTGTGTGTGAGTATGCGCATGTGTGTCTGCATTTGGTGGGGGGGGGGGGCACTGTGTCTGCATTTGGTGGGGGGGGCACTGTTTTAGGTGAGAAATATAAAAATATTTTTTGAAAGACATCTTGGCTTTTGTTTCCAAAGACCTAAATCTAATGAGGGGGAGGGTGTTGGAAGTAATAAACCGAGTGACCTCAAGAGGCAGGGAGCCTTCCTTTCCTGATGAGGCAAATGAAAGATACTCTGTAAGATCTGGAGAGTAGAGAGGTGAGTGGGTGAGCAAGTATTTGGGAGCTGAAATCTTGATTAGAGTTGGGTGGGGATTTCCTATCAGGTTATCAGGGTGAGTAGAGGGGATTCAGATGTTTCTCCAACAACACTGAAGTAAGAACTCCAAAAATGTTTGGTTTTGGAAGAGATAAGGAGAAGTATGGAGCTAGCCTTGTGGTAGGGTCCCCTCCCTAAGGAGAGAAAAAAAGAGAGAAAAGAAACTTCAAGGTAACCTGGCTATGCACCTAGGTGACAACATCCCTCATGACCTTGTAAACTGAGACTAGTTAATCAGACTACATGTTTGTGTGTGTTACCATATATGGGAGACAAAGAAATAGAAAATGTATTAAAAAAAAACCCTGCCACAGGACATTCGGGGCTCAGCTCTTCAGGTACGAACCCAAATGAGTGGAGTTGGCAGGAATAAGTTTGCTTCCAGGAAAGAAAAGCCTCAGTGTCATGACTCTGTGTGAGAATCCTGCTACAGTCTAACATTTACTCCACCTTCTGGCCCTGAGGTCCAACTTTGGCTTGATGGGTGCTGTAACACAGCCTCTTACCACCTTCTTACCTTCTGTCTCCCTCTTTCCCAGACCCCACTCCTGTTCCTTGGGATCACTTTCCACAATAAATTCCCTGCACTCAAGCCCTTCCCTTGGGCTCTATCTAGGGAAGAGGGTAGGGAAACCCAAGCCAAGACAACAGAAGAGGTGAGTATGACTTGAGAAGCTTTCAGACCCATTTTGAAGACGTTGGTCCCCATTTAAACTGCATCACTACAAATCACTCTTTGCTCCTATTCCAATTGGTTTTGTAAGACTCTATTAATACTGGAAAGTCCCCTCCTGGATATCACACTCAACTAGCTGCTCTCACTTTCAATCCTTCTGGAACCTCTTTACAATATTTGACAGTGATGACTTGATAAATCCTTTCAGCTCAGGTCTTCTTAGCTCCCCAGAGTACTGCACTGACCATGTTCTTTCCCTTCCTTTCCAAGCATTCCTCCTCTGGCTCTCTTTCCTGCTCCCATTAGCCTCAAGAACAGGCTCTTGAACCTAATCTGTCTCTATCTCCATCCAGTTCAGTGTCTTGAAACTCACCACTATGTTTTTTCATAGTGGGTTTCAAATTTGGATTCCTCTGAGATTTCTCCTGAATTCCAACCCCATACTTTGAATTCCATTCAGGGTGTTATATACAAGCTCAGTATATCCATAACTAAATCAAACATTCCCTCCAAACCGGAAATGCAAACATTTAAAGCAACAACAGAAAAGAATGAATATGAGGAAAACAAGAAAGAAAGAAATCGCACATCTGGAGGTCTCATCTTAGGGAAGGATGAGAAGATAAAATACAAAGAAATAGAAAGAATCAAAAGTAGAATATTCCAGCCTGGTAAACCAGAAGAATGGTGACATTTTGGGAGCAGGCTGGGGGAAGTTGAAAGAAAAGCAATTTTAGGATGAAAAGAAAGATGAGGAGTTCTGTGTTGATCATATTAGGTGTCTGTCCTGACTTTTCTCCCTGCTATGTTGCATACATATCAGAAGACCTGGGATCCTTTTCCATTTTTCTCACTGATCTTGGTCACATGCTATGTCACCTCTTTGATTTCTACTTTCTTTAGTCTCATGGGGACTTCTTGAGGAAAATGTCACCAACTTCCAACAGGGTATTTCTTTTAATTTTCTCCTGAAGCCAAACTTGCTACTTTATAAACAAAACAAAACAAAATTATAATACATGCAGAGAATCAAAAATAAAAACAATAAGAATTAAAACATACAATGTATAAACATCACCACCAAAACTCCCACTTGGAATCCTACAGCTATTAAATCTTCTAAAACCATTCCTTACTTTCCAGAAATGACTTAAAAGGTTTACTTCATATTATTTTAATACTCGAGATGCACCAGGAAAATACCACTCAACCAAACAACAGAAGGCCTGTGACTGGAAGCAGGTCTACAAATTCATGTGAAGAGAACCAACGCATAGAGCATCTATTTTATTTTATTTTTAAATCCTTCAAGCCCTTCACTCTGTTTTTGAGGTCTGAAAGCAGCCACCTTCCTAATAGCCTGTTTTACTTGTCACCCACCTTTGTGCCATTAGAAACCTGTTAATTGCTGTCTTGGTAACAAAGGAAAACAACAGCATTGTGCTACTAATAAAAGACTGTGTGAATTGCTTCCCCTCCGAAAGGCAATGATTTTAATTGACTTTATTTTCTTCCAAAAAGAAACAGAGATGCACAATCATGGTGAGGTCTGCCCTAGTTAATGGAGATGCACCGCTAATTTAAGATTAAAACTGAAGGCTGGTGAATATCCATTTTTCAGCTCCTGGAGCCTGCAATACACAGAATCTGGTGCGTGAGCTTCTCTTAATCCCCTCCCCACTCAGCTTCCTCCTCCCGGGACGAATAAAGGCCCTGGGAGAAGGTAACAAGCTACATGTTATTCTGTAGCTTTATCCTGCCTGCACTTTGGAAAACAGAATTGCAGGCTCTGAACCAACAGGCAATAAGTCACTCAGCCCATTTTCTGAGAATTATGGCTGTGCCGTTACTGTTTGCTTCCCAGTAACTATAATCACGGACAGTAACAAATATGCAGAGACATTTTCTTGTCTGCACCTCAGAAAGCTACCCCTTCATGAATATCTCTTCTTTAGCTATTTTCTAATCCAATTCTTTCATGTCAGAGCTGGGAATTTGTGTGACAGGGTTTCTAGTGCATTTCCATAAGGCTACAATTAGCCACACTCATGCTGATTCTAGGCAGCTTCTAGTTACAGCTTCACAGGTTAAGTCTGTGATGATTAGCTGGATCCTCAGATCTGGGAGTGGCCATATTCATAAGAGCCCCAAATTCTAAAAGAAAGCCAGGGGACAAGTATTAATGGCAGGTGTTAGATAGATGCCTGTTCTGACCTGTTGGCAGAATTAGGTGATAAAAATTTCATGTACTCAACAAATACTGTGTACCAACTCTGTTTATGGAGCACCTACTATGCTATGTAGGGGGAATGTAGCTGTGAACACCATGCCTAATATTCTTGCTCTCCTGGAAAGTGCATATTTGGCAGGGAGTGACAATTTAATTATGCAATTAAATTCATGCATTCACAGAGAAAGTCTAGATAATTGTCCTATGAAAAAAATCCAAGAGGTTTGTGACAAACAGTGATTCTGGGGAGAGGAGGCCCAGGAAGGACCTCTTGGAGGAGATGATATTCAAGATGATGTGGTCATTTAAAAATGTATCCCCCTAATTCTTGGTACTCCTTCCATCGAGAAGTGGAGTCCATCCATGTCCCTATCCCTTTCCCTTGAATCCAGGCTCTCTGCTGGACAAACAGAATAAAGCAGAGGGAACACGATGCCAATTCCCCAGCCCTGGTCTTAAGGAACTGGCAGCTTCTACTTCTGTGTCTGAGGGGCATGCTTACTCTTGGAACTGGGCCACCATTCTGTGAAAAAGCCTAATCAGCACACAGTGAATGTTCTACCACATAGAGGTCAGCCCCACATTGCAGTCTCCTGCCACATATCACTTCCAAAACCAGAGATGACGTCTATCATTGATCTATAGCCCCTTTCTAACCCAAAATGCCACTTAGCATGACAGTGTAGAAATGTAGGTACTGAGATGTAATTCTAACCTCCCAGGCCATTTGCTATATATGTGGTATCTATAAGTCAAAATATTTATGATCCATATACATGCCTTATTCTTTGCATAGGAAAAGGACACCATAAGACTGCCACCACTGGGATGTAAACTTTAAATGGTAGACAAGTGACAGGTCAACATAAGACATTACTTGGGGTCAGACGAGCACTTGACCAGCCTTTGAATATATGGCACTTCGTTGGCTTCTATACACTTTCCCTACATACATCTGTGCTTTGGCCCCCAGATAAGACAAGGGGAAGTCAAAGCCAGATGCCTCTTCTTCTTGGAATGTCAGCGGTTGAATGCTTCATCAGTATTTTAAATGGTGACTCGAGATTCTTTTTCATTTATTCTAGGAGGAGCTGATTAAGTCATTTTATTTCGTGAGCAATGAAGGGTTTAGAGTTGATTTTTCTCCTGGCAACAGTTAATTCTGGTAAAACAACATCATGAAAATATTGATGGAGAACAGCAATATTAATCCATCAGATGTTATTTATTAGCAATGTGTTATGTAACAAATACAAGCCATAAATTTAAGGAAATTCAATGTCATTAATCATTCACCGTTTATAAGGGAGGCCCACAGAACTTCATCTGAACATTCTCTTCTCCCAATCTGCTTATTACAAGCTCAACCGTGGCTGCCTTTTCTATCCTGGGACAAATCTCCTTTCCTTCTTTACTTCCGAGTCACTAATCTCCCTTTCTAATTCTGTGAAAAGTAACTATTCTCTCTATCTGTTGTTATGGTTTACCAGCCTAAAGCAAGTTCTGTCTTCCTTTTTGCTGAGAGTAACCTGAATTTTTGTTTTCAGGTAGTAATGTGCCAAACCCCCAGAGGACAAATCTGATTTGGTCTAAGCGAATCAAAGAACCCATTCTGCTTCATCTATAATTTGTCTAGAAGTAGATGATGTAACAAGTTTTAGTCAATATGACAGATGGAGCATTCTGCTGGGGCATGTGGGTAAGACTTTTCATACTGAATAGGAGATATTAGGAGAAGAAAACCTGCTTGATGCCTCCTTGCTTCTCACTCAGGTCACTGTCATGGGACAATGTGATATTTAGAGCTGAGGCAGCCATCCTGTGAATATGAGGACAGACATCTCTGTTCTGAAGAAGGAAATGGCCTGAGTCTTTGATGCTGTCCAAGTTGCTCAACCAACCCTGAGACTGCCTGACAACAAGATTCTTATTAAATAAACAATAGTCTCTTCATGAGTTTAATTCATATTTATCCAGGTATTTAGCCTAATGAGTCGGTGTTTAGCAAACTGAGAAAAGAGCAGGACCATTCCTATCACTTATGAGACAAGGGCAGGATAGTAACAATGGCCCATATGCCCAAGTACTTAAAAATAGTAAGTTAAGCTACAAACTGCTACTACATAAAGTATGTTCTGTCCTTATACCTTGGAAAATATTACACCATAATAATATGAAAAGCCAAATTGTAATTATGAGTATTTAGACTCCTTTTGGAGCATCATGTTGGGACATAGTGGTGCAAAGTGGTGCAACTCCAGTCCCATACCCATGGGTCAGCCCTCTTCCTTTCTCATTCTCTAGCCCTATCCTACCTGTAAGGCGTCTTGAGAGAACATTTTTGGACACTTGCTTGCAAGTTTAATTTTCATCCACATTCTCCCACACTTCAAACAGCCATCTTGGCCATACCTTAGGCCTCACAGTATGTGCACTTTTGGAAGAGTGGACCTCAGGAAGAGGCACATGGAAGCCCTGAAAGCAAATTTTCATGGCCCTTTGGAAAGAAATTTTAGGGCTCTAGGTACCTGAAAAGTAATCTAGACAAAAGGCTTGGTTGGTTACTCTCTGGATCACAGTAGGCATGGGCCCTTCCAAAGTACAGGGCTTAGAGCAAGGGTCCCTCCTGACTGGGTTTAAGTCTATTAATAGATGATTTAACCCAAACATGACAGGAGGATGGGCTGAAATGCAAAGACCCAACCAATATGTTTGTCCCAGGAATACCAAAAATAACTTCCATTTTTTTAACTTTATTTGTAAGATCAAAACTTCAGCAATTTTCAGCAAATAAAAAAAGTAGCTGTTTTTAGATGTAAACACAGACATGGGTTTATCATGAAGCTAATGAACCTTAAGCTCCAAGACTCCTCACTGCAAAGGTTCTGAGAAAGAAGGCTTGGCAATATGCTCACACGATAGATGCTGATGTAGCCGTCTTGTGAACAAGAGGGCAGACATCACCATATACTGAAGGTAGCAGAATGTTTTACTTGTAAAATATGTAAAGGTAAAATTTTTGAAATTCTTAACTTTATTTTTTTTTTAATTTTTTTTTTCAACGTTTATTTATTTTTGGGACAGAGAGAGACAGAGCATGAACAGGGGAGGGGCAGAGAGAGAGGGAGACACAGAATCGGAAGCAGGCTCCAGGCTCCGAGCCATCAGCCCAGAGCCTGACGTAGGGCTCGAACTCACGGACCGCGAGATCGTGACCTGGCTGAAGTCAGACGCTTAACCGACTGCGCCACCCAGGCGCCCCTGAAATTCTTAACTTTAAAAGGAATGTCTGGTGTGATGAAAAATTTCTGGAAATAGATAGTGTATAAAGTTCTCCAGAGAAACAGAACCAATAGGATATATATAGATATATATAAGAGAAGATTTATTATAGGAATTGGCTCACACAGTCATGAAGGCCAAGTCCCACAATCTGCTGTCTACAAGCTGGAGAACCAGGAAAGCTGGTGGTATAATTCAGTTCAAGTCCGAAGGGGCCCAAGAGCCAGGCAGCCGCTGGTGGAAGTCCAGAGTCTGAAGGCTCGAGAACCAGGAGCTCTGATGTCTGAAGGCAGCAGAAGATGGATGCCCCAGCTCGATAAGAAAGAATTTCCCCTTCCTTTGCCTTTTTGTTCCATTCAGACCCAAAAGAATTGGATAACGCCCACCCACATTGGTGAGAGCAGATCTCAGTCTACCAAATCAAAGGCTAATCTCTTCCAGAAACACTCTCACAGACACACCTAGAAATAATGCTGTACCACCTGTCTGGGCATCCCTCAGCCCAGTCTAGCTGACACAGAAAATGAACCATCACAGGTAGCCATGGTTACTCAATATTATGAATGTTTTCAATGCCAATGAATTGTACATTTAAATGGCTAAAATAGTAAATTTTATCTTATGTATATTTTACTGCAATAACAAGGACCCTCCACATTTATCACATTTAGGCCTCACAAGATTGACTTTTTCCTATTTGCCAATCACTCAGTCCTTCTATCACACATTTTTTGAGCACTTAGGAAGCACAAAGCATCATGAGCGTTTAAGGAAAGCAGACAGCATCTTGAAGGCACTGCCATCCTCCTGCCCCTTGCTTCTTCCCTGAAGAATATCCTGTGGGTGGGAATTTCCTCAGTCTTTTTAGTTTGTTAGACATGGTGCTTGACCTCAAAGAGCTTTGGCTCCATGTCAAAGGCCAACCTGTGCAGGAATAAATCTCACACAAAGCCAAAGTAGAAATTTCACAACATAATGTGTGTAAGGCACTCAGCATGGGCCTGACAGGTATCAGACACCATCCGTGTAACTTCACCCTGTGATTCACAGCATTATCATGCCTCTCCCAGCTCCTGGAGGGTATTATGACAAAATCTAAGAGAGCACAGACTAATGCATTTTAAAATATCTTAAGTATTTTGCCAATTTTATGCTCAGTGTTTGGGGAAAACCAAAGAAGAAAAATATCATTGCCTGTTTCTTAAAAGTGCTGGACTCTAAGGAACACAGACAGGAAGGATTCAGTCTAAATCTGCTTGAGGTTGGCCTTCACCAGAGGCTTCCTTGATGGAAGGTACAGGTATTTGCAGGTGAGCCTGGGAAGCACTTTTAAGGAAGAGAGGGTGAGAATAGCAAGGGGAGGGGACTGAAGCAGAGTGAGTGGATAAGCAGGTCACCACTGTGGGTAACAGGGGCTCAGCTCCACTGGGGACCTCTGAGACAGAGTGTAGAATACCTCACGGTAGCCCTGCCTAGGGGAGAAGCTGTGCATTGATCTTCCAGTTCCCCTCCACTGTTGGCCAAAGGCAGCTTCTGGAGGTGTTAACTTCTTAGCACATGCAACCTGCCTGCTTCATGGGCCAGAGAAGGCGTTTAGGTGGAGCAGTGCAGGTGTATGCTGACTGACATGACCTGTGCACAGTGCATGCTAAAATGGCAAGGACTGAGGGGATCTGGGAGGGGTCCTGCCAGTGTCTGCCTGTACCACCAAGTTGGATAACTTTGAGTACAATACAAAAAAAAAAAAAATCCTCTGTATTATTTTCCTATGGCTGACCTAACAAAATACCACACACCAGATGGCTTTTACAAAAACAAACTCTCTCACAGTTCTGGAGTCATCAATGTGTCACAAAAATCTAAGTGTCAGCAGGGCCACGCTCCCTCTACGCCTCTGGGTAGAATCCTTCCCTGACACATCTTAACTTTTGGTGTGGACTTCAATCCTTGACATCCTTTGGCTTACAGATGTACTACCCCAGTCTCTGCCACTGTCCTCACATGGGCTCCTCCCTATATGTCTCTGTCTTCACCTGGCATTTTCCTGTTTATGAGGACAGCAGTCATATTGAAGTAAGGGCCCACTCTAGTGACCTCATTATAACTTTCTTATATCTGCAAAGACCCTAGTTCCAAATAAGGTCACATGCACAAGTACTGGAGGTTTAGAATGTCAATGTCAAAATATCATTTTAGGGGACACAATTCATCCCAGAACGACTCCTCTGGCTTCAATTTTTTTTTAAAAGTGGGGATAATAATTTATATTTTATAGGTTTGTTTTCAGTGAGGGGAAAAAAACAACCTGAATCGCATCAAACATCACTGAGCAATCTGTGAGGATCACACAAATCCTGCCCTGAGGTAAATCCAAGGAACTTGGATTAAAGGAAATAGGATTGTCCAGTAATAGTTCAATATTGAAACAAACAAGGAGTCAGAGCAGAAATATATAAAATGCATAATGGGTGACCTAACTGAAGTATCCACCTGTCTAAAGAATGTTTTGATTGGAAGTGGGTTTATTCAGTCCCGGAAATAAGAATAACAGAGTCAGAGAGCAAAGACATGCCTGTTCCTATCCTGGCAAACAGAAGGAAAGAGGATGCCCTGGAACTTTCCCTGCATGCCAAAGGTCATCACTACTGGAGCCCTTGAACCCCAGAACCTTGTCCCTAATTTCTGGGCCTGGCTTTTGCTCACCTGTGCATCTGCTGAATCTGACTGGATTTCCCATGTCACCTGCCATCTTAGGGAGGTGTCCCTGTGCCACATCTCTCACCATTTTTTATTTTTCTGATTTTATGCCTCAGACCTAGCAACTTGCTTCTGCACTCCTGATAAATGCATCCTTTCCCTCTGGTGCTTAGGACATGGTAACTTTGGCCAGGTACCCTGGAGAGGACAATAGCCAGGCCCTCTCAGCTCAATGTGCCTCTTAATTGCCTTCAAAAGCACCTGTCTTTCTTGTTGGTGTCTATCCTGGTGTCTCCCTCTCATGAGCACTTGAATAACCCAGGAACCTTTTTAAAAATGCAAATCCTGGGGGACCTGGGTGGCTCAGTCAGTTAAGCATCCTACTTTGGCTCAGGCCATTAATTTGCGGTTTGTGAGTTCAAGCCCTGCATTGGGCTCTGTACTGACAGCTCAGAGCCTGGAGCCTGCTTCAGATTCTGTGTCTCCCTCTCTCTCTGCCCCTCCCCAACTCATGCTCTGTCTCTCTGTCTCCCAGAAATAAATAAAAACATTAAAAAAAAACGCAAATCTTGACTCAACACCTCTGGGATGGATTCTGAAAGCCTGTGATTCTAACAAATTCACTGGTGCTGCTGATGCTGCTGGTGTGGGGTCTACACCTTGAGGTGTGGTCCAGGGACTGGACCTAGGCCCAGCAGCCTGGGCATTGATAGGGGCTTGCTAGAAATGCAGTCCCTCAGACCCAAGTCCTACTGAATCAGAATACAGTGTTTTAACAAGCCCTCCTAGCTCTCATACTCATGAGAATACTGGTCTAAAGCTTGTGCTAGCATGTGTACACTTGGTACAGCTTCATTTCCCCCTTGCCTGCCATGAAAGATGGAGGGAAGGAAGGCAGGTATATGATAAATCATTCTAGCATCAGTGAACACAAAGAACAGGAACGTTTGAGGGACCCCGGAAATTCTCTGTGATCATATCAGATGAGTGAGCTTATGCATGCCAGGGGGAAGGGAAGGAGGAGAGGGCCAAAACCTAGAGCCATCCAAACCCAAGACTATGCTTGGTCCCAGAGGACACAGAGAACAATCTGAGATAAACAAAGGGACCCATGATTAGGGGAACCAGGAACCTTCACTCATCACAGCAGTAAATACTTATCTTGAGGATTTATACAACATGCAGGAAAGCTTCTCTCTCTCTCTCCTTTTATTGACTTTCCTGTGATTCCAAAAGCAGTACTTTATAGTCACAGAGTATTTAGAAAGTGTAGACAGACACAAAGAAAATAAAAGTTACCCACAATCCTACTTACTGGATATGCCATTTTATCCATTTGATATATTTTGGTGTATATTCTGTATCCTGTCTAGATAGGGACATACACACACTGCTATGTTTGTGACACATCTTTTATAAATATCAATATACATATATACCCATACTTATACATGCTTATATAAAATATATATGCATAGACATTTATCATATATATTACAGATGCATATATACTGATACCATATATGACATGCATATATGCAATGTATACATATATATATTTAATGTTTATTTATTTTTGAGAGACAGAGAGAGAGAGAGAGAGTGCGAGCAGGGGACGGGCAGAGAGAGAGGGAGACACAGAATCTGATGCAGGCTCCAGGCTCTGAGCTGTCAGCACAGAGGCTGACACGGGACTTGAACTCACGAACTGTGAGCTCATGACCCGAGCTGAAGCTGGACTCTTAACTGACTGCCCATATACATATATTTTTTAAAACCTTTCAGAACACAAATGTACATGTATGCACATATTACACATACATAAAAATATGTTTATATTATAGATAAATGATATTTTTATATAAAAATATGAATATATACATAGAAGTACAAATATATACTATTAAGATATAAATACACAGAATATATAAATATATAATATAAGTATAACCAAATTTTATATAAATATAAGCATATATACACAATTGTGTCACCTACTTTTTTACATTTGGCACTATATTGTACTTCACCCATTTATACAGGACATTTATGGGGTGCAAATTTTAAATTATCCAAGTGTCCACTAATCACTCCCCTTCCCAGCCCTCACCCCGAGCTAAAAGCAATACAACTTTGCGGATTACATGAAGACTCAGCAGAAAGTGAAGAGGTAAAAATCAGCTCCTCCTTCCCATTAGAACCAGTGAACCAGGTAATTACATTGGGAGAGCCAGCTCTAATCCCCAGGCACCAGGTCACCACCTCTCACATTGATGCCCTTCACACCCCAGCCCACATGACAGAACCAAGTCAGGGGACAGAGCCACCCAGCCAGCCTCTCTCACACTTTTCTGTACATTTCAGGCAGCTGCCTCAACTCTCCAGTGTTACATGGAGTCTAAAAATTAGAAGTGAACTGAAATCAATTGGTTTTTGAGACTTCTGTGTGTCAGGGGACAATTTCACGTCATCTCTGGAGCTAACAAGGGATCCACTGTAGTGTCTTAAACACGGTTAGAAATCATGGTCATAAAACCATGCACAGCCAGTCTCAGAGGGTTGTCCCAGATCTACCACAAAACCTAAAGCCCTCTTCTTTCCTTTGTCTTTATCAAGAAGTCTATCCCAGTGGAGTCCAAAAAATTTTAACTAAAATGATGCAAGCTTTCATTTAAATCCTTTAAAAATAAATGATTTCACAGAGCTCATTTCCATGTTTATTCTATTGATTCAATTTAAAACAAATTGTAACATGGAGCTCATAATAAGCCCAAACTATCCAGGGATCATTTTCATTTTTGGAATAATAAGTCTTACTTTTTTTTTTCTCTGCTGCTGCAATTATGATAGAATAGAAAATTAGATTTTAATTAATCAGCAAGTGTTCCTCTCCTCCAATCACTGGGACTTTTGAGGCTGCAAGCTACAGTGTAGAGAAGTGACATGGCTCCAAAAATAGCTGGAAAAAACAAATGGGTCCTTGCCCTGGTGCTTTTCTCAGAAGTTGTAGATAGTCCAAAGCATGTTTCTCAAACAAGGGTGGAAACCCCATGGGGGGTGGACCGGGGCACTTGAGCAGGAATGCTCTTGCTAAGGATGGAAACTAGATGCAGCACCCATAGTCCCACCTATGGCCTCCGAGGGGCAAGTTAGCTGCTTCTCTTGTGGGAGGAGCTTGAGCCATCAGACTTCTTACCCAGAGACACCTGCTTCTTTCTGTCACCGGGAGCCAAGTTTGTATGCCGTAGGAACACAACCATAAATGCCCTTATACACTTCTCTGCTCTCTCTTCCCAGCTGCCCAGAGATCTCTTCTGTCTCGGGTACTGGCATTATAAGCCTTATTAATTATAGATCAATCTCTAATTTGAAGGTATGAGCCAAGACTGTAGGGTGTCTTATTAACATAAGATTAAAAGCTGACTCAGAGACTAATTATTTTGTTAAAACAACAACAACAACAACAACAACAACAAAAACAAAAACAGGCTGTATTTAGGTTTGAGCAAAGCAGTTTCTCAGCAATGAGCACATCTGTAAAGGATTATTGTAAGATACACATGCCATTTTTGAGTCTTTCGGTTGACTCTACCTTTGTTTAATTTTTTATTGCTGATGGTTAAATGTGCATATGTGTGCTTCTATACAGACACATGTATCAGGATGCAGCAGGTGAGAGCAATTTATGAACAGATCAAAGGAACTTCTATAGGAAGGTGTTGACTGAGAGTCCTTGTGTGAGCCAGAAAGACAGTCAAGTTCAAACATACTCATGAAATGCTAAATGAGCTTCATTTATTAATGATTACTGATATAAGCTAAACAGAGACTATTCAACAAATGAGTATCTTCAGTTGCTTGGACTATAGTTCATCAAGGAGACAACGTAAGGTATCTGCTAGCAGCTACCAAATATTGGCCTGGAGATGTCTGTAGATCTCTGGCAACTTTTCACTTATCTTCATCAAAATGAAGAATAACGATGTTTTCAAAAGCTAGATTTAGTCAATTAAATTTTTCTACCTTTTTTGGGTAGGTTAAAATGCCCTTTATTATTCACCATGATGATGGTGCTAAATGGCAGTTTTGTAGTTTTCTTATGTTCCTGGATTTTTTTTGTTTTGTTTTGTTTTGTTTTTATGTTCTTAAGAGAATAAAGTCTGATAAGCTTAGGCCACTTGTTAATTTTTTTTTAATTACACAGATGGTTTCTTATCAATTAGAAGTGGTTTTGGCTATAAGTAACAGAAAATTCAATTCTCTGTGGCTTAAACAATCGACTATTGTCCCACATAATGCAGCCTTTGAAGGTAGAGGTTTTTAGCACTGGTTCTGTGTTTCTAACTGGCTACTTTGCCATCTTTATTTTGTCAGCCCATGGCCTTTTTGTATGTATGCTTGTGGTCTCAACAAGGCTGCTTCATTTCCAGGCATCCTATCTGTGTTCCAGGCCAGACAAGGGAAAATGCAGTGCCATTAGAGTAGAGCAGTAACTTCCAGAATTGTCCCATACCCCTTGCAGACTTCTGCTTAGGTCCCAATGGCTAGAATTTTGTCAGAATATCACATGCTCACTCTTAGCCGTAGACTAGTCTGACAAAGTGAACTTACCTTTTCTTAGATTCTGTATTGAATAAAGCCATGGGAAAAATGGGTCCTGAATGAGTATTTGGTTGGCCAAACAATAGTGTCTACCATATGAGTGATACCAAGATCTGACCCATGTCACAGTATTTTGCAAGCCCTTGGTTTAATGTTTGTCAAAATGTGGTCCCTGAATAAGCAGCATAAGCATCAAGGGGGCATTTGTTAAGAAACACAAGTTCTGGGACACTACCCTAAACCAAGTGAATCATAAATTGGAGGTTGGGCCCAATACTGAGGTGATTTGATGCACTTTCAAGTTCAAGAACCACTAGCTTGGCTGTTGAGAGAATCATTTCCTGGCAATGATTCTTAATTGGAAGAATGAAAGCATGCCTTCTAGAAAAACATCAAAATAATCACCTGGAGGTAAGAAGTGTTTCAAACTACCCATGGCCCTTTTGTCCAGATTTTGTTGAGCTCTTAACCACCAATTCTCAAACCTAAGCTTTAAAGTCACCCTGCTGGTCCCAGTCCTCAAATCTCTAATTTGAGTCTTGGGTGGGGCCTCCAAATTTGCTTTCCTAATAATTACGAGGTGAAGCTGATCCTGCTGGTCCCAATGGTACCACTCAAGTGTAGCCAGCAAACCAATAGCCTTGGCATCACCTGTGAGCTTGTTAGAGAAGCAGACTGTTCTGGCCCCACCCCAGGACAACCAAATCAGTCTCTATAATAGGGCACAGCAATCTGTATTTTAACAAGCTCTCAAGGTAACTCTGATGCACCGTAAAGTTTGAGAACCCCTATCCTAGACTAGTACTTTCTCAAATCTCCTTATACACTTGTTAAAAATTCAGATTCTCGGGACACTTGGCTGGCTTAGTAGAGCATGAGACTCTTGATCTCAAGGTCATGATTTTGAGCTCCACATTAGGTATAGAGATTACTTAAAAAATAAAAGTCTTTTTGAGGCACCTGGGTGGCTCAGTTGTTTGAGACTCCGGCTTCAGCTCAGGTCATGATCTCACAGTTCATGAGTTTGAGCCCCGCGTCGGGCTCTGTGCTGACAGCTCAGAGCCTGGAGCCTGCTTCGGATTCTGTGTCTCTCTTTCTCTCTGACCCTCCCCCATTCATGCTCTGTCTCAAAAATAAATAAACATTTAAAAAAAATTTTTTTAATAAAAAAAATAAAATCTTATAGAAAAAAATTTTTAACATTTATTTGAGAGGCAGAGCATGAGCAGGGGAGGGGGAGAGAGATACAGAATCTGAAGCAGGCTCCAGGCTCTGAGCTGTTTGTTAGCACAGAGCCCAACATGGGGCTTGAACTCACGAACTACAAGACCATGACCTGAGCTGAAGTCGGATGCTCAACCGACTGAGCCACCCAGGTGCCCCTAAAAAATAAAATCTTTTTTAAAAAAAATTCAGATTCTCATTTAATTGGCCTGTTAGTCTGCTAGGACTGTCATACAAAGTACCACAGACTGAACGACTCGGACAACAGAAATTTATTTTCTCACTGTTACAGAAGCTAAAAGTCCAAGATCAAGGTGTATGAGGCCTCTCTCCTTGGCTTATGGATGTCATATCCCTCTATTTTCACATGGCCTTTCCTCTATGCACACACACATGTGTCCAAATTTCCTCTTCCCATAAGGACGCCAGTCATGTTGGATTAGGGCCCGCCCTAAAAATCTCATTTTAACTTCATTACCTCTTTAAACTCCTTATTTTCAAATATGGTTACATTCCTGAGGCACTGGGGATTAGCACTTCAAATATGAATTTGGGGGAAACACAGTTCAGCCCATAATAGTAGATACAGGGTTAAGTCTGAAATTCTGCATTTCTAACAAGCTCCCATGGGATATCTGTGCTATTGATCTGTGGACCATCCTTTGAAAACACTGCTCTAGGAAAGAACAGCTGCCATCTCTGTGACCCTGCCATTATGCACAGCTGTTATTAATGGAAAGGTGCCCTATTCCTCAGATGTGTTGAAGCCAAATTAATTTCTATTGTTCTCAGACAGTTTCTCTGCAACTTTAATGTGCATCCAATTCAGCTAGGGAGCTTACAAAATTTCAAATTCCTGAGTCCCACCTCCAAAGGCTTGAATACTGAGTGGGTCTATGAAAGGGCCAAATGTATCTTTCCTTTTACGTCACTCAGATACAGATGATCCTCCAGACCAAGCTTTGGGAAGCACTGATCTACCATGTTTGTATCTTAGCTCCTCAACCAGCCTACTTGGTGGGAGTTCTTTAAGACAGGAAACATGTCTATGCCAGTGTGTCTGAAAGTTTAATATGCATGTGCTTCACCTGGAGACCAGGTAAAAATGCAGATTCAAATTCGGTAGTTCTGGGATGGAGTCTGAGAGTGCTGCATTGCTAACCAGCTCCACGTGATGCTGATGCTGCTGGTCCGTGTACATTTTGAATGACAGTGACAAGATTCTACATCTCACACTATGCCTGGACAGGGACTGATCTCACAGGCTCGTTTAAGAAACTCTTTGTATAATTCGTGCGTTGACCATTTATCTTTCATATATCTTTACGCTTTAATGCAGTACATAATATAATAAACCTTCCATTATCTGATCTTCTCGAAATTGATTCCTCCTACTGTTCATATAATTCTTAATTCAATTGTCCTGGGGACTCTACTTGAGTAATAGAAATTAGAATGTTGGACTGCAGGATCAGAATTCTAAGTAACTGTGACAAATTGAAGAAATGCTACATTATAAATGAACAGAATAAAGTCCAGTAGGGATAGGTACAAGTCAGTGCCCTTAGGCATGAAAAATAAAAGATGTGCCATGAGGAGACCTGTACAGCACACATGAAGGGGAAATCCAGAATCTCATCACTCAAGGTGAGATGTTATACTAAAAATGAGCATCCAGGCAAGAAATTGCGGAGGAGCAAGGCAGCAAGTGTCTCTTTTATAACGCAAAGCCCTGAGTTAGGAAGAAATATATAACTAAGCATTAAAATTAGTCTTCAGATTACTATATTTTAAATATTATACTTGTGATACTTATCTGGTGATAAGAATCTGGTGATTCTAAACTGGTTTTGACATTTTCTACTCAGGTTATACCTGTGATACATTTATTTCCCTTAATAGTTACGAATACCAATCCTGGCACATTAGAATCATCTGGGCCACTTTTAAAACTGCTATCCAAGACCATCTATGTTAATCTCCTAGAGGTGCTGTAACAAAGTACCACAGCCTGGGTGGCTTATCACAACAGAAATGTATTGTCTCACAGTTTCAGAAACTAGAAGTCCAAAATCTGGGGATCAGCCATGCTCCCCCCGAAACCTGGATGAAAAGGATCCCTCCATGCCTCCTCCAGCTGCTGGTCACCTGGAGCTCATCTTGAGGCAGCATAACTTCAATCTGATCTTACCATGGCATTTCCTTTATTTCTCCCCACGTCATCTCTCTGTGCAATTCTTTGTATTTGAATTTCCCCTTTTTATAAGAACACTAGTGGATTAGATTGGGATTCATGATAATGGCTTTAATTTAACTTGATCACCTCCTTACAGATCCTACTTCCAAATAAGGTCACATTCTGAGGTACTGGGGGTTGTGACTTCTACAAATCTTTGCAGGGGGCGGGGGCGGGGATGGGGGCAGGGAGGGGCACAGTTCAACTCATAACAACATCCCAGACCAATTACATCAGAATCTCTTCAGTGAGGCCCAGACATCAGCATTTTGTAACTGCCCCCAGGAGGTTATAATACACAGCTGAGGCTGAACAGCTCTTCCCTGGGAGAAGGTCTACAACAGCCACATTGTCATGGGAAGCCACTGGTACTGAGAGTAGTGAATGTTTTGGTCGCTAAGCACCAAAACTGAGGCAAGGGGAGATAAATAACTAATATTCTAAAACAGTTTTTGCTCAATACAAAGTGCATATGGAATAAATTAGGAGCTTTAAAAGGACACTGCAGCCTGGGCGTACCCCAGAGATTCTGATGTCATGAGTCTGAGGTGAGACCTGAGCATGGAAAATTGTAAGTTCCTCCAGGTCATCCTGCTATGCAATCAAGATGAGAACCTCTGTTTACTGAGACAGATTTGCTACAAAGTGGCCAGCCTGGCCCTCAAGACCAGAAAAGCTGGGACAGGAACCCCATGCTTCTAACCATAGACTTTGTTCTTTCCACTTACCATCTTACCTTTTCAACAGATCATCTTACAACATCACACTGAGGGATCTTTAAATATTATCTTTCCATTTCTCATGTAAACTTGGGCAGGCCTTTGTTATCTTAAAAAATATAACCTTCCCCTAACTCTACTTTCAATCAATTACCTTTTCTCCCCTCACTATCAGGCAAAGGGAGATACTCCAAACTCGTCTTGATTAACTTCTCACTTTCCATGTACTTCATAAGCTTCTGAAACTTGAGTTCTGCCCTGATCATTTCCCTGAAATGGAACTCACCAAGGTCTGCTCAGAGGCCAAATACAAAAGATAGGCAGTCCTCATCTTACCTGAACTGTGCTATGTGGTTTTCAAGACCTTCATTGGCTCCGTTTCTTCGTGTGCTCCTCCTTTCCTTCCATGGAATCTTCTCTTTCACTTTCCTTCGGGGGCTCCTCTTGTTCATCTGCCTGTTAAATTTTGGTATCCATTTTAGAGTTATTTTTATCTCATTGTGGCTTAGGTTGAAGCATATGAAATTGTGCTTTCTGCAGGCCAAAAGTGGTTAAATATTGGTCACATCATCCTGTTTAATCTAATGCCCTATCTCAGTACACTGTGGACCACACTACCCATGGCTTCAGCCATCACCTGTATACAGTAACTGATACTCAGTTGTCAAAATATTGTAATATTTCCCACCAATTGGTAAATGGTTGGCAACCAGTGCCCTCCTCTGACCAGTGCCATCTCATGACCCTGTCTATCCTACCTCTTTTCCTGGGACTCCTGCAACCTCCCAGTGATCCAAAAAGGGAAAATGTCCGGCATAACCAAGGACTCTCTGAATCCTGCTTCAAGGCTACAGCCAGTAACTGTTCTGACTGGTTAGCATCCATGTTATACTGAGTATGGAAAACTTTCATATTACCCCTATGTATCCATGATTTCCATATGAATCTGTCCAGCTAAATCACCTTTTCCTAGCCTCAGACCCATATTGCACCTGACTTTTCCCATTAGGTATCACATAGACACATCAGAATCAATATGCCTAAGATGGAACATCAAACCTCCCAGAGTGACAGACTAACTTTGATAGCTCCAATGAACTACATCTCCAGGCATTCATGCCCTTGTGTAGTCCCTTGTCACACTGACTCTTGCTTTGGCCAATGGGACAATATCAAACCTAATGGAAGCAGAGGCTTAAGAAGTGCTTGTCTATTTGGAATGCTTGCTCCAGGAGACATCAGCCAAACTCTAAAGTAGCTCAGACTTGATTTCTTTGTTTTTTTGTTTTTTTGTTTTTATTTTTTTTTTCAACGTTTATCTATTTTTGGGACAGAGAGAGACAGAGCATGAACGGGCGAGGGGCAGAGAGAGAGGGAGACACAGAATCAGAAACAGGCTCCAGGCTCTGAGCCATCAGCCCAGAGCCTGATGCGGGGCTCGAACTCACGGACCGCGAGATCGTGACCTGGCTGA
Source organism: Herpailurus yagouaroundi (assembly GCF_014898765.1). Classification (NCBI taxonomy): domain Eukaryota; kingdom Metazoa; phylum Chordata; class Mammalia; order Carnivora; family Felidae; genus Herpailurus; species Herpailurus yagouaroundi. The sequence goes on along the minus strand of NW_024412427.1, from coordinate 24,465,932 downwards.
AGTCAGACGCTTAACTGACTGTGCCACCCAGGCGCCCCTGGACTTGATTTCTTTGTGATGAGACCACATTGAGAAGGAGAGACCAAGGGTAGGAGCATTGAGGCCCCAAATATCACAGAGCATCCCCACTCCATCCTGTCAAATGTCTGACCTACAGATTCTGAGATTTAAAATAATTGTTGTTTAAGCTTCTCCATTAGGCAAGGTTCTCCAGAGAAACAGAAGCAGTCAGATGTGTATGTGTGTGTGTATTTATATGTATATGTTTGTTTGCTTGCTGTAAGGAATTGGCTTATGTGATTATAGACACCTACACATCCCAAGATCTGCAAGGTAAGCTGGCAAGTTGGAGACCCAGGAAGGCCAATGGTGTAGTTCTAGTCTATGTCCAAAGGCCTGAGAACCAACAAAACAGATGATGTAGTTCTAGTCTAAAATGAGAAAACGCAAGACCCAGAAACGCTGATGCTTCAGTTTGAGTATGAAGCCAATAAAAAGCTGACATCTCAGTTCAAAGGCTGTCAGACAGAAGGAATTCTCTCTGACTCAAGGAGAGTCAGCCTGTTTGTTCCTTTAAGGCTTTCAGTTGATTGGATGAGTCTCATTCACATTAGGGAGGGCAATCTGCTTAACTCAGACTATCAGCAAAGATGTTAATCTCATCCAAAATACCCTCACAGAAACACCTAGAATAATGTTTGACTTAATATTAACCTAACCAGTCAAGTTGACATATAAAACTAACCATCACAACTTGTAAGCTTTGGGTTGCTTATGTACTAAGACATGAGAGAGAAAAAAAAAAATACTCCTTATGCAATATGATATAAGATTGGCTTATATAATACAGACTCAAATATACACCTTGCATAATATGACCCACTTCAAGAAATGACATTATCATTTATCTAGTACCCAAATCCAAAATCTAGGATTATCCTAGAAAGATAGTTTTCCTTCATTGGCAGTAGATCGCCAACACTTTTTAATTCTGCCTCCTAATTAATTTCAAAAGACTCTTTAACCTCACTTCACTGCTCTTGGTAGAACAAAAATGGCAAGTACCTGGTACTGTGCTGTCATTCCTCCCATCAATGACCATGGCAAACATAGCCAATTCATCAAGGCTCTGTGTTCAGCTCACCCAGGAAAATGCCCACATAATTCTCCTCAACACCCCACTCCAGGCATTTACTATAAATCAATCACACAGCATGCAACCTATTTGCTATCCCTGTTCTAGACACTCCTGATTTATCACTTTTATTAAGGCAAAAGCCATTTTGCTGGTTACACCAACCTTCCCTACCACTACCTAAATCAATTTATCTTCTACCTTTTTAGAAGGATTACCAAATTAATCTTTCTCAAATGCATTTAACATTGTCTGGGTTGCCAACCTGTGCTCACCTCAGGACTCAGAGGTGATTTGGGTGTGTGGCAGATTGGTAGCAAAGATAGCTCCAATTCTCTGCCCTTTCCGATGTCAATGTCCCTTATGATGTAATTTTGCAGCTCCTCCCACCAAGAGATAAAGTCTATTTCTCTACCCCTTCAATCTGGTCTAGTGAGTGACTTGCTCTGAGTAGAAGTCACATTGTGGAGATTCTGAACCTAATCCTCAAGAGATTTTGAGTGCTTGCTCTCTTTCTTAGAAACTTGCCTCTGCCATGAGAATAAACTTGGGTTAGCCTGCTGGGGGATTAGAGATGATGTGGCATGGAGCCTCATCTCCTAAGCTAAATGCCCTCCCAGATAGGTCAGAGAGCATGGTCAAGATCAACAAAACCGCCTGACTACCCACAGCTGACCACAGTTTGATGCGCAAGCCATGGCCACTCAGATGACCCATAGACTTCTGAGGCTTTCTGGTTGTTTGCTACACTGCATCTCATGGCCACAGGTAACTGATGCAAGGGTTATATGAAGGACCTGTGAAGCAGACCCATCATAGCTCTATTTGCATGAGGAACTAAAACACTATTCCAAGAGAATTCATCCAACTGATTCAAAAACCCAACTATAACAACCAGTAAAATCCATAGGTGGCCATTGTAGGACAACCTTTATAAGGCTATAAGAATACAATGGGGCACCTGCAGACCCAACAATGCTGATGCTACACTTTCATCCCTGGTGGGAGACAAAGCCTGCATCAGCACCTAAGTATCCCCAGAATCTTCAAAGGGCATTTGCCAGCATCAGCGGCCTTAGCAGCTGACATCCCTACAGGGGACTGAAGCAGAGAAAAATGGTAGACACCACATGGCAGCTAAGAAGATTATATTTGTGAGAACATTTGAGATGCCTCTGGGGACTTCCAGATATAAAAGAAGGCACCTTGAAAGGTCCTGCCAAAGAAAGAATGCTTTGTGATAATGTTTTTGACTCTATCTTACCCCACAACCTTGGGAAATGACTTACAAAAGTCTAAAATCGTTCAATGATTCTCCTTTGCCCTCAAAAGAATAAAGCTGGTTAATGTTGAAATACAAGTTCATTCATCCCTCACCTCCCATGTATGCATGCCCACACATTGACACACACAATTTTCACCTGCATTATTTCTACTCATTTCTATCTTTGCTCTCCCCACAACTCTGACATCATGTGGTTTCTCATTTCCTGCTGTATCAATGGCCGAGGTGAATTCCTCTTTCTGAAAGAGCATCTCAGAGGCCCCACAATTGACCTCCCTATAGAACACAGGATTTTAAACAAGGAGTAGAAGCTATAGTTCTTTTCTTTAAGCTACAGTGTAAGCAAGGGGAAAGGTGGTCCCTTCCCTCAAGTGGCAGCAGCAAAATTGAACTTGCAGTAGAATATGCACCAAAAAAAAAAAAAAAAAAAAAAGAAAGAAAGAAAAGAAAAGAAAAGAAAAGTCCACAAATTTAAAATTCAAAATTTAAATTCATTGCAGGTCTTGACTTTAAGAGTGAAATCTATTTCTCCACTCCCTGAATCTGGGCTTGACCATGTGACTTGCTTTGGCCAATAGGACATCAGCAAATGTAATGCCAAGAGGGGGTTGAACAGTGCTTGCACTCAATTAAGGCTTGCTCTTTTTCTGCTGTACTTGGAACTCTGAAGTAGTAATTTGAAGGAGCCCAAGCTAGCCTACTGGAAAGGCCACGTGGAGGAAAGATAAAGCACTCCAGCTGTCCAACCACCAAACATGTAAACGAGGTCATCCTCTCCTATCTAGTTCCAGCTGAGTTGTCAGATGCAGCTGTTACAAGAGTGAGCTTAGGCAAAACCAGCTAAGGACTGGCCCCCCCCTCCCAGTCCAAATTGCCAACTTACATAATTGTGAGCAAATAAATAATTGTTAGTGCAAGCCACAAAATTTTGGGATAGCTTGTCTACGCAGCAAAGGCTAATGGGTGCATCACTAAAAAGAAGGTACCCGATGTCAGAGGAAAATAGTGCAGTGGGGAGTCATAACAATGCCTTGTATAAGATGGGCTTTCTACACCACAGCTAATTGCAAAGGGGATAGGATGGGAGAATTTATTTCTGTCTCTATTAACAGGATCTTATTTTAAAGCCTATATAGGAGAGAAGACAAAATAAACAACAAAAAACAATATAAGATAAAATCCAAACAATAGCTTCTTTCAAATCTTAGGGGGAAAAAAAAATGGGTGTATTTTTCTAAGAGTAGTTATATGTACATAAATTATGTAATTGTCCATGTTGTCTTCTTTGGTTTAAACAAATTCAGGGGCATCTGGGTGGCTCAGTTGGTTTAGAGTCCAACTTTGGCTCAGGTCATGCTCTCAACAGTTCCTGAGTTTGAGCCCTGCATCGGGCTCTATGCTGATAGCTAAGAGCCTGGATCTTACTTCAGATTCTGTCTCCCTCTCTTTCTGCCCCTCCCCTGCTCATTCTCTCTCTCTCTCTCTCTCCAAAATAAACATTAAAAAAATTTTTTTTAATTCAGATCCATATTTACATCCTGCCTCTAACATGTGACTAGGATTTTTCAGATGCAATGCATGTACTGGTCATTTATTTATTGGGGGATCACATTTCCCACATAATATACAAATTTTTACTTCTATTCTACTGCTTTTTCACCTTTTACCTATTATATTTGTCCTGATAGCATTCTAAATAGTTTTTGAATGAATATATGATATATATGCAACATTCACTTGTTCATTTGTTCTATTTTGACCTATAGGCAAGTCACAATGTCCATTCTTCCTTGTTATCACCTTCTACCTTTTTCCACATGGCCACCCAGAGTAATGGGAAGGGAGGAGGAAGTGGGAAATAAAAGTGGTAAAACATTTTGCAATTTTCCCAGTGCTAGATATAATCTAAGAGATGTGAATTTTCAATTGCAATAGTTTCCCACATAGCAATACACACTCTTATTAGAACCGTATTTTTGCTGACAAAGCCAAGTTACTTCACTCAGCATTCTGCATGTAGTAGAAGAAGGAAAAAAAAAAAAAGAAAGAAAACACAAAACATGCTCATCACTGTGATATTAATATACTTTGATTTGCCCAGTCTCTCTTATTTATTTTTTTTAGAGATCCACAGTCTTCCTTGACACTTCCAAATGACTCTGAGACTGACTGCATTCAAAGAAACTTATTTGAATTTTGATCTACATCTTTAATCAGGCACCTTGCTTTGAATGCATTAGTTTGAATAGTAGTAGAGTCAAATGGCTATTGTTTTTTCTGTAACGTGAGTAAGGAAATTAAAAGGATTTAGGGATTAGCTTGAATGTCTTCTTTTATGTTACCTAAATAATATAGTGTCTTATTATTACTGCATTCATGACAATAAAGCATACAGTGTTTTCCAATGAGTTAAAACAATAGCTATATAACTAGAAAACATATTACTCATGTCTGTTATGCATTTAGTTGTCCATTATTAATATTAATCATCTTTGCTTTCTTCCAGAGAGCTTAAAGTCCTATATATTTTACAATCAAAACTGTCAAGAATTATAACACTACTCTATGTGATCTCTATAAAAGGAGATATAAATGTCAATCAAAAGGACCATTGGTTGCTTCATTTATATTCAAAATGTTTCTGTCCACAAATTACATTAATAGTTTATATTCTCCTTACTTAGTCTCAGAAAGAACTCAAAGCATGTCCGTTCCTTCTTTCTTGTAACCTCTGCTTGAGGAGGAAGAAGCCCTAGAAGAGCCCTGGGAACCCCCTTGCCCCACACCACCCACAAGACATGGAGAACAGGCTACCATTTGCCTCTCTTCTAGACACTCCCAGATTCAGGGTCTTGATGCAACAGGGAGTAATGGAGACCCTGTATGCTGCTGAGCTGACTCAGGTGGCACACTTAGGTCACCATTACGGTCCTGTCCACCATATTGAAGATGTCTGGGCCCATGACTCTTGTTTCTTTCTACTTTGGCAAGGGGAACAATTGTCCAATGCTACATACACTGAAATGTCACTGTAAGCCTATCTCATAACAGAGTCTTTTTCAACTTCTGGAAAATATACCTGACAGTGGGTCCAGGGCATTCCAGTCTGATTCCAACTTTACTGACTACTACTTAAGAGAAACTCAAAAGTACATGTAATTTAAAGGATTCTTTACTAATCCATTTTGAAATGTCATTCCTTTACTCCAAACACATCCGGAGAACTTGCTAATAAGCACAAGGCAGGGAATACCTGTTTAAAGAGCCACGCAGAAACAAGAGAGGCCATTCCTCAAGGATGGCAAACTGTGTGATGACAACTGTGTGATAACATTTGAACAATGACTTCAAATTTAGATGTCCCATTTTCTAGGACATCTAAACTGTGGACATTGGACCAGATTGGGGGAAAGCCACCTTCTGACTGACTTACAGGTCAACCCCTTCAGATAACAGACAATGGAGGCAAGATCAAGCAGACACCTAGAGGTTCACTGCCAGAGCTGTGTCTATTCTCCTGGTCATCCCCTGTGATTTTCTCTCTTGCCATTCTTATAACTTCCTGGCTCTAACTAGAAGCTGGAGTGGCACTGTTAGAGCAGAATTTAATATCCACATTTGCTGGTGCCATGACTTTGCAGATGAGAAGGGGGTATGCATCGTGAAGACATGACTGTAGATGGGAAGCTGATGGTTTATCGTTGATATTTTTTCAAACTGAGAAACAGTTTAAAACCACTATATTTAACTAGTTCATTAATGAAATCATCAGAGAGTGTCTATAGGCCTGGCACTGCACTCGGGACCTACAGATCAAAGTAAATGAGAACAAATGGTCACTGCCATTTCTTGTGTCCTATGATGGCAAATGTTCATTAATTTACTCAAACAAATATTTATTGAGTCCACAACTATGTGCCAGGCACTCTTCTAGCTCTGGGGAAAAAGCAATGAATAAAACACTAAAATCCCGTCCCTTAATGGAAGCTTACAATTTAATGAAGGGAATTGTAAAATTTAAAAAAGCAGAATAAGTAAGTAAAATATACAGTATGGAGATTGTGCCAAGTTCTATGGAGAAAAAGCAAGCAGGGAGGGAATTAGGAACTGGGGTGGGTTTTCATTTTGCACAGGCCACCCAGGGAAAACCTTGAAGAGAAGAAAATGCTTGGGTAAAAAACCAAAGTTATCAAGGAAATGAGCCACATGCATATTTAAGAGAAGAGCTTTCTAAACAAAGAGAAAGCAAAGGCCAAGCCCTGAAAGAGAGCATGCCTGGTGTAATGAAGGGATGGTTCCTGATTTTATATTCCCCAAACATGGCCACCACAATATTTCCCATCCCATATGACCTTCCAGAGCCTTGCCATCCTGCCCTCTATGAAGAGGTGGAGTCTATACCTCCTCCCCCTGAACCTTGACAGGGCTTTGTGACTGCCCTGACTTGTAGAGTCTCTCAAGTATGATAGAAATGACACAGGGTAACTTCCAGGCAAGTTCATGAAAGGGAGTACAGCTTCTGCTTGGCTATATTTCTTGGGATGCTTACCCTGGGAACTCAACCACCATGTTGTGAGGAAGCACAGGCCATACAGAAGCCCACATTGTGAGGGGCTAAAGCTGAGCTTTCAATGATGGCCAGCAGCCACATGAATGACTGGTCTTGGAAGCAGTTTCTCCAGCCCCTTGTTGTCCACTGTCAGCTGATACCATGTGCAGCAGCAATGAGCCTTCTCCGCTGATCCCTGGTCAAAGTGCAGAGTTGTGAGCAAAATAAATTGTTTCTGTTGTTTCTAACCACTCTATTTTGGAGTGGGAAGAGGGCCAGGTAACCAAAGCAAGTGAGGATGGCATTGCAGTTGGATTAGGAGGCAGGTGGAGGAGAGGAGGCAAGCCAGACCCTCCAAGGTTTATAGATTATTGCATATCCTTTGCCTTTCACTCCATTCAGAAAGCTACTGAACTAACAAGTAAATGCTGGTCCCTCTCTGGGTCCTGGGTGTCATCAAGAAGACAGCTTCTAACAGGTACACATCTCCTTAACCCCCCTTGAGCAGAGATCTTTTTCCAAGAGAGGGAGACCTCCTTCTACTTCCCACAGTTTTACATTTATGATGACAAACTCACACAGGCTAATCTGACCAGCCTGTTTCCTGACACCAAAATTTTAATATTTGCCAAGAGAATATCCCCCAAGGAAGCCCCAAGGAATGTTGGCCCAGCCACTGCCTCCAGTTACAGGGAGACTTCAATATCCATGCTTATATAGGTTTCAGCCAACTTAGACCCACAAATGCCCAAATGGGGTAAGAAAAGGGTACTTTCCACAGAGGCTTGTAGACTTTGTTTTCCCTCTGGCTTAATAAGCCTCTAGTTTGCTGACTTTGAGGGCTGTGGTGCGGCCCATCTGTCATGGAGACATTTGCTTGGTCGTGTGGGAGGACAGGCAAACGCAATCCTGGAAACAAAGTGTTTTTCAAGGGAGGCTCAGGAAGACAAGCATTAAAATAATCCGTCCTTGCTGAGGTTTTAAACAGGTTAATGCACCAATGTGATGACGTGCAGTATCTGTCCCCATTTGGGGCCATATTTGTAAAATTTCCTCAATCTGGGCATTTGTAAAGCTAGACGAAAAATGGGGTGAGGTGAAGCCCCAGGATAATGGCACCTAAGATGAGTCTGGAGGGAAACAGGTCACTGCTCCTGAGTCACAAATGGATTAGGGTCATGTCTGACTGCCTCTGGGGACAAGGATTCTGGACTGAGGTCTAGGACTAGAGGGAGCAAGCATTCTATTAGTCATTCGCTCAGTTTGAGGGAACTAGTAACAGTGATAAATTTCTAAATGTTACATTATGTTCCTGGGCAGATTCAAAGGGAACATTTGGGTAGGTGGATGAGCAATAGGATACAGCAAAATACCCATTAGATTAGACCCAGTCAGGAAGAAATAAACACTTCTGTTCTTGCTGTTTTGTTTTGCGTTAACAAACAGGATCATAGATAGGATGGCGCTATGCTGAATAATGTTCGGGTAAATGTCTTCCACGGCTGCTTTGAGAACCTTAATGTTCTCATGGAGAGATAGAGGAGGGTGGTACTTGCAATGAGGGGTAGACCAAGCAAATAGAAGCATACCGGCACAGTTTTTTTTAAGTGCTTATTTACTTTTGTGAGAGCGCCAGTGGGGGAGGGGCAGAGAAAGGGAGACAGAGGATCAGAAGCAGGCTCCACACTGACAGCAATGAGTCTAATGTGGGGCTCAAACTCACAAACTGCAAGATCATGACCTGAGCCAAAGTCAGATGCTAAACCGACTGAGCCACCCAGGTGCCCTCATGGCACACTTTTTGATTTTTAATTTGTTCACAAAGATTTAAAATCATGTCATTCCATCAGAGGGATGTTAAGCATTTCTTAAGACAATTTGGTCAAAGAAACTGAGAACTAAAGGGTTTCTTCAAGATGTTCTTCTCATCTCAAAGATGAGAACCCTAAGGCCCAGAACAGTTAAGATTCTTTTGCAAAGTTCTTAGCTGTTTGAGGACCAATAATCATACATCCTAGAGTTTAGGACCCTTAACACTATTTACTTCAGTGGCTGATACATAAGTGAGTCATTCCAACATCACCAGCATTAGCACCTGGCATATACAAAAGTCACTCAATTGGGGCGCCTGGATGGCTTGGTTGGTTAAGCGTCCAACTCTTGATTTCAGCTCAGGTCATGATCTCACAGTTTGTGAGTTCAAGCCCCATATCAGGCTCTGCTCTGACAGTGCTGAGCCTGCTTGGGATTCTCTCTCTCCCGCTCTCTCTCTGCCCCTCCCCCACTTGCTCTTTCCACTGCCCTAAAAATAAATAAACTTAAAAAAAAAAAAATCACTTAATAATGATGGCCTCCCCCACAAGCCTGTAAGATCTTTCACGGGTGGGTCTTGTTTATGCCTGAGCCCTCCACCCTCAGGGTCTAGCAAATTGCCTCTCATAAGAGGGGCTCATTTTCAATAGATAAATGGACAAATGCTGGATACCACACACACTCAAAATGTTAACATTTTTGTTGTTTCTTGTTGCTGAAATACCAATACATTAAGCCTCTTCTTCTTCACTCATTCAATAGATGTGATTGAGTATCTTCTATGTGCTAAATGCCATGGATATAGTAATGAGCACAGCAGATGAACAGATCTGGCCTCATGGAGCTGACATTCCTATGACTGCCCAGCTATCACTAAGCAGTCAAAGAAGTTGACCTGGCTTGACCAGGGCTGGCAGGCCAATCAGATGAGATGTGATTACATATTAAACCAGTCACAAAGCTATTCAAGACAGAATGGTGTCAGTAGTTTCAGGTAATAAGTTACATGGCTAGTCAATGGATTAAAGGATCGGTGTGGCCAAAATAGTCTCCAGAAACCCCCAAGGACAGTGTGAGTAGCTTCTTGAGAATATGGTGAGATTTGAAAGAGCAGGGAGGAGAGAAGGAGGATAGCATCCCAGGGAGGTGGAGTGAGTGGGAGAAACAACATGAACATGAATAAGGGGCCAGGAATGATTTCAGTCCAGTCAGATTTTAGGCCCAAGGGTGTGAGTTTAAGTAGGAAAGGTAGGACCAGATGGCAAAGGCACCAATTATGGAAAAACCCAAAGATAAAACAATATATTTAATATTCACTTTGAACAATGGCTGGAAAGTGAATGACAGATCATCTGCAGGTGTATAATCTATTTCGACATGTTTCTGACCAGAGTGAAGGTATACCTCGAGACTCACTCCTCCATGAACCTTCCACTCCCTTCAAAACAATAGTTCTTCAGGTAAGGAAACCCACAAGGCTATGAACTGTCAAAATGTGAGAGATTAAATTCCATGATTACTTTCTTAGCTTACACTCCAGTTGTTAATACTTTACAATGAATGCTCCATAGTTAATACTTTAGAAGATGAATTTTAAGTATGTGCTTTCACTTGTCCGTCTATCTGTGGATCTACTCTCTGTAAATGGAGTCCAGAGCACAAATAGAATTAAAGCAAATTAGACTTTTAAAAGTAGAGAATAGGTGCATATTGTATGCTAAAATGTCAATGCCATAGCTATAGGTCAAAGTTCAAATATTGCCCATAATGAAGCGGTGTGAATGGGGAGGGATGAAGGCAGAGACAATGAACAGATGTGTGAATGAAATACCGAACTAAGCCTTAAATTAACTGCTCTGAGAAGTCAGTTGTACCACTGTAAAGTTAGGGATTTAGGTCTAGGTGGTAGATTCCACATATTGTTGGCCTCAGTTATTGACCTGCCTCTGTCCATACACATGCCCTCTAACTTTGGAATCCCTTCCTGCTCTGACTCTGAGCCAGCCTTGGGACTTGCTCTGGCCAACAAGATGGAATAGAGGGAAGACATACCATCTCTGAGCCTAGAACATAAGAAATTCTCTGTGTTTCTGCTCTAAATCTTGGAGCCCAGCCAGGCCACCATCTGAACATGCTGGGCTACCCTGAAGGATGAGAGACCACAGGGAGCAGAACCCAGTTGTCCCAGTTATGGCCACCTTAAACCAGTTACCAGCCAGATGATCCCCAACAATGTGAGACCCTGACCAAGATTGGCAGAACCATCTATCCCAGACTCAGCTGACCCCAGATGCATGAGTATGCCCAGCCTAGACTAGAAATACTGTCAGCTGGCCCTCAGACTCAAGAATAAGGACAAATGCTTGTTATTTTAATCCACTGAGCTTTGGGCAGATTGTTGAATAATAACAGCTATCTGACAGAGAACAGATCCTGGCTGTACATTATAGTCTCTTGGGAATTGTAAAATATAGCAATGCCTACCAATTTTCTCCCCACACCAAGATTTTGTTTAATCCACATAGATATTGTTGTATTTTTTTTTAAGTTCCCCAGATTTCTAATGTGTAACCAGTGTTAAAACTTCCTGACTAGAAAAATCTCCTACCCCCTTGCCCCCATCTCTCCAAATATTAAAATTCTAGGTGGGTGAGGCATTTATTGTCTTAGGTCTGGATAACACTAAAATGTGTTTGCTTTTGCACTTGCATCACTGAGAAGATGCACATGAATCTATTTTCCTACATGCAAAGTGATCCTCTAAATGTCCACCAGTTTGTCCAGGCAATAAGAAGTGACTTCTGTCCCGAAAGTAAATATTCAGGGTCCCAAAGGCACCTCCATCCCTGTGGATGCTGGCTATAACAGACCTAAACCCCTTTGCAATTTAATATTTAATTTAGGCTATGAATCGGGCACAACCAGACACAAAAGGGATCAGACAGCAGTAGGGAGTGGGGATTGGGGGAGGGATTTTCACAGGGGGTTACACAGCTTTTATATCCTAATTATCTGTCAGAGGGTGGGTTTGTGAGAGTAAGTGATCCACTGGGAGGATAAACTTGAAAAAGAACTTTTAGTGGACAGTAAGAAGATCTGTGTGGTAGATCCCTTGGTGCCCTGTCCAAATCCTCTTTCCTGGGCAGGTGTAACTCTTTCCCAGGTGTATAGATGTCGCCTGCCAATGGCCCACTACCTAGTCCCTTTGCCAGAAAATGGTCTGTAGCAGACATAAGCTACCTGCCTGGAAATCCCTGGGAGGTTGTGCCCTCCCGCACCTGACCTGGAGGCAACTTGCCACTGGCTGATGACCGACGGGCACACAGTAGGAAACCCTGGGCTCTTTTCTTCAGGTAGAACAGCCCTCTGGTGCCTCTGACACTCTAGAACTCTCCATAGGATAAAGCTGAGCCTCAACTTTAGCAGAAAGCCTGTTTTTGATGACTTCTTCCCTTGCCCTCTCCTGCTTCCCTCCCTCCTTTTCCAAAGAGTTCTCCCTCCATAAATCAGCTGCACCAGAATCCCTATCTCAGGCTCTGCTTCCAGGGAACCCAGCCTAAGAATATCTGCTTTCCTGAAGGTCTCTAGCTCAAGTGCTGTCAACATCTCTGTCTGTCCCTTCCTCCCTTCGGCTGGCTCTGAGGAAGAGCCATCCCTCTTCCCGTGAGATGTTACCCACAGATGCTCACTCTTTGCCATCTTCTCCGATCATGGGTATTGTCGCTGCTCCACCAGTACCCTTTGCATCCTTCCAGGTCTTTTTCTACCAACCTTCACTCTGACTTCATGTATCCCGCATGGCCTCCATCTCGGCCAGGGCTCCAGGGAACTGTCCCTGCCTCTGGCTCCACTCCTTTTAAGAAAGTACTCAAGGTCACAATCCAGCCTTACTGCCTCCCCCCAACTCCAGCCCACACTGATCTCTTTAACCTCCTTCTTCACTTAACATCTACCCATGCAATTTAGCCCTGAAAGAAATCCCTATGTGTTGTCTTTATGCACCACACTTGCCTTCACTACGTGTTTTACTCATTTGTCTTGTCTCTCTAACAAAATAGTAGGTCCTCATTAGGGACTGTACCTTTCTTATAATTTAGTGCCTGGTTCTAAGATACATACTATCTGCTGAGCTAAAAAGAAAAAGGCTAGAGTTACACTTAGGTCTCATAGTGCAGGGGTACACAAAATCTAACCTTACTGTCAGAGCACACAGGTAACTAAGTGGTTGGGACTTGCCAGCTCAGAATATCACATCTTTAACAATTATATTCCATACAAGAAGGACCCAATAGACTGAAATGCCCAGTTGCCAAGTTTCCTAGTTAATTGTGAAGATAGATACATTGTTTCCCCTTTGCAAATGCTACTGTTGTTTCACATAATGACTTTAACTATAATGGAAATGAGTCTGGACAGATCAATTTTTAGCCCTCAGCAAGTTAAGTGTGTCAATATAGCATGTAAACAGCAATAGAGATTGGTAATTAATAGTACAGTTTTATTCCTATATTATAATACCTCTCCTTTCTCTTTTCCAATTAAATTAAAAAATCTTTTGTAATTAGCACAATTTATACCACTACCATAAAAACCATTTCTCTAAGGGCACATTATGAAGATGATCTACAATTTCAACTTATATGTTGCAAGACACAAAATATACAGATGTAGTCAATGTATATAAAGGAGGCTTTAAATTCTCTCCCAGAATTTTCATGCCACAAAGTTTAAATTATGAAGATTAACTTCCAATAAGCATCCTTACCTTGGACTTAAATGTATTTCTCAGTAATGAAGACAAGTTACACTAGTGACAGAGTAAAGTGTAACTGAGTTGTACTTATCTGAAGGGCAGTCTTCTACTAGGAAACTCCACTCAAGAAAACAGCAGACAGAGCTGAGCAATCCAAAGTCAGTTTGCCAAAAAGAGAGAGAGAGGAGGAGGAGGAAGGGAGAAGGAGAGAGAAGGAAAGAAGGAAGGAAGAAAGGGGGAGAAAGAGAGAAAGAGAAAAGAGCAGAAAGAAAGAACAAGAAAAGAAGGAAGAAAGGAAGGGATGGAGAAAAGAATGAAAGAGAGGATGGAAAGAAAAGAAAGGAAGAAAGAGGAGAAAGAGAAAGGAAAGAAAGGAATGGCAGGAAGAAAGAAAGAGAGAGATGGAGAGAGAGAGGGAGGGAGGGAGGGAGCCCCCCCCGCCGCCCCCCCGGTAGGAGGGAGAAAAGAAAGGAAAGAGGGAGGCAAGGATGGAAAAAGGGAGGGAACAGAGGAAGGAGAGAAAGAGTCAGTCTGGTTTGTTGAAATGGCTGTGATAAAGCACAAAAGCTGAGGGTCATGGTTGAACAGATAGGCCCTCAGTTCAGCTCCTGAGCCTTTTGAGGTACTTTGCAAATACTTGTTGCATACTTGGTTACCTAACTTGCCAGTTCCAGCAGATTAAAATCAGCATTTTGTTATGTCAGGAGAACTGCAGGAGGTCAGCTAGCCACCTATGAAGCCACAACTTGAAACTGGAGAAAAGGCAGAAAACACTGCATGACACAAAAAGTGGCATTTGCTATGACTATTGTGAACCAAGAAAAGACAAGTCTGGTTCTGAATCTTTGTTCAATAAAGCAGAGAAATGTGTAATGTGTTTCTGAAAGCCTTCTGGCAAACATTCCAAAAATTGGTCATGTTTTAAAAGGAAAAAGCTTTGAAAACCAACAATATTCATGGATGTTTAATTGCCTTGATTCCATGGGTCAGTTTCCACTTCAGGTACTCTGACCCAGGTCCTCATAAACTAAAGGAGTGTTCCTCAAACGTCCCAGACTTCCCATTAGACCTTAAGATTTTTACTTGGAAGATAGGGTGACCATAATTATTATGACTAGCTTATTACTCAAGGGAGGTGGGGAGGAGAGCAAGGGGTGCACATAAGATAGACTGAGATCATCAAGTAGGATGTGGTTCCATTTTCACTCCTTTTATGTGGATGACACACAGATCTCAAAGGCAGTTGGGTAGAGCCAAAAAAAAAAAAACAAACAAACCAGAGGAAGAAATACATCCTTACTCCACTTTATCCCAAGAATCTCCTATCTAGATTGAACTGGATTATTTCAGGTCTCCCTTATGAATCTAAATTGTCCAAGTCTTTAAAGTAATGTAAACCTCTTCTTCATCCACCCATGGCCCATGAGTTGAAGCCAGGTCATAAGTGAAATAGAAGGAAACAGTTATTATAGGCTGAGGACTCAGTGCTGTTAAAGACAGAAAAGCATTTAAGTGCTTGGTATGGCTATAGCTAAATCAGAGAGCATAAGTGGGGTTGGCTGTGGGAAAGACTTCCAGAGATACAGAAGGGTGTGTGGACTGGAGTAACCAGGAGGATCATTGATTAAATGGGTGCTGGACTTGGTACCCAATGGAACAAAAGTTAAAAAGATGAGAAAGTTGAACAAATGCACTTTGAGCCCTCAAGCTCGGCCACCTGGAGTAAAGAAGAGACGGGTGGTTGTTAATTTTATTTAATTTTATTTTAATTCCAGTATAGTTAGCATACGGTGTTATATTAGTTTCATGTGAACAGTACAGTGCTTCAACAGGAGACATTGTTAGTACACACAGGAAGGTAAGAAGATGGTGTGGTAATGCTGAGGGCAGTCTACATATGAGCCAGGAGAGCCCTCCAGCAGGAAGTCTGAAAAATCAGTTTCAAGTTCTTAAGAAAGACCTAGAACACAGTGTCATCTATTAGATACAATCATCTGACTTCCAGAGCAGTGCCACTGCAGATACGACCTAGATAACAGTAGCATCATCTGGGAAAAGATTAGAAATGCACCATGTTGAGCTCCACCCTAGCCCTTTTTAGTCAGGATCTCTGAGATGGGGCTGACAGTCTTCTGTATTTTAGCAAACTCTCCAGATGATTCTATGTGCCCCAACCTTGGGAAGCACTGGGATAGAGAGTAGATGAGATGAGGGAAGGAGACAGTATACATCTCAAAGAAAAGAAGTGAGGAGCTGAAGGAGCTGGAAAGCAGGGAAAACAAAACAAAACATGCACCATAGAGGGACTCTCAAAGGAGTGTGAGAAAAACTATGATGCATTTTAATGTGAAAATCAAGGTAAAATAAAATTACTTGTGCGATCATTTTAGGCTCCCTGATAAATTGTTACACTCTGAGTGATGGGACCTGTTAGGGATAAGGTAAGAGTTAGTGTCAGTGGCTCCAAGAATAATCTATTCATCATGGACAAACCAAGACTGTTCTATACAAAATAGGGCTTTGGTCCCCTCTGGATAATGGTAGAACTATGGATGACAATATTCTAGCAGAGTGGCAGGTCTTTTGGCTGCATTTGGCTCTTAAACCAAGAACATGTGTCTTTAATCTCATGCTCAAAAAGACAAATCATTTGTCTAAGAAGCTACAACACAGGAAACATCAGAAATTTGCAGTGGGTCCCAGAAGAAAGAAACAACGGAGCTCACTGTTCTTGCTCACCTGTAATTTATCAATTTTATTATTTCTCACACAAATATTGAATTAGAGTGTTTTAATAACTTTCCTCCAGCAAATGAATTTCTCTCCAACGTAGACTAATAACAAGCACAGAACAAGTTCTCTATGGTCCCTGATGCTGGGAGAAAATTACTTCCGGCCATTATAGCTCAGTAATGACAGCATTTAGTGTTACCCCATCATCAAAGCAATCACAAAATCATCCAGAAAAGTACCTATTTTCACAGAGCACTGAGCTGGGCTCATAATTCTCGAGTGAAGGTGTCTGGCTTATATGCAATGCAGGGGCTGGCATCCTCAGGCAGATTATCTGCTTCCCTCAACTGATGTGGATAAAGGACATGTCCTTGGGGTAAGAAGCCACCCCCAGTTTATTTTTGTTTCACCACAGAAACTTGCAGTTCCATTTCAAGGGCTGAAGTGGTCTTTGTTCAGTGAATAGATTCTTTCTAGCAGCCTCTGCCCTCAGTGGCTTAATATCATAGTTAAACACATCAAGGTTGGCAACATTCTCATTTAAGTAGATAGAATGCTGGCTCTAATACCTAGGGAAATAAATAGTTGAACTATATGTGTTTAATGTATACAAAAATTTATACATACTAGTAGACAAACTTTGGCCATTACTTTCTTTGCCACAGAACCTTGTCCTTTATCCTACCCTATTCAATGTTCCACACCAAAAAGAAAAGGTAACATGTCCAGAATTTTCAAAAGGTCCAGAAATGATCAAAATCAAAGCAAAAAAATTTAGGTGTGGAAAATGACAAAAGCAGGCTGTTAGGAAGTTGAGGTCAGGAGTCAGAGAGACCTGGGTTCCAATCCCAACTCTGACACTTGCTATGTGACCTTGACTAAGTCACTTATCTTGAGAAGCCTCAGTCTCCTGATCTAAAAAATGAGAGTTGAGATCCTATCTCCCAACAGAGGTGTTTTATGATTTAAATGAGATGATGTATACATAGTGTTTAGTTTTCAATGAACAAGAAACCCTTGTTACTATCCAGTACAGGTTCCATATGTTGCTATACAGACACATAGTGGAAAATACAGCCCAGATTCAAATTCTTCCTTTACTGCTTATTAGCTAGCATTTTTTTTTCCTTTTCTTTGGAGGAGAAGAGAGGGAGAGAGAGAAAGAGAGAGAGAGAATCTTAAGCAGGCTCCACACTCAGCATGGAGCCTGATGCTGGGCTCCATTCCACGGCTCTGGATCATGACCTGAGCCAAAATCAAAAGATGGAAGCTCAACTGACTGAGCCACCCAGGCGTTCCATAGCTAGCATTTCTTAAGTCACTTGACTCTGGTTTTCCTCTCCACTGGTAAAATGGAGGGGATGAGTTATAATACTCTTAAATCCCTTTTATCTTAAATATTTTATACACCATATACCTTTATCAATTGTCCTGAGACTTTCCTATCCTTAAATTAATTATAAAATGAACTTTTACATGTGAACTATATAAAAGGGATTTTGTAGATGTGTCTCTATTTTTCTGAATTTCCAAAATAAGCTCTTTATTAAAAAAAAAGATATTCAAATAGAAAAATGACAAATTAAAATTCCAGGTTGGATGGTAACCTGTGCAATCAGCATCCAAATCAAGGACTAGAACTTTACCAGCTGAGTCTCAGATCATTATGTTTTCTTTTATACACTTAGAGAGTATTACCAGATAAGTACATACAGGAAACTGTTAACATAGAGGTTTTGCTTCTAATTAAAACAACAATAAGAACTAAATTAGAAAAAAAGAAGCCAATTGAATAAAAAGCCTTCTGGATGTGAAAAATAAAAATATGGATCGAGATAAATAATCTCAACATTAAAACATTCCACAAAGCTGGGGCGCCTGGGTGGCGCAGTCGTTTAAGCGTCCGACTTCGGCCAGGTCACGATCTCGCGGTCCGTGAGTTCGAGCCCCGCGTCGGGCTCTGGGCCGATGGCTCAGAGCCTGGAGCCTGTTTCCGATTCTGTGTCTCCCTCTCTCTCTGCCCCTCGCCCGTTCATGCTCTGTCTCTCTCTGTCCCAAAAATAAATAAAAACGTTGGGAAAAAAAAAAATTAAAAAAAAAAAAAAACATTCCACAAAGCTAATTTTTAGGAAACTATTATGTCCACACTAACTCAGCCACCAAGAAGAAATCCAAATGCTATCTACTTCAAAATAAAACTCATTTCCTTATAAGCCCACTACCACTGTTGGCTTCAGGAGGTCCCTGTCCTGAGCCTTACTGTGCTGCTTTCATTTTTACAGTTTGCTTCTCAGATTTGCAGCACTTTCCCCGGGCTGGTGGTAAAAGGATTTTCAATGCAGACAGGCCTGCGTGCATTTGGAAATGGCATCCAGTTCACTGAAATAGAGCTTCCTTTCTGGTCGCATCATTATCTTTTAAACATACCTATATGCTGAGTTCCAGAGAATGGTTCTCAATGTATATACACCTTCCTTACTATCACACAGTAGCTTTAAACATAAAAAGACTCCATTAAAGTCACAATAATATTCTCCCAAGCTTGATATCTCAAACCATGTATAAGAGAAATATTTTGCAGGAAATGCAAACTCTCTTACATTTTACTTTTGCTGTAGCTTACAAAAAAAAAATTAAAAGGAAAAGAAGAGAAACTTTTTAATGCTATTGAGAATAAAAGGCATATGGATTCTCTGAGAAGGCGATTTCTTTGAATTCAGGCGAGAAAAGGTGAAATATCTTTGACTTTATTTATCTTGCTCAATCCCATTGCCCCTGCAGTCTGACCTGTAATACCTCAGGGAACCGAAAACAGAGGACGGTAAGGAAGAAGAGGAGAAAGAGGGGAGAAAAAAGGCGAATAACTGGGGGAAGAGAGCAAAGGAGGCCTGTGTAGGGGCTAGTTCGAAGCTTCTTAGCCCCTGAGAGCACAGTGGTGTGACAGTCTGAAATATTACCCAGTATGTTTTCATTCCTGGTGATTCTCACTGCCCTTCCCACCCACCTCCCTCCCACTCAAGCTGAGGCATCCGATGCTTGGGGGTGGAGCTTGGTGAGAAGAAAACATTCAGAGCTGGATCTTAATTCCAAATTTGCCTCTGGAAGCCCATTTCAGGGAGAGAAAGGAGTAAGTGTTCAATCCAAAGCTTCCATTTGCAAAAGGAGAAACGTCAAAGAAAAAAAAAAGGGGGGGCACCTGGTTGGCTCAGTTGGTTGAGCATCCGACTTTGGCTCAGGTCATGATCTTACATTTTGTGGGTTCGAGCCCTACATTAGGCTCTGCGCTGGCAGCTTGTTCAGAGCCTGCAGCCTGCTTCAGATTATGTGTCTCCGTCTCTCTCTGCCCCGCCCCTGCTCATGCTCGGTCTCTCTCTGTCTCTCAAAAATAAATAAACGTTAAAAAAAAAAAAAAAGAAAGAAAAAACAAATCTGGAGGGCTCAAAGGAGAAAAAGGAGTATTTTTACTTTTGTTTGTTTTGCTAACCAAAAGCCAAAAAGGAGGGAGGATTCAGGACAGGGTGTGACTTAGGGCATTTCCTGAACCACAAAAGCTGAAATAAGCCTTCCTGGGCTGGAGCTAGTTGGGAGGACCCAGAGGGAATCTGTCAGCAGAAGAGAGGTGCCTGGGTTCCCTTTTGGAACTCTGGGAGGAGAATCTCCCAGGAGACCCCACAGTTTGTAGGGCAGACTCGTGAGTGGCAGGCAGGCCCTGTTTAGGCAAAAAGACCATGAGCACCCACCTCGACCTACCTCCACTCTCCCTACCCACAGCACAGGGAGATCCAGGAAGCTCAGAGAGAATGAACTGGAACCCCGACCAGCAAAGAAGGTAGACATTCCAACTGGAAGCCATGGCCCAGGACCACAGATAGGAGCAGTGGATAGCAGAGCACATCCAGTAGCCAGAGTCGATGTGACATGGAGGTGGAGGCAGTCCCCTAGAAAAGGCAGTGATGACTAAAATAGCATGTACTAGATCCCTTCCTCTCATTCTAGATGTGTATCCTCTGAACCTAGCTCAGGATAAAATCAGGATTAGTGCTCCTGCATATCTGTCCTATGTGTCCACATCACAGATCACAACAGCTTCAAGAGCCTCCAAGATTTCCTCCTTAGAAATCGCTGTTTTTTCATATCTCTACTTTCTAGTAAAGGCATCCCTTTTCGAGGCAAGAATGCTCAGTGTTGGTAACTGTGCCATCAGGGTAGTCTAATCAGCCCTCCAGCAAGGGGGTATGAGGCAGTACTGATATGAACAGGGAATAGCCTTGCAGCTTAGAAACCCTCCATGCTTCACATGGCAGAAGATGTTCAGAAAGCCCTTCTCTGGACTCACACCTGCACCCCAATACCTGTAGCATCACCCTGAATTCTGCTCTTCATTTCATCTCTAGGGGCTGAATGGGGAAGAAATGATGCCCTCCTCCCTATGACTGTTCCGTCCTTGCACTTTTTCCCAGAAGATTGTTTCTGGCCCAGAGAAATGATCTATAAGAATTTTTGTTGTGAAGGAATCTATGCAATCTATGGAGACATTCCCAGTCAAGTGTTCCCTTGCTGGCTTTTAAAAAAGTTCTTCCGAAAGTGTGGTCAAAACCAGCAGCATCACCTGGGGGCAGGTTAGGATGCAAATTTTCAGGACCCCACTCAAATCCATTGATCAGAAAAGTGAGGAGTAGGAATCTGAACAACCACCCACCCCTATTCCCAATCCATGCATGTTAAGTAAGAGATGCATTGTCTTTAGAAACCTAAGTGGTCCCTCTGTATTGAGCCCCACTAAAGGTTGAAGGTATCCTCCAGATATAAGCCTTAACATCCTCTGCTTCCTGAGCCTACAGCAGCACCTCAGGAGGTTCACATTAGTCCTCCAGCAAGAATCTCAGTTTATCCAACAGTCTCGAGGATCTTCCATGCTTGCATTTCTAAATTCTCTCTCTGAGGCTTCTCACTGCTATGGCTCTGTGATATGAAGAAACAGAGGAGGCAAAATACATGGGCCATTTGAATGCAGTCCACTTGCCTAAATGTTTATTCCAGAAAAGAGGTGGCCCATGAGCTTGGGACATTAGCTGCCCCTGTCTGACTGCAAACAGGATTCCTGTCTGCAGGGTAATCTTGTTACCTAACTCCTCTTGCTACTCAAAGTGCAGTCCATGGGCCAGCAGCAACAGCATCACCTGGAAACTTGTTAGAAATGCAATCTCAGGCTTCACCCCAGACCTCCTGAATCAAAACCTAGAACCCAGGAGATCTGTATGTTCATTAAAGTTTGAGAAGCATTATCTATAGTTTGGTTGGTATCAGTCCAGACTGCATGTTAGAGGCACCTGGGAAAGTATTATAAAAGCACTAATGAGAGGCACCTGGGTGGCTTAGTCGGTTGAGTGTCCAACTTCCGCTGAGGTCAGGATCTCACGGTTTGTGGGTTCAAGCCCCACGTTGGGCTCTGTGCTGACGGCTCAGAGCCTGGAGCCTGCTTCGGATTCTGTGTCCCCTCTCTCTCTGTCCCTCCCCTGCTCATGCTCTGCCGGTCTCTGTCTCTCAACAATAAATAAATGTTAAAAAAGAAATTATAAAACACTAATGGTGGGTGATGGGCATTGAGGAGGGCACCTGTTGGGATGAGCACTGGGTGTTGTGTGGAAACCAATTTGACAATAAATTATATTCAATATAAAAAAACCTTAAAGAAAAAAAAACTTTACACACATTTAAAAAAAAAAAGCACTAATGTGACCCAAAAATTCTTATTTAACTAGTCCACAGTGAGTCCTGGGCACTAGTATTTTTTAAATTTCCCCAGATAATTCTAATATGTAGCTTGTGTTGCAGCCTAATGCCCTGGCTAAACCAACAGACTCAGAAATGTCAAGCTTCCCTGGCTGAAAATTTGCAAGTGGCTTAAAGGTATAAAGAAAGAAGAGAGGTAGATGGCTGTGCCAAACACATTACAAATGTTAGCTCATTAGACTCCATGAATAACCCTGAGAACATGCTATCTGTAGAACCCTTTGACCAATAATAAAAATTGAGGCTTTGAGAGTTTAACATAGACAGGATTCCAAATTAGCAATTCCAAAATCAGCAAGTTGTGGCACCAGGAATTTACTGAATCGAGAGGCGCCTGGGTGGCTCAGTTAAGCGACGGACTTCAGCTTGGGTCATGATCTTGCAGCTCATGAGTTCAAGTCCCACATCAAGCTCTGTGCTGACAGCCCAGAGCTTGGAGCCTGCTTCAGATTCTGTATCTCCCTCTCTCTTTGCCCCTCCCCTGCTCACCCTCTGTCTCTCTCTGCTCTCTCTCTCTCAAAATTAAATACACATTTAAAAAATATGAAGTAAATAAAATAAAGACCTGAATCAAAAAACTTATTTGCTAAATACAGAAACTGAGTGATACAAAAATGAAAAAAAAAATAGAGGTATGCAGTGGAATATCAGTGAGACAAGCCAGTGTTCTGATACAAGGAGTATCACAATACACAGGATTCTGAATTGATTCATACCATGATCAAATATAAATGCTAGACAAAATGCTAGGCTAAAGGGGGTTTCTCTGGACTCTTCATGTAAGATTTTCAGGGTCTATATTCTTTCTCCAACCCTTCCTTTCAAGTGGAGCTCTTGGGGTGCCCTCCCCAATGAGGAATGTGAGGGCTACCAGCTTGCAATATCACTCTGCAGAAAGCTTACGTTGTAAGAAATACCAAGCAGTGAGATATAGCACTTCTCTGTGCAACCTGACAATGTGTCTCCCATGTCACCTTCTTGACCCCTGATTCTCAGAGCTGGGTGTTTCTGGGGGCAATAGGAAGGCAGTATAATTGGCCAAAAAGAATATACACCCCCTCCCCCCAAGCCTGCCATGCCAACTCTGCCACTTACTGTGCAACTTTGGACAGGGCATTTCACCTTCCCACGCCTCAGAGAACTCAACTATAAAATGTAGGAAAGGATGTGAAACATGATCCTCCTCGCCTGGCTCTTGTAAAGACTGTAAGGATATATATAACACATGGAATACAGTGTCAATGGTGGAATTTATTACTATTTCATGACTCAGTATGGGCTTATGCCCTCTTCCTCCTTCATTAACTGAAACCCTGACACCTATCAATGTGGACACTTCCTGACAACCCTCTTCCACACAGAGCTATAAGCCCCATGCTCACCATTAGCACACCTAGAATATATGACTGAAATAACTCAATAAACGGAACCAAGTAAAGTTGTCTGCATGCATAGCTGCCTTTGTCATTTTGTCCAGGAGCTCCCCAAAGACAAGGACTGTCTTATTTCCCATTAAACCCCCAGCACCGAGCCCAATGCCTACTTAAAAAGATACTCGATGAATTATTTGTATAATAAATGAACAGAATATAAATATTTGGGGCTGGACCTTCTGGAAGTGGCTGGTGCTTTCCCCAACCCTGAAAAATCTCACTGTTGGGTCTCTGAGTGGAACAGAAGCATTGCCACTCATCATCTTCTCCATAGCTCCTTATCCATCACTGGTCCACCACTCTGGTCCTCCAGATTGTTGTTTCTTACCCATAACTAAGGCAGAATGAAGTATCAGGGTATTCTATAACCCCCAAAACTCTCCCACAAAGGTCTTGATCAAGGTGATTTCCACTTATCTGGCGCAACAGAAGAACATTTGGAGGGCATTCTCTGTTGTTCAAATCAATTTCTGCCCCATGAGTCACATATTGGATACACATAACTTCAGTCTCTGAGAAACATTCCCTTAGGTTTCCTTAAAATGATCCATTATTGATAAACATATATACATATCTGCCACATACCTATTTAATCTCTATACTACCTCATCAAAAATAAGTACTTCACATGATTTAGGGATGGGGAAATGCTCCTGGGAGCCTTACCAATTTTCCTGGTTCTAGTCCTCAAAAAAGAGCTCCCCAAAATACTACTTTCCCCACCCATTCTTGAAACTAAGACATGAGAATATATCACAGTTTTGGCCAGTTGGACCTGAAGGGAAATCTTCTTGGGGAGGGATAAGAGATAGCAAAATATTTTCACCTCAGCAAAAAGAGATGCAAGGAAGAAACACCATTCTTCTTCAGCTGGATATTGTCATGGCTACATGCGATGCTTGGAACAGTAGTAGCCATTGTGCAACCTTGAGGAGAGAGAGTTAAAGGACCAATTCAATATGGCAGTGATAGGGAGCAGAGAGAGGGGTCCTTGATGACACCACTCAGTTGCTCTCTCACCCCGGGAACTACCTATTGCTATGCTTGCTGCTATGTGATATAATAAACATTTTCATTGTTTAAGCTACTTTGGGATAGGTATTATGTTATTTGTAGCTGAAACATCCTACCTAATACAACAAGGAAGAGGACATGAGAAGCTAATTACCTTGGCCAAAAAGACCACACTGCAATTAGCAAAAGAAAAAAACATTACAGCAGAGGAAAGGAAGTATTATTATTTACAAATTGTTTAATGTTTATTTATTTTTGAAAGAGAGAGAGAGAGAGAGAGAGAGAGAGCAAGCATGAGTGGGGAAGGGACAGAGAGAGAGGGAGACACAGAATCCGAAGCAGGCTCCAGGCTCTGAGCCTCTGTTAGCACAGAGCCCAATGCAGGGCATGAACCCATGAACCATGAGATCATGACCTGAGCTGAAGTCAGACGCTTAACTGACTGAGCCACCTAGCCACTCCAGGAAGTAATATTATTAACTCATCATGAGTAGCACTCTATCAAGAGTCATATATGAAATTCACCATTCAATCCTCACCAAAACCCTATAAGGGTATAATGGATATTCTACTTTATAAAAGAAAATTCAGAAAGGTTAAGTAACTAATGATGGTCAAGTAGGAAGTGGCAATTTTGGTATTCCAAACCAAGTTGGTATGACTCCAAGGTCAGGAGGGATCCACCATGTTACATACATGAAAATTAGGTGTTCCATTAGCTCATCCTTTTGTATGACTGTGTTCCTCAGATCTTTTCCTGTGGAATGATTTTTCTCAGGAGTATTTAAGGTATAAGGAGAAGCAATGGTGCTCTCAGACAGATCAGAGAGTATGGGGTAAAGGGACAATCACAGAACATTTGAAAACTACCTGGGAAGACATCAAATTATACACAAAACAGACCTAGATAAACACTTCTCTTTGATTGAAAAAAATACACATATGCATACATGCATACACATACACATTATCAATATCTTGCAGTTTTTATTAAGTATAAGTTAGTTGACTTATATAAGTTGACTTATATATTTATGACATAATTAAGGAAAACTTTCACAAATAAATTGGATCTATTTTTGGCTGGATGACAATATATCTATTTACTTTTGTTAGACCTTGGAAATTTCAATACACTGTAATTGTATTTCTAATGACAGAAGATTCATCTCAGCTCATAGTGTATGCATTTCATTATTTACCACATTTATATTCGAGTAAATGAACTTGTTCATTATACATTGTAATCTTTTTGTTGCACAATGTTTCCATTTTTGAAAGCCATGTAATCACTTCATTGTGGTGTTGGCAATTGTCATTATATAATATATAAAATTTCAAAAGGATGCAATTTAAGGATTTTGATCTTGCAGCATAAATATATTCATGACACGCAATACAAATAAACTTATTCCAGATGGTTGCTTAAAACAGATAAATCAAATTTCCCAGTAGTAACAAACTAAATCTTCAACCAAAGAGAGTTTTTTTCACTGATTAAAATGCCCAAACATTCATATCACTCCAAGCAATAAATGTGACAAAATTGGGATGGGTCATGATAAAACTAAATTAGATTTTTCTGGCCATTTTAAGAGTTTTCTGGGGGGCTACCGAAGATGAGAAAGTCCAGGTTTCAAGTTCAATTCTGTCATATTTCAAAAGACATGCAAGCTCAGCATGTTTGGGTTTCATGGGGAAAGAAGTGGACCTAGTGAGTTTTAGCCACCAAGACGAGGTTGGCAATACTTTTTCCTTCCACACACCTTCAAACTGTATTTACAAGCCTTTCCAACATAGGCAAAAACAGAACGCTACAGAAAATGTTAACTAGAAAAAAACATATTGGCTCAGTAAACAAATAACCCTCAAAGTCAGAGAACTGCATGTTTATTGACTCCACCCCCGTTAGCCCTGCCTTGTGTGGTTACAGTATCGCCCAAGTGCATTAACAAACAGCCCATCTCTTTCTGCTCTGTTGCTAGCGACCTTACTGCTTTCAGCAGCTAGTAAAATTAAACCTCTTCCAAATAATTCTCATGTGCACAGACTGTAAAGTGAATGTAAATTACAGCAATACATTACCCAAAACTTCAACTTCTTTAGAGAGCTGCCTGCTAGTCCCACTTTTACAAATATTCTTCATTTACTCTGTATGCAAGCACTTAGGTGTGGTTCACAGAAACCTACCTTTGCTTCCGAGCACCATTATATAACCAACTTAACCTGGCCACACAGCTCATGTACGCTCCTCAGTGCCCTCAATACCCATGCTACTGACATCATTCAAGGACCAACATTGTTCAAGGCTCAACAAACTTTTGTACATGAAATCTTTCCAATGAATAACAAAAAATTGCAAAAATACCAATGGAAAAAAGGTTCGTGTTGATGAATAGATCAGAAAGAGAGAGAAAGAAGCAAATATCCAATAAACATAAGACAAAAATACGTCCATTTCAGGAGTGACCAAATAAAAACAAATTAAGGATGACTAGGATTGACTAAGATTTTTTTTTAAAAATAATACTGTTCTGGGGCGCCTGGGTGGCGCAGTCAGTTAAGCGTCCGACTTCAGCCAGGTCACGATCTCATGGTCCGTGAGTTCGAGCCCCGCGTCAGGCTCTGGGCTGATGGCTCAGAGCCTGGAGCCTGTTTCCGATTCTGTGTCTCCCTCTCTCTCTGCCCCTCCCCCGTTCATGCTCTGTCTCTGTCTGTCCCATAAATAAATAAAAACGTTGAAAAAAAAATACTGTTCTATCTTGGAAATGCTGAAGAAAAATGGGAGAACTTCTTCAGCTGTTGTGGCTCATGGAAGTATGAATTGGTATCACAATGGAAAATAAAAGTCACTTACTAGCTGACCCAACAGCTCCCTTTCCGTAAATAAATCCTCCCCTTAAAAGTCAGAGTTACACACAACTGTGACCACCCACTCTAAGCTACAGAACCCCATTAATGCAAAAGCGCTGGCTAAATTTTGACCATCAATCAATTAATCCAAACCAGAAACACTAGGGATATTAAAAATTCTCAGTTTACCAATAACTAGTCAATGCCAAATTATACCATCTGGTACATAATATATTCATTAATCCTCATGTAGGATTATATTACAAGGAGCATAGTCAATCAATTTCTCACATTGTATCTAATAGGTGTTGTAATAGCATAAATATTCTGCATAGGAGGGGTCTATTCACCCACTGATGCTTGACAAATGTTTGCCCATGACTTTCATTAATGCGTAACAAGGTCATGTTTATACACCAGCACACAATGAAAGACTATAATCCTATGGCTTTTTATGCAGAGATATCTAAAGCAAATTCATAGCAAACCCACCATTAATGTAGGATATAAATACTCATTAGATTTTCTTCAATAACGATTCCATAAGTAAATATGATTACAGTATCACATCCAAAACATCTGCAGAGATATACCAGTGGCCAGCATAGGCCCAGGTACACGAAGGAAATGCCTAACGTTGTCATTTGCAAGCCATTATCTTTTCTCACTAGCATCTCTGCCTCGGTGAGTCCTTTAAATTGAATAGAAGCAAGATGTGTGAGTTGCTTGATTACATGAAATCAGGCTGCACAGAGTCCCACCTGATGTCTGGCTGAGACTCATCACCACCTTTTAGGAAACTTGTCATTTTTTAAGAAAAAGGAGCTGCTATCGCTGGGCAGCCATGACTGTTACTGCACTGCAGGTCGCTGGCTGAGCCACATTTTCTGCTAATTAAATTCACTGTGGGAGATTCCTAACATGTGTCTCCATGGGAAATGGATCTGAAAATCTGGATGATGCCCCTAATTGCTTCTGGTAACAAGGTTATGAAACTTGGGCTGTCATACCTAGGGAAAGCAGAACTCAGATAAGTGGGTCTATTCTCACAGACCATATGGATTTCTTCAGCCTACAGCTGAAAAAGCTAAAATAGGGCTCAGCTGCAACTGGGCACTTCCTGAACAAGGCCTGTCACTTTGCACTTTTCAATTACTTACCTGGAAACACAGCAAGCAGGTAATTGTGAGGAAGCACAATGGTAAATCAGCAGATTCTGTTTGCCTAACCTGAGCTGGTCACCTCTGTCCTGGTCTAAGGCGGGCTACTCAAAGTGTGGACATTGTAGCATCAATGTCACCTGGGAGCTCGTTAGAAATGCAAATCCTCAGACCCAATGAATCACAGTATCCAAGGAGCGAGCCCAGGAATCTGAGGCTTAGCAACTTCCCCAGGTGATTCTGATGTTCACTAAAGTTCAAGAAGTCCCAAGTCTCAAATACACTGGATTACCAGTCAAAGAATGTGGCTCTGTCATGAATTGTGTTTGCCCTTGGGGGGGGGGGTGCTCATTTAGCCTCTGTGACCTCAGTTTCTTCATTGTTCTGATTATCTACTGCTGTGTGAAAGCAACAATTGTTTAATGAGTTGAGTGGACCCAGCTGGCAAATTTTCACTTGGGGTCTCTTGTGTGCTTGAACCAGGTAGTAACCAGGCAGGAGTCACCTGAATGATTGGCTCAACTGGAAGTCTAAGATGACTGTCGTATTCACATGCCTGGCATCTGAACTGGAATGGCTCACGGCTAGCTGGGCATCTCTCTCTCCATATTGCCTCTCCACATGGCTAGCTTGAGCTTCCTTATAGTATGGTTGCCTCAGAGTGTTGGACCTCTCACATAGTGGCTCACTTCCCCCAGAGTATGCATCTAAGAGACCAAAGCAGAAGCTGCCAGGTCTTGTTAAGGCTTAGGCCTACAACTGGCACAATGCCATTTCTGTCACATTCTCTGGGTAAAAAGCAAGTCATGATGTCAGCCCAACCTTAAGAAATAAGAGTGGGATTGTATAAGATTGGGAGTTGGAAGAAATTTTTAGAAACAAGTTGGTACACTCACTTGCAAGATGAAGGAAGTGGCCTACACTCCTAAAGGTTTTTATAGTCTATGGTTTTTACAGTATATGATTCTCTGATACAGTCAATACCCGTATTTCTTAGAGTCCATTACACCTATCTCGAGGAGGCCTGTTTCTCCATAATATCACTGCCACTCATTTAGCACTAAGCACATGCAGTCTTGCATTATGATTTACCTTATAAATGTAGCTACTCTGACTTCCCAACTTGATTATAAAATCCTCAAGGCCTTTATGCCTCCTTGAAACTCCATTACCTAGTGCACTGACCTATATATCATATTAGGCTTTCAATAAAGATGTGATAATGATGATGATGATGGTGATGATGATGCTGATAGAATCACTGCTGTTAAATTATCCTGTCTACTTAAATGAGTACAAAGCAACCATTTTCAGAGTTGAAAAATAATGTCCCATGCCTTTTGTAATTTTTTACAGGTCTTTTTAAGGTAGACACCTTATGATAGACAAAATATAACTGTAAATATTATTTCCATTGAAGTACAGTTTGCTTTAAAGGTGTACTCTTTTTAAATTTTCTGGTGTGGAAGGGACAGTGTTCTGTGGTTATGAAGCCACTTCATTTTCCTCCTAGACATACAGGAAGGTCACATTTCTTAGCCCCCTGAGCCTTGGCAGGACCACAAAACTGAATTCTGGTCCATAATCTCATCATAACCTAGTACAGTCACAAGATAGAAAAACTTGGTCCCTGATTCACTGCTTGGAGCACAGCTACTCAACCAAAAATATCCTCATTGCATTTGGCACATGAATGACAAACTTCCATTGAGTCAAGACACTGGATTTGAGGAGTACTTGTTAAATTTGTTATAGCAGCTAACCTACACTGACTGGTATATCATGTAATTTATTCCCAGAGTCAACCTCATGTGTCATTGTCCTACATCAATACATTAAATTGATGTTTAAATTGAACAGCTTTTATCAATTAATCTATTTCCACATCATGCTAATGGGAACCTGTAATTCATTGTTTACATATTTCACATTTTACTTTATCAAATTCACAGTATTGTGAATTTAAAGCAGAGTTTCATTAAAACAAAGTTTTAATCAGTTGTATTAAAACAAATTGATTGACCTTGACAATCAATTTCTGCAATGTATTTTCCACTACATCCTCAACAAGATCTCACAGCAAGTTGTGTATATTTGACTCACCAGTGTTGTTACCTTTGCTCATTCCATCCCTCATCTCATTCAATCATTTATTCAAAAGTCATTTGTGAGCACCTGCTATGTGCCAGACATTATCCATGTACTGGATGCTGGAATAAATAGAACATGGTCAAAGGAAAGATAGTCACAACACACTGAGCTCTGGAAGAGGGGGTGAATAAAGTGCAACCAGAATAAAGAGCTGTTTTTCTTAACAATGAAAAGGCAGAGACATTTTTACAAAGTTCATGACATCCATAGTAAGTTTTAAGAGGTGAATAAGCAGTTCACCAGATAGAGAAGGCAAGGAAAGGTAAATTAGGTATAGGGAATATGAAAAGGCTCAAAGGTGGGAATCATTGTACCTTGTGGCATGGTCCTTACAGTGGACTAAGAATCTGGTTAGCATGACCCCAGAGAAGACTAGGTAACCAACACAAATTGAGGAGTGATTTTGGGCTGGGTAGCATTATCCTAATCACAAGAGTGATACATGAGATTTGTGTTCATGCCTGATTGTTCTGGAATTTACATTGTTTAACCCAAGACTTAAGTGAAGCACCTAGCCCAAGTGATGTGATTCCTGACATATTCCTACCTAAACTTAAAGGAAGAACTTACCCAGTTTTCAGTAAGACTGGGTCTGCAAGTTAGGCCCCACAAAGGTCTACCATGAAGATCATTTATTCATACATTATTATCCTCTGCTATGCATCTCTTTGGTGAGGATTTTGTAGCCAATAAGATTGCACTTCCATCCACCTTGAAGAAGGTGGCTAGTCCCTCTGCCTTGAGTGCTGACTGTGCTTGACTTCTTTCTGTATCCTTGATTTCCCCCAAACAGCACCAGTGCTTGTTATCTCTGCCCATCAAAGCCAACAAATATCATTTGCCAATTCAGTGGTTGTGCACAGAACACAATGAGTTTGGGAAACTACAATTTGCTCAATATGGCTAGGAATACACTGGTGATTTGTTAAAAATTATGTAAGAAAAGGAATTTAGGGACCAGATCATGAGGAGTGTTATACACCATGCTAAAGAATTAGGGTGTAATCTTATCAGACCAAAGAAATCCAAGATATGGGTGTGACATGATAAAAACATATTTGAAAAACAAAACAAAACAAAACAAAACACTTTACTGACACTTGAAAGGCATACGTTGTAAGTTCAACCAAGGGGAGACTCTTGAAAAAAAATCTGCAGAGATATTTGACTAAAGGCAGGGGAGTGGAGAGAAGAATACATGTTTCCAAGATATGGAGGGAGTAGAATAAATCAAATCTGATGATTTTAAGTTCAAAGAGGGAGAAATCTGGGATGACCTAGGGGGGATAATGCAGTGCCATAGTGTCATTAGCCAACACTGGGGCTAAAACCTGGAAGAAAAGAAAGAGGTAGGAGTGTGGAAGGTAAGGAGCTTATGTTTAGTATATTGTGAAAGGCCTTTGAGATTTAAAGGTGGTAATTGTTCCCAGTTGTAAATGTGGGCTAGAATTTAAAACTAATGTCTTGGTAGGAAAAATGGATTTGGGAATCATTTGCACACAGAAATGGTAATCAAAAACTATGCTATTGATTGAACCTAGAGCTAGAGAATATGATGGGCAGTCATCCAAGAAGAGAATCCTGAGAAAAAGGATTATTAAAGAACCAATGGAGAGAGGAGACACCCAACAGAGACGCAAGATATGTCATGGAGGCAGAGTAGAAGGAAGAGCAAACACTCATACAAGGATCTTCCTTAGGTCTCCAAATCCCCTTCATCTTTCAAGGCCTAGCTGAAACTTTATGTCCTCCAAAATGTGAAGCCTTCACACATGGTCCTTACTTATCTGATATCTCCTATCCTACATGTATCTCTATCATTCCATATACCAAACACGACCTGGTATTATTGTCTCCTCACACTAGCTATAGGGAAAGAGGGCTATGTCTCATTCTGTTGCAAATGACAGAAAACTCATATCAGCTTGGAAAAATTAAGACAAGGCCAATGGTAGATTCTGCCTTTAGATGTGGTGACACAGGAAACCAAATGTGCTTCTTTCTCTATTTCATGACTGATTTTCCCTGAGATATCTTAATTCTCACGCAGACTATCCCCATAGACTGACACTCACAGTTCTATGCCTACAATTTACTTTTCACCTATCCCAGTGGGAAAAGACGTCCTTATTCTTGGTCTTTCTCAGCACTGATTGGTGCTCATCAGGTCACATCCCTATCTTTAACCAATCACGGAGGTGGGGTAGGGGTGGGTATGCTAGGCTTCAATTGGCAGGGATAGATCATGTGACAGGGAAATGGGAGCCAAGCCTGTTTCATACTGGGAAGACACTGATGCCAACCAAATAACATACACCAAGAAAAAAGAAGGATTATCGGGGGATTGGGTGGGGGTGGGGGGTGAGAAAGAAATCGATATAGGGTAAACAAATAAGAATTTTGTGTAATGAGGCCTGTGTATGCAGTGGGCATTGGACAAATACATCTTGACTGCCTGGTGGTAAGCCAAAATTGTCCAATTTGCTCTCATCGTTAAAACACAAGAAAATGTATTATTATCAAGAGAAGTTACTTTTGTTTATGTGATAAGGAGGAATCAGAAAGAAGAAGAAACAGTTGATATTTGTGCCCATTAGCACGCTGATTGGTAGAGCTAGAGTGAATTCAGAATAGGTGAGAAAGAGACCAGCCAGAATGCTGAGGACAGTGAAGGAGGCACAGGTCTTCCTGGGAGGCTATGGCATTTGAAGGTGAGTGGAGACAGGGGTGCCTTGGTTTGAAAGCCACCAAAGTTCTAAGGCTTCTGGGTAGTGAGAATAACAAGCTTGGCTGTATAAATCAAATCTACATTATTAGAAAAGTTTGACATTTGCTAAATTACCTTTGAAAACTTACCCTGGTTGTTAAGTGGAACCAAAAAAAAGTGTGTTCATTTCAAAGCTAAATGTCAGGCTCCCTTAAAGATCTAACACCTACAGATGGGGGAGGGGAGGGCAGGGGAGGAAATGCTGAGCAAATTAAGGGCAATAAACTTTCCAGACATCTCCATCTCCATAACTGCTCAGAGATGTCTCCTGGCATTCTTAACTGGGTAATTCTGTCTTTCTATTATATCTGTCTATCGGCAACCCATTTTTTAAAGGTATGCTCACAGAGAAGCCTTTGAAAACTAAATTGAAACACTGAAAGATAGACACAGCAAAATTGACTCAAACTCATTTTATTTACAGATGCGGCCAGAGGTGTGTTAACTGGGAAGGCAACCAAACAAATCATTCTGGAATACTAAATTAGCAAGTTCTAGAACTGGGACACTATGGCAAACAGCCAAAACTACTCTTTGCAAAACTAGAATTAAGAATCCCCTTACCCCTATATGCTTCAATGAGTCAATTATCCATTACTAAATTGCACCATTTATTAGGAATAAAATGGGAAAAATAAATGTACTTTATACTGAAATATATTGCAGGAATGGATCAAGTAAAAATATTTCCAAATCAGTGATTTGTCAGAAAATTTTGCCTTCTAAAGTCTTCCAAATATACCAGTTTCACATAAAGATGGTTATTCCTGAATATTTTACAGATGACAGTTACACTATGCCTTAATTATACTTTAAAAAAAACCCAAAATACATACATGTGTAAGAATGTACATGTACATACACACACATGAGTTTGCTTTATGCAAACATGTGAAAATGTGCCCCAATGTACAACAAACTTTGCCACCAAACCTAAACTTACATGGTGGCTTTCATTTATTTCTTAATGTATGGGAGTTGATGTAGTAAGAACCTTGAGTTTACTGGGAAGACAGTAGGGATGTTCACTCACTCTGAAAAGCTACAGGAAAGGAAATGGAAGCATGAATGCTTCCAAAAAGAGATTCAATGCCTCCAAATACACTTTATGCATGAACATGCATTCTTCCAAACCATGTGTATGAATAGATACTTAATGGCTCTTGGGCATTGTTTAAAATTTTATCTTTTAAATATTTATAATTTAGATTCTGGATAGAATAGAAACTGTTTGCACACATATCCACATCCACACGTGCACCTACATCTTTTTTACATTGTGTTCCTATTTTTCTTGAAATCCATACTCTGCAGTTGAAAAGAAAATCCTTCTTAACTACCCACGGGACTTCTCCTGTAATCTAGAAGCATATGACCAAAATACTTTAGTGGAACCAAAACTGGCTGTCTTCCATGGGGAAAGGGTGTGGATTTCTAAACCAGTGCCACAGAATTATTTGTAGAGAGACCCCAGGAAAAGGGCAGCAAAGGAGCCACCAAAGCCCAGGCCTCACCCATCATGCAGGCACTCAGAGTGATCATGGGTTGAATTAACATGACACCATTGCCTCTATTGGATTAACCTGTTCATTGAGATCTTGTCTTTATGAAGATGGAATGAGTATGGCTTCCTTTCATGCCTTTCCAACCTCTTAAAAAAAAAGGCCTTGGTTAAAAGGAGAGAAAGAAAATGACACTGAGGTTCATGGCAAGGTCTTCCATCCACAAGCAATGTGGCCACAGAGGCCTCTGATGAGTTGCAGGGATTCATTGCCCCAAGTCACCCTTTCATCCACACTCTTGGGCATATTTTTCCTACCTCCCTGGCATTTGAAAGGTAGGGGAGTCCTAATGCAATTACATACATAACCATCTCAGTCTCTAGGAACAACTCTCTAATAAAGAACAAAGACTCTATTGATTGAAGCAATTGCTATCATTAGGGCTATAAGAGTCTTGATTACATCAACCTAGTTAACAAAATGCCAAAGACCCTTAGAGAATGGCCTATCTTGTTCCCTTTCCCAACCTCGGGTTGTGACCATTGTCTTTTGCTACCTAAGCCCATCTTCTTTGGGGAGAATTCCAAGAATAGCTGTATGGTCACTGAATGTGGTGGTTTTTTTTTTTTTATTTTTTGTCATTGTGTAGACAGCTAGAAAGGGCTGGGGAAAAAAATCGACTTTATTTTTCTA
Organism: Herpailurus yagouaroundi; assembly: GCF_014898765.1. Classification (NCBI taxonomy): domain Eukaryota; kingdom Metazoa; phylum Chordata; class Mammalia; order Carnivora; family Felidae; genus Herpailurus; species Herpailurus yagouaroundi. The sequence goes on along the minus strand of NW_024412427.1, from coordinate 24,430,299 downwards.
CATACTTTTATGATTTATGAAAAATTGATCTAGTCCCTTCAGTTAGATAACCATGAGTCAGAGAAATACAGTTACAATAAAGTGGCAGTGTCATTTCTAAAGTAGACCACGCTCCAGTTCACGAATGATGGCCAATTAAAGTAAGTTATTCCTGTCTGGTGGGGCTGTGTGTCAGATGAACTATCACCCAAAATGAATTAAAGCCCAGGCTTGGAAGATTTCCTGTTGACTAGCCTGCGGTATAATTTATAATTACTTCTGTTTACATGATAGGTGGGGCAGAGGTGCCAGGAAGAAAACTGGCCTGGAGTTCACCTGGATATGAGTAAGAGCAATGAAAAGGGCATCTGCTTATTAATGTTTTGATTCATAAATATTTTTTCAGTCATCATCGTGTCAGGGATCTACATGGATATAGATATATGGGGGAATCCTGGCAGAATGCTCAGATCCAAAATATGTAGCACAATGGCTTGCCAGTGAAGTCCAACAACACCTGGACCCAGCTTACATCCTGGAGGACTAGGGTCCATCTTGATGCACTTTCTGTGTTTCCAAACTTAATTTTGTCATCATAAGTGACAGGACTCTCTTTTGTAAAGAGTACTTTTTCTCTGTTTTGAGGGTAATTTTCTTCTTTTTTAAGTCTCAATTTCTCTAATCTTCCTAAGATCTAAAAGAAGTATATCCCTAGAGTTTCAATTAAAATAAAAGCGACCCCATCCTCAGTCATTCCAACCATATGATTAATTGGGGGAGGAGGGGAGGAAGAAATTCCACTAGGCCTATCCTTGACTCTTTCTATACCTTCAATTTTCTTGTTCTCTTTCTGTCTGTATACCTCTGTATCTCTCTATCTCACACTCTCTCCAGATCTCTGTGTTTCTCTAATTTCTCATTCTGTATACTCCTTCTACCTGAAATTCTCTCTTAAACACAGACACAAACACATATTCTCACATACACTCCACTTAAAACATGAACAGCAACATTAAATCTCCTTTCCTGCCTGCACTCTTTTTTTTTTAAGATTTAATTTATTTTTATTTAAGCCTGGATGGTTTAGTCAGTTAAGCATCCCACTCTTGATTTCGGTTCAGGTCATGATATCATGGCTGCTGAGTTGAAGTCCCACATCAGGCTCTCTACTGTCAGCACAGAGCCTGCTTCAGATCCTCTGTCCCCCTCTCTCTGCCCCTCTCCCTCCCTCTGCCCTTTTCCTTCTCTCTGTCCCTCCCCCGGCTCAGTCTCTCTCTCTCTCTCTCTCTCTCTCTCTCTGTCTCTCTCAAAATAAATAAATAAACTTAAAAAAAAAAAAAAAAAAAAAAACCTCAATCCCACAACCATGGGATCATGACTTGAGCCAAAATCAAAAGTCAGACACTCAACTGACTGGGCCACACAGGTCCCCCACTTGCCTGCATTCTTAAACATGGCCCTACAATATGAGTTTTCCTGGAGCCAGTTGAGTCAAAGAAAACTGGCTCCTACACTTTTCAGATCTGTTTAGCTGGGGCCTTTTGTCCCTGTGCTAGAGATTGCTCCATCCCAGGCCCAGATAACAGCCCTATGTCTAATCAGCACGAATGTAAGGGCCATTGACCTGAGGATGAGACATTCAATATCAAGCAGGCCTCCCAGCTAATTCTTTCTTTCTTAAATTGTGGTAAGAACACTTAACATGAGCTCTACCCTGCTAACAAAATTTTAAGTGCACAATATGGTATTGTGAATTCTAGGCATTATGTTGTATAGCAGACCTCAAGAACTTATTCATTTCCACCCACTGGACAGCAACTCTTCATTCCCTGCTGCAGCATCTGAAAACCACCATTCTATTCTGTTTCTATGAGTTTCACTATTCTAGATTCTGTAAACAAGTGAAATCATGCAGTATTTTTCCTTCTGTGGCCTGCTTATTTCACTTAACATAAGGTCCGTAATGTTCATCCATGTTGTTACATATGGTAGGACTTCCTTTTCTTAAAAGGCTGAATAATATTCCATTGTATGGATAAATCACATTTTCTTTATCCATTCATCCATCAATGGACATTTAGGTTGTTTCCATATCTTGACTATTGTGACTAAGACTGTAGTGAACATGGGGAATCAGGTATCTCTTCAAGATCCTGATTCCAATTCTTTTGGATACATACCCAGAATCTAGGCACATTAGATTAGAACTCATGCCTGGTTCTCTGCTTCTCCTGATGCAAACCTTGGTGACCCCATTTCCCACATACCCCTGTGACCATCCTACCCTCAAATCTGTCTAGTTTGCTGACCCCTCCCCACCCTGCCTGGCCCATCTCCTATGTCAAAATGATGCTGACACCTAAGAAAGATGGAGGGTTAAGTTTTCTCAGCATGAAAGTCATTCCTTTCTCATAGAAAGCACACACTAATCTCCTTCTTGGCCTTAAATATAAATGAGGAAACTCCTTCACCATGGACACACTGTGGATCTCTGCACAAAGTGGAGAGCTCTATGTTAGATTTTCTTCACACATTATAACAGGGGCAAGAGCTAAGCTTGGCTGTGAGCAGAGATGCTGTCCTTAATCCCTAAAGCCTCATAAATAATCAGATTCCATGAAAGGCTGGGTAAAGAGTCTCAGAACCCCAGGTACCTACTTGGCCTCCTGAATAAAAATCTCTTCTCACTGTGAAAGGACAGTGGCTGTTAACCCTTTCATGTCAAGATTGTGTCTGTGTGGGGGTGTATTTAAGTGCTATCAACCATATCCTTGAAAGCTGAAATATTTACTCATCATGTCATTTTATATCCCCAACACAGGATATCAAGAGTCTTGGGATTCACAAAATTTTTTGCACCCAATGCTAAGACATCTATTTCCAATGAGTCTTTCTATAGCCTCATTGTATAGCAATGGGAAAGGAGGTCTGACATCCCTGGGAAGCTTATAATGAAACCATATTCATAAATCTGTTCACTCTTTCCACCACTTTGCTTTCACCAGGATTCTTGTAAATGTGCTCTCTCTGTCTTACAGTTCATATACTAAATGAATAAGTAACAAAAGGAAAAATGCTGGACTTCAGAGCACATTGTAGGCCAAAAGGTGAAATGGTCATAGAAATTATTTGTGCTCGTTACTGCCAAACTCTGGGGTGTGGCTGCCACAGCTTTGCGGGTGGTCAGGGTGCAGGACCCCTCCCTGGGGTCTTGATCCCCTGGGCAAAATCTTCCAGCAAAGCAAAGGAACATAGTGTATGTCAGTTACTATGTCCATGGTTAACGTTTCATACAGTCCAACTCAAGGCAAATAAATATTTCAGTGAATAGAACTGCCCTGTGATATATGTGAATGTCACTGAATTAAGAAAGCCACTAAATTCACTGCAGTCACAGAGAAGTAGGTGGAAAGGACAGGAGAGAATAGGTTGATTTATTCCCTCCTCAGCTCTTCCAAGATCTTTGCTCTCCCCTCTATTTTTTCCCTCTCATATTTCTCCATGCGTCTCCTCAAATGTTTCCCTTGATTTTATCATCATTACTCTTATTTTCTTTATTCAGACTCCTGAAACAGAAATAAGAGTAACACGAGTGTGAATTTGTACATGCTTTTTTCCAGAGGAGAACCTAAACCCAGAGCAATAAACATTTCTCCTAACCTCTTTCCGGCCCCCTCCTGCCCCCAGCTGAGGGTTTCAAACACTTCTGGGAATGCAGAAAGCTTTCATTTGTTTAAGCAGAGACAGGGCACAGGGACTCGAAATTGGTAGTAAATTCCACAATTAGGGAACAGAGCTGCTAAAAGCTCTTACTCAAAGGGACTTGAGATTATACTGTGAAGAAATTAAATTGCCTGCTGCTTCCCTTCTCACCAGGTGACCAGGGGCATATGGTGACAAAAGAGTAATCAGTCCAATTTGGGGTCCCAAAAAATGTTGGAAAAACTGAGAATCCAACATTGAATTTTTAAAAACTGCAATTCCAACCATTGGAGAGAAGGGGGGCTTGACATCTAATACTTTTTCAGAACATGGGGATCTGTTCTTTGAGCAACCTACTTCCAGTAAATGCCACACTTTGGCACTTGTGCAAGTGGAGAGTTACAACCCTTCAGTCTCAAAATACCTAAAGCCTTAATTAACCTCCCCATATCTTCTGTGAGGCTGCATTCTCACCTGGCCAGATTTGCATAAACGATATGCAGTTTGAGAGAGAGAGAGAGAGAGCCAGGAGACACAGATGTCCACTCAAGGATCTGATGACAATGGGGCACCAAAGGCTGCTCTACTTCAAGATGCTCTCCAGACATTTTTATCATATTGAGTTGCCAACAAGAGCTCAGGCCAAGCAACAAAATTCCTACATCATCAAATTAGGTGATCTTTCATGTAGGAAATTCATAGGCTAAAAAAGAACAAGGACTGAAATCCAGTCATTTAATTAAGGAGTTACATCACCTTTGCCTGGATTATAGCGAAAAACTCTAGCATGGCCCTCATCAAGCTCAACTGCCCAAGGGGACCTACTAAAGTGCCATGTCATGTGGATTTGGCAAGGTCACACAATGACATAACAGTGAGACATAAGCTGCCCAGACTACTTGGACCAGCACAAGGTTAGAAATTGGTCAGTTCATGGTAATCAGTGGGTTTTACCAAACCCCAAAGGCATGAGCCTCCAGGAACTGAAAAGCACATCCCAACAGCAGCCTGTCAACCATGAATTTGTAAGGTCACACAGATTGGATTTCCATGTCTGGTTCCCCTTCTGTGGCAATCTACCCTGTCCTATAGAGTGTCTTTTTAGCCCCCAGAATGAAGAAGACTCCCACTCCCACCCCATCAGGAGGTTTATTTATTTACTGAACTTCTTACAAATTGCTGCAGGGAAAACAGAGAGAGGACAACAAAGCAAATTGACAACAAATGAGCAACTTATACAGTTCTTAAAATCATCATTGTCTATAACGTAATCCTGATTCTGGTCTTAGTTGCTCCTCCAAAAGCTTTTTTGACTTTACGTTTTCCTTTGTTGTTGAGGTATCTAACCTGCACCCCTTCACACACACCATTTGTGAGTGGTCAGAGAAGTCATCATATTTTCCAGCTCCTGCAGGACCCAGTCCCAGGAGTGCTCTCTTTTAGGGACAGACCTGAATATGCAATCAAGATAGTACAGTAAGCAGTCATTGATGTCATGGGCTCCTCTCTTGCTCAAGAGGGTAACAGCATTTTGGGAACATCCCAAGCTGAATGCACTCCTCCAAATGGCCTGTAGGCCACACCCTCACATGCCAATAAAGCAAACAACACCTTCTATATAGGTAGGAATGTCTGGGATACTATATATTGATAAAAATTCACTTTCAATTTTAGGAGTGGTCTATTTGGAAGTCTATTACATTTCATCATGTGACCAACCCTAAGCCAACATTTCTAAACCATATATATAATGTAAATTTACCCACAGACCTTTCCTATGATTCAGCAATTCCACTCTCAGGTTTTATTCCATAGAAATGAAAATAGAAAACCCCACCAAAAGTCTTATACAAGAATATTTATGGCAGCTTTAATCATACTGGCCAAAAATGGAGAACACTCCAAATATCCATCAGCAAGAGATTTGAGAAAGACACTACTATATAATCATACAATAGAATACTATTCAACAATAAAAAGAAACAAACTTAGGGTGCCTGGGTGGCTCCGTTGGTTAAGCGTCCAACTTCGTCTCAGGTCATAAACTCACAGTTTGTGAGTTCGAGTCCTGCATCAGGCTCTGTGCTGACAGTGTGGAGCCTGGAGCCTGCTTTGGATTCTGTGACTCCCTCTCTTTCTGTCCCTCCCCCAACTCGCACTCTGTCTCTGTCTCTCTCAAAGATAAATAAAACATTAAAAAAAAATTTTTTTTAAAGGAACAAACTTGATTTACTCAACTCTACAAATTAATCTTGAAAACCAAATGTAACACTGGGTGAAAGAAACTAGTGAAATTCAAGAACAAACAAAACTATTCTGTAATGATGGAATGAAGAGGAGTGATTGACTGAAGGTGGGGGGAGCTGACAGGAAACAGGAGAGAGTTTCTAGAGTGATGCAAATGTTTTGTATCTTGATCGGGATGTATGTTACACAGATGTATATACATCCATTGACCTATGAAATTAATATCCATGCATTTCACTCCTTTCAAACAATATCTCCATTATGAAAAACGATTTAATCAAAACCATAATATTGGCATATCTGGAAACTATATTCCATAACACAGATGGGTTTTATACACTTGATGCAAATAAGTTCACTTTGTGTTATTAAACAGTTCATCATTAACTCAGTCTTTCTGAGTGTCCTTGTAACTTCTGGTTAAACAAACATCCCAACATCTTGACAGTACTTTCTACAATTGGTAGCTAGAGAACCTTAGGTGACACCCCAGACCTTCCTATCAGTGCACACTAGCAGAAACACACCCAATCAAATCAACTATAAGGAACAGGAAAGAGACCAGGGGCTGTGTTTTAGGATCTACCAAATATCTCCATAGCACTGAGTGCATCTGAAACAGTCCCCAAATCCACCTACAAACAAAACAAAACAAAACAAAACAAACAAACAAACAAAAAAACAAGAGAAAGAGCTAGAGTTGGCAGCATTCAATAAATCATTAAATACTATCAGCATTGTTGTCTGCTTGGGATGAGCGTTAAGCCTTGATTGAAATTTCTCCAATAAATCAATTGGAGCAAGGTGATTTTGTAATTACCCATAAATAGCATTTCCACCCTTATATCTTAGACAGAAAGCTAGAATTTGAGAGCTGACGGCAATAAGACAAGCCTCAGATGGCAATACAGCAAACATGTAATGGTACCAGCCTTAATAATATAAGAGCAAGTCCAGATTTGAAGAAAATCATCACGACTTAAAAAAGAAGTACTGTCGTTGCCAGGGAATATTCTCATATAAGCAAAACAGGATTGATTTTAATGCCTCCATGCTTAGGTCTACCCTTGGAAAAGTAAGCACAGACAGAGAAAAATCCAGAGAAGTACATACTCAAGGGATTCTGTCTGTCCCTATTGGTTGGATTTTGTGAGTAGGATAACTATGGTGATTTATAGTCTTAATACAAATGCACTGAATATTCTAATTTATACATCTTTTTCAGTTCTAATTGCTCGTCAGTTTGAAAGGCAAAATGTTTGTGGGAGCCTCATTTCCTTCCAATGACATATTATGGGCTTAAATGTCATAATTAGAGAGAACTGCATGGGTCTTTAACTTCCTGGTCAGGACCCAGCCAGCCACTCTCAATATTTTCAGGTAATAGCAAAAAGATTTAGAATCTTAATTAAAAATATTATTTTCCTTCATATTAGAACTAAAAACAGAATGCTAATCAATGAATGAATTTACTGTTTTCACTCTGCTTAAGAATATAGGCTAAATTATCTTTATGAGGTCAAGTTATGAGTCTTAACCTATTTATGAAATAAAGTGTGGAAAATTAAGATGTGAACTCTCTTTTTAGTAGGTCGCTGTAGCAGATGGTGTTGGTGCTCCAATAATGGTGACCTGCTGCAAGCATCTGCCAGCTTCCTGTGTAAAGACTTTCTCTTTGCTCCCTGCTCCCCACCCCCCACAGGGTTGGTCAGAATTGCTGGAAAGTTAATACCTCCAGAAACCAGCATCAGTAGATAAGGAACAAGAATTGGTGAAGACCTACCCCAAGCTTCTCACCATTTAGGTGGAACATCTTTGAAGTGCTCTACACTGCCCCCTAGAGATCCCAAGTGGTATTGAGCCAAGGTTACCCAGGCTGTAATTTGTCATTAACACATCCTGGGCTTCCTTCCCTTCCCTGTACCAACCCTTCACTGCCCTGTAGGGTACATCCTGCAATCACAACCCATATAATTGACTTTCACTCCAATCTTAGTCTCAGAGTCTGCTTCTTGGGGAATCCACACTTAGATAACCATAAACAGGGTTTTGGTTATCTGATTTTGGTTAGACCCCAGCCTAGCTGCCTAGATCTTGATAAAAGCTCTCAGCGATTCAAGAAAAGTAAAAAAAAAAAAAGGCTCCCTCACTGATCTCCCTCTCTGAAGTATCAACTGCTCCTGTGATAGAACAAAATGGGAGAAATCCAGACTGAACTTCTAATTATAGACAGTGGGGGACTGTCTGGTTGTCTGACATTAAACTCAGAAAGATCAGCGAAATTATTTTTCCTCAACTATGTAGGCCAAAATAACATTTCCCTATAGTGTTAACCCTACTCATGAACAGGGGTATGGCATGCCAGCAGGAAGACAATTGTTCATCCTAGCTCTCTTGGAGTAATTTTCATTTTTTATTTTTTTGCTTTTTAAAAACATTTTATGGGGCGCCTGGGTGGCGCAGTCGGTTAAGCGTCCGACTTCAGCTCAGGTCACGATCTCGCGGTCCGTGAGTTCGAGCCCCGCGTCGGGCTCTGGGCTGATGGCTCAGAGCCTGGACCCGGCTTCGGATTCTGTGTCTCCCTCTCTCTCTGCCCCTTCCCCACTCACACTCTGTCTCTGGCTCCCTCTCTCAAAATAAGTAAACATTAAAAAATTAAAGAAAAAATAGGACATACAAAAAATAAGATAATCATTGTTTAACTTTAGACTCCTGACCTTTTGAAAGGCATTTGTATCATATTAAAGACTTTATTTTTATCTAGTCATATAGGTGGGTCTCTTACTGGTCAAATATATATAGATATCCCCCTAAAATTTCTGCTAACTTTTCTCCTTCTACATTTGCATATTTGATGCATTTGGGAGTTATTTTTATATGGCAGTGAGACATGGATGTAGTTTTATTTTCTTCTATACATAACCAATGATCAAATAAAGCATCTTTTCCTAGTGAATTGAAATTCCACCTTTGCCATATGTCTAGTTCCTATTAGTAGATAGTTCTAATTCTCCACCATTTTGTACATTCATCTATTTGTCTGCTCTAGTAGCAACAGTTTTTTTTTTAATTTTTTGAAGTTTATTTATTTATTTTGAAATAGAGACAGTGTGAGTGGGAGAGGAGTCGAGAAAGAGGGAGAGAGAGAAAATCACAAGCAGGCTCCACACTGTCAGCACAAAGCCCGATGCAGGGCTTTGACTCACCAAACAGTGAGATCATGACCTGAGCCAAAACTGAGACTTGGACACTTAACCCACTGGGCCACCCAGGTGCCCCATATCCAGCAGGTTTTGATTATTACAGTGAGGTGAAAAATGGCCCTCCAGAAATAGACACACTTTAATCCCTGGAACTTGCTAATATTCTTTTTTTGGAAAAAGGGTCGTTGCAGATATGATTCAGTTAAAAATTGGGGGATGAGAAGATTACCCTGGATTCTCATTGTGGACCCTATATGCCATCACAGGTGTTCTTATAAGAGGAGCCTGAAGTTACCAAGACAGAAGAGGAGGAAGGAGGCAGTGTGAACAGGAAGGTAGAGACAGGAATGGTACAGCCACAAGTCAAGGAGGGCTAGCAGCCAGCAGAAGCTAAAAGAGGCAAGGACAGGGGCGCCTGGGTGGCGCAGTCGGTTAAGCGTCCAACTTCAGCCAGGTCACGATCTCGTGGTCCGTGAGTTCAAGCCCCGCGTCGGGCTCTGGGCTGATGGCTCAGAGCCTGGAGCCTGTTTCCGATTCTGTGTCTCCCTCTCTCTCTGCCCCTCCCCCGTTCATGCTCTGTCTCTCTCTGTCCCAAAAATAAATAAAAAACGTTGAAAAAAAAAACTTTAAAAAAAATTTTTTAAAATTAAAAAAAAAAAAAAAAAAAGAGGCAAGGACAGGATTCCCCACCCCACTCTGATCCCCGCTACTGCCCCACTGCACCCCACCCCCACCCCCCTGAGCTTCCAGAGGGAGAGGATCCTGATAACATCATGATTTCAGACTTCTGCCTTCCAGAATTGGGAAAGAATAAATGTCTGCTGTTTTAACCCACCAATTTTGTAGTAGTTCGTTACAGCACCATACAGGAAATGGATATAGTAACTTTTTGCATTTTTAATAAATGTTAAGTCAAGTTCCTAGACATTACTCTTCTCCAAAATTGTCTTGGCTTTCTTAATCATTTCTTCCAATGGAATTTAATTATTTTGACCAGGTCCAATTGAGATTGAAATTGCATTAAATTTGTATATATTAAATTGGAATGAATTAGTATTTTTATAATCATCCTCACATCCAGGAAGATATTTTCCTCTTTTATTTTTGTCTTATTTTATATCCTTGGGTAAGATACTATTGTTTTTTTTCCATCTGACCTACGTTTTTTCTCATTTTATTCATTAATAAATATTTTCTTTTTTGGTCACTATTATGAATAATAGTTCTTTCTTATTACTAACTTGATATTTCAGTTATGGAGAAAACCTAATGATCGTGTATATTTATCCTATCCCTCTCAATCTCAATTTCCCTGTTATCTTAGTGATTTTAGTAGTTATTTTAGTTGAGACCTTTTGAATTTGGTAAGGATACAATAACTAAGTCTCTTTCTATGCTGTATTTATGCAGATTTTTGTATTTACTAGTTTTATTGCATCAACTAGCATTTGTCAAACATTATTCAATTTTAATAGTAATAGAAGTTCTCCCTACTTTTTCCACATTTTAATGGAGTTAGCTTCAGGGTTTTACCATTTTTTTCCATGATTTTTTTTTTTAATTTGCTTGTAATATTTATATATTTTTGAGAGAGAGACAGAGTGCCAGCAGGGGAGGGGCTGAGAGAGAGAGAGACACAGGATCCAAAGCAGGCTCCAGGCTCTGAGCTGTCAGCACAGAGTCCAATGCAGGGCCGGAACCCTGGAACCCTGAGATCATGACCTGAGCAGAAGTCTCCGACTGAGCCACCCAGGTACCCCCATGTTTTCTATTAAGTAAATAGTCCTTATCATGTCTACTTCTTTCCTTCTGTTCAAGTTTTACTTAGAATTTTTAAGAGGAATGGATGCTGGAACATTTTAAATACTCCTTCAGTATATATGCTATATCGTATATATGCTATAATCATATAGCTTTCCCTCTCTTTAATTTCTTGAGGTAAAAAGTTTGGTTGATATAGTTCAAAATTTGAAATCTCTCTGAATTCTTTGAAGAAATAACTATTTGGGTGTGGCATTAATATTCTATTGATTGGAATCCCTTTACTAACACTTTCCTTCAGAAAATCTGCATCTATACCCATGAGTAAATTAATTAAGAGCTTTATTTTGAACCTTATCAGATTTTGGTATTAAGATTACATAAATTTAATAAGTTGAGCTGCATAGCTTTCTATCACTTCACTGCAGTCTCTAATCACTTAAATTACAGAGAAATTTTCATATTTTTAGAAGTTAGATTAAGTTTACATTTACTAGAAAACTATCTGGGCCTAGTGATTTTTTTTTTTAATGTCAGATACTTAAGTATTTGACCATCAATTTACTGGTCATTGGCCTACCCAGATATTTTAATTCTTGTTGAATCCGTTTTATTCAATTACACTTTTTCAAGCAATAACATTTGTTACAACATATTCATGTGTAATATTCTCCGATACATTTTTAAATCTCTCACAAATCAGTGATTTCTCTCCTTCCTCGTGCCACAGAGTGCACATTTTTGCCTTTCTTCTCACCACTCATGCTTGCCAATCTATCTCACTCATCTCTTCAGTGAAATTGCTTTTTGTTTGATGTTTCCTTTCTATTATTTTTTCTATTTCTTTAATAAATCAATTGCATCTTTCCTCTTCACTTATTTTTTTTTACTTTATTTGTCCTTTAGATTTCTTAATTTGAAAATGAAGTTCACTTATTTGTCATCCTTTGTAAATAATAAAAGCAATAAAGACCTATTTTTGCCTAATATAGTTTTAACTATATCCCATAGTTATTTTTTTCATTTGTACAAGTGTTCTTTTTACATTATTTTCCAAATACCTCAAATAGTGTGTAATTTCAGTTCAATTTCCTTATTGATCCAGTAATTATTTAGAAGAATAGTTTTAACTTCAATTTAGTTAATGTGTTTTCTGGCCTTTTTAGTACTGATTTCTAGCTTAATTGCAACTAATCAGTGAATATAGTCTATAAAATGTCTATTTAGGATATTTTATTAAGATTTTCTTTGTGGCTGAATACATGATTGACACTAGTAGTTGCTCTATCAAAATAGGGAGGAAGGTATACTGTTTCTAGATCACAAAGAAAAAGGTCTATAGTTACTGTTTGTAGCGTCCATACCCTACCATGTTTCTACTACAGTTTAACGATTATGTTCTTCAACACATTGTTTCTTACTTTTTGTTTGATAGTTGAAACACAGAAGCCACTTATCAACATCTGCATTCTAATTGTACTTTGTCACAGTTTCCTTAAATATCTACTTTGTTTTGTTTCATTCTGTATTTGGCAGATGTGATGGCTTGATGGGTACATTTTTACAACTATCATATCTTCTTTGCTGAATAAAATTTTTACCATTATCTGTTTTTCTCCTTTTCCCTATTTGATGCTTTGTCCTTGTATTTCATTTTGTTAAACATTAAGAGTCTCCCGTTTGCATCATTTTGAATTGATTTCCTGGATATTTTTGGTAAGCCCTTTATCATCCGTATTTTATTATCACTTGGTTTTATGTATAATAGTCCTAAATAGCGTGTAGTTGATTATTTTCAACGTGTGCAATCTGATCATCTTTCCACTCTGAAAGGGGAATTTGGCTGATTTAAATTTACTTTATTAAATTTATTTTTATAAATTTATAAATTTATTATTTACATAATAAATACAAATAAATCTATTTAAAATAATAATATAATAATAAAATAAAATGAATCTATAAAAATAAGTTTTTGTAAATTTATTATTAATAGTATATTTGTCCAGATTATTTTATTTTTGCCCTCTGTTGTGTTTTCTTTTTCCCTATAACTATACATGCATAAAAGCAGGGGGCATTGCTGGTCTTGTCATTCTGTACTTTGCATATTTCCTATCTTGAGATCCATGTTGTGAATCAATTCTTATTTGTCAGACTGTGTCCTTAAATATTTCCCTCAAGGTTCATGAAGTTTTATTTTCTAGAAACACTCTCTCTACACTTCTCTCTGGGACTTTGCAACTCTGAGAATAGATGCCCTGGCATTTGATATTTTGGCTAGGTATAGGATCATAGAACCCTAGTTTTCTCTAAATTGCTTGTTAATGAGAAGTCCAGGGCTAAGCATTCCAGGTGCAAGTGCCAACCCTTTCCCCATACAAGGACCAGCAACAGCACAGCCCACTGGTGCTTCTCCTCTAGAATGACAGAGTCACAGGCTCCGAAAGTACCTCCAAAGGCTCCAAGTATGTACGTGCATCTTCCCTCCAAGGCTTCTGCTGGGTGGGCCTCCCTAGAGAGCAGCAAATCTATGGACTTCAAGGTGGACCTCCCAGAATGAGCCAGCCACCTCCGTGTGGGGTCCTGGGCTCTCCTTCCCACTGGCTCCCTGGAAAGTTCTGGAGCATGTGTGGCCTCAGATATTCCCTTCCAGTTCTCAGACTACTTTCTTTCTACATAGAGGAAGCAGCAGGGGTAGGGGTCCAGAGAGTAATTCTGATATATGCCCCAGGGTATCATCATGCCTGTATACTGCATATTTGTATGACTTTTTTATTTTAAGTTTATTTATTTTGAGAGAGAGCCAGCAGGGGAGGAGGAGACAGACAGGGAGAGAGAGAAAGAGGGAGAATCTCAAGCAGGCTCTGTGCTAGTAGCACAGAGCCCCATATGGGGCTCAAAATCACAAACGGTTAGATAATGTCCTGAGCCAAAGTCAAGAGTCAGACGCTTAACCAAGTAAGCCACCCAAGAGTACCTATTTGTATGACTTTTATATATTTTTTCTCATTTTATCCTCACCATAACCTTCAAAATAGAGAGGGAGACTATTTCACCCCATATTACAGAGGAGAGCATAGAGGCTCAGGAAGTGGTCAACTTATCCAAGTTCTCATAGCTAGTGAGTCATCAGGACAGAACAGAACAAGTGTTCAAGTGTTCTGGCACCTACTCCAGTAATTTCATTACCCTAGTGGTTTTCCAAAAGTGCAGTTTGCTTTACTCAGTTCCCAAACACATCAAAAAATATGGCACCAGTGGTAAAAATCTCTTATCCTGTTATCTTAGCAGCAAAAAAAATAAAAAAATAAAAAAAGCAAATAGAATTCTCAGATAGTCAATAGCTATTCCTCCTTTTAGTCCGCCATATATTTTTTTTCTTCATATTCAGTATTGCTACTCAGACAGGTGTTCAGCTCTATGCACAAACCTGTGAGGGGTTTAAGAGCCCACATGATTCTCTTACTTCTTCTGGATCAAAGAAAATTGTGGAAAATTATCTCCTGCATCATTTATAATTATCATTAATAAGGTTTGTATCAAAAGTTGCTCTTTTCTGGCAAGAAACACAAGGGGGGTGTGCAGCCCAGTGAGAAATGACATCATTCCACAATGTAAGTTTGCAGCACAAACATCGTCGTTGCTAATGGGGTACACAATCATTAAATTCTTCTCATGCTGGAGGAAGTCTAATATTTTATAAAAGCACACTACTGCTACTTATGCAGAGAAGTTGAAGAAAAGTGGATCTGAGCCAGCGGGTTAGCTCAGTGCTTCCCAAAGTTAAGTGCACATCAGGGCCACCCGGGGGGGCTTGCTGAAACACAGCTTTCTGGACCCCTTTCCCAGAGATTCTGATTCAGCAGATCTGGGGTGGCCGGAGATTCTGCATTGCGATGAAATTCCTAGGTGGACTCTTACAAGGCTCTTTCTATTCTCATACGGTCCCTCTCCCTCCCATCTCTGAGCCCTGAAATCTTTCTAGTTTTTAATAGCCCTTCACAATTCCTGGCTGAAGTGAGAACTGCTGAAGGTAGCACCGTTTTCCAAAGTGTTTTCATTTTAATAGGATATACCTGAATACCAACGAGCTCAAAACTAATACAAAAAAACCCTGGAAAAACGTATGCATAAATGGAGATTCTACCTGTCCTGCACCACTCAGACTGAGAGACCAAGGTGACTGCACACCTGATATGCCATTCAAGCTGAGGCTCCTTTGTTTCAGAAGGGGTTCAGCATACTAGGGAGAGGCAAGGGGAGATGGAGAGTGCTTAATTAGTTTTTCTTAAAGAGGCATCTTCTTGAAAGTATGCACTCATGTGCTGCCGGCTTTAGAATTGATAATACATATTTCATAAAGGAGAGAAGAAACTGTCTTAAGGTGGGGAGGGGGGTAAGGGTTGCAAAGGGAAGTAGGAAAGTACAAATATATGAAAGAACACTCAATGCATTTTCCTCGAAATGCCCAAATTCAAAAAGACTCCAGAGAGATGTGTGAAAACCTCAGCAGGAGATCTCTTGCTTTGTAGAGGAAAGGTTCTGTAATAGTTGAGAGATACTAGGCATAATTGAGAGATATGAGGTAATGATAGTGCTGCCTCTGTCCAAAAATAATCAAAATTGTAACAACCCTGAGGGGTCAGACCTTGGCTTTATTTTTTAGCAGGCAGAGATATTAAGCCTTAAGGGTAAAAACTCTGTGATATCTGGCTTCATCGTTTACTTTCAGGTGACCCAGAGAAAGACCACAGGACTGCTCACTAACCTTGGGAATGCACCTGGATTTGACTTTGAATGCCAAGAGCTCTCAAAAGAGGTCATGGGACAGAGGTCTGGGAAATGTTTGGCCCCTTTTGTTCAAAGTTAAGAGTCAAAATGTTTCTCTTGGTCAATTTCCCTTCAAATTCTGTTTCTAGTAGCAAAATTCCTAGTTTATACCATATCACAATAATCTGGCTATATTTTTTTTCACTCACTGACTGATCTCTAAATTCCTTGAAGGTAGCAGCTATGTCTGACGAATTTCTTTGTCCCTAGTCTATACTATAGCACCTGAAACCACAGAGGGGGTGAATAACGCTTCATGTTGTGGTTCCACTGGGTCAAGATAGTATCCATATATTAAGCTATTTCTATGTCTGATGAATGCAACTGAGAAGGAAGGAGAATGAGAAAGTGGAAACTCATAATATTAATAACCCTCATATTTTGAGTGCCTGACACATGCCAGCAATTTGCATGTTTCAGCTCATGCAGTTCTGACAACTCAGTGAAGCAGAAGTGATACTGTCGTGCTATAGATGTAGAAACTGAGTCTTAGAGATAGTGATGAGGGAGCATAAGGCAAGCTGACACCCTGAAAACACCCGCTCCATCCACCCAGGTGGGATCTGTGTGACATTCCTCAGGCACTCCTGGCTGCCCAAGGACAAAGGAAAGAAAAGAAAACAAATGGTTAAACTGACAGTCTCCATCAGTTCACAAATATCTTAGTAAATTACAAGAAAAAGGCAATCTTATCAATAGCCTAATTTGCAGAAACCTATAGACTCCTTTCCTGGAGCCCCAACATCTCCGTCCCTTCCATAGTGATGTGAGAAACAAAGGGAGGAGGAAATGGCAGATAAAATTCGGTTTCCTTATAACCTGCAGCCCATTGACAAATACTTGAGGCAGGCGAGTATAACAGTTCTCCAGGAACTCCCTGCTGTCCTAATGTTAATGCTTTGCTAGAGGGAAAACAACCTTAGCTTGACAATAGCTAGGCCTCCAGTATCCTGTGAGTCTTCTTTGTAGCATATGAGAATACCTTTGGAAACTTCTTGTCTTGATCTCCCCCAACTCCATAGTATATAAATGTCATCTCTCACATTTATAACACAGCTCTTTCTGCCCAAGTGTCCTATCCTTGTGCTTCAATAAAATCATCTTTCTGCACTAAAGACGTCTCAAGAACTCTTTTTTGGCTGTCGGCTCTGGACCTCCCCACCACTCTGGACACCCCACCACTCCAAACCCCATCAACAGGACTCATCTTGGGTGATGCAGCCAGGAAACAAAAAACCTGGGGTTTGTCAACAGAGCTCTCTGATCCCAGGCTCTTATTCTATTTATTCTGCCATCCTGGATCCCTCTTGGTCCACGAGGGTATAAGGACCTGGGGAACACAGTGGAAAAGCATTTCAGGGATGTCCTTTGGTGCCTAACAATTTTAATGATATGGAGCAGTTTTCCCCTCCTAACTGGAACCTGGATAACCCAGAATCTCAGCCTTTATTCAACCCACATGTATCAAGTATCTTCTGTGAACTAGACATCGTACCAGGAACTAGAGAAACCACCACACCAAACACTCGTTCCCGCTTTCAAGGATTCTCAATTACAGGAGAAAAACTCAACAGGCAACCAAGAAGCACTGACTGGTGTTTCTAAGTACAATAAAGTATAACACAAGAGTCCAGCTTTCAGAACAACTGGGCTTCCCATATAAAAACAGAAAATGGCGCACACCTGCAAATGCTTCAGATTTCTCAAGCAATAGTAGGGCACCCCAGCGGAGTCATTCTAATCTACCTGCACTCCCCAACCAACACATTTTCTGGCTCATCTTTACAATGGTCATGCAGACAACGTTCTTTGAGAAGGCAGAGATTTCTGCTCTTGGTCATTTGTAATTCTCTAACTCTGTGTGCCTGTTCACTTCTTTTGATGGTGGATCTGATTGAATTAGATAGCCCTATGGTGCCCACAGATGGCAGATTCCTACAACCTACGAATCTTCAGGGGTATTCCCCCCGTGTCTGTCAGACACACAAAGGGGTTAAATTAGGAACAGACCACTCATTGCAAAGGCTAATTCTATTTCTTCCTTGGTAAAAAGAGAGGGGCAGTGGTGGGCTGGAGCCAGCTCACAGCAGCCCAGGAGAGCCGATTGTCAAATTTTCAGTAATTCTGTGAGCCAGTTGTTAAACAAAGCCATTATGAAAATTTAATTGTAGAAACTCAAAGTTAAATAAATAATAATAAAAACAAAAATAAAAAATACTTAAAGCTCATCTAATTCTTTTATTATCACCATGCTCTTGAGATTATTTACAGCCATTATATCTGACTGGTGGGAATACTTCCCAGCCCTGTGCTGCTTGACATCAGGTTGGTAACTTGAAATCGACCATGGTGAGAGAATTTATGCCATGATATTCAGGAAATGCTACAAATCAAGGCATTTTTAGCCCAGAGAGCCCATTTTTAAACATTTAGCAGCATGGCATTGGGGAAGAGGCTTTTCTCCCAGAGAACTGTAAGCAACATAGCTTGAGCCACAGGCCCAAAGCAAACACAGGCTTGGACACAGCTGTGGAAAAAAGCCAACAGGAAAGACAGATGCAGACAAGACAACTTGAGGGTGACACTAAGGCCAGGGGCATAAGATGGAACCCAGGGCAACCTTCTCAACCGTGCTGCCCAGAGTGGTCTGCAGTCCCTGTGTTTGGGTCCCCTTTCTTGGGGACTCAGTCCCAGATTTCCAAAAACATACAGCCTAAAACAGGCTGGCAGTGGCCCCTTAACACTTGCTACTATCAGCGAAGTCCAAATGATCGTTGAGACAGAAATAAACCCGATTGTCCATGAACCCGAAATAATCCGGACACAGACTCAGTTAAGAGCAAAATCTCTGTCATCTCAGAGACAGTAGCATCACCATGGGAGCTGAGAAAGGTGAGTTCTGGTGCTCTGGTGCATGTGGTGAACTTGACTTTTTAGATTACATGTTTTTATTCAGTTGACAAGTAGGAACCACTTTACGTTTTAGGTTTCTGAGGGAATAGCCCCTAGTGCAGTGTTGTCTGATAGATCTTTCTGGAGAGATGAACACATTCTAACCATATGCACCACCCTGCACAGCAGCCACCTCATGGGCTGTTGAGCACTTGACTAACCCAACTCAGGTACTGAATTCTAAATGGGGCCTAATTTCAATTACTCTGAGTTTAAATTTACATGACCATGTGTGGCTCATGGCTATTGTATTGGACAATGCACCTCTAGTGCTTTGAAGCTGGGAAATAGCATTCAATCAGGGGGAATGTAAGTAATAAAGTTCGGATGATAATTAATAGAACAAAGTGTAGTTTCTCGGTGTGGCTAAGCTTATTCTATTTGTCTCATTCGCTACACATCCATGATTATGAATTCCCGAAGGGTCCACTTTGAATGCTAAACTGCTGTTAGATTTCTGAAAAATCCAGTCTCATCCACGTAAGCATGCCACCCCAATCAGCATCCCAGGAAATGGTCAGGCACTGGGGTGAACTCATCTCTCCTAGCTCTTGCCCCTACTTTAATCAGCCTTTGGATGTAATGCAGTCCCACTCTGAGTCCATCTTGACAAAGGCAGAAAATACCATCCTCTGCCTTGTCAAATCATAGGATCCTTCAGGTACTGAGCCGTGACCTCCATCTGATCCCTGCCATGTTTACACTCACGGTGGGAGCAAGTGCTACCTAAATCCCTTGTCTTCATGTCTCTGATGGTTCTGGAGCTTTGAGGAGCAGCCTGCACTTTATAGCCATGATAATGTCTCGTGCTCAGCTTCTGGCAGGGTCTTCTGTCAAAGTGTGCACCCACAACCCCTGGCGAATTGCAGGGGCATTCATGGCCCACTCACCATACCTAAACTCTGTAGGTTCTGAGGCCACCCAAATACCACTTGTGTTTAGTATGCCCATTTTCTCAAGGTCAAATGAAACTCTGGGTCACCCTTCTGAAAAGAGAGGAAGGCAGTCCCGAGATGCCCTTCTTGGCCAGTGTGACAGAATTGGGACCAGAAAGAGAATCCTATGCTTATCTTGGGGGGACTCCCATGCTAACTTTCAAAATCACTCAGTTTTTGAGGCTAAGTGGAGTTTTATTTCTAATAAAGAATAATAGCTGGGCTTTCAGAATAAATAAGGCTATATTTATTCTACTTCAGTTGTTAAATGAGAATTTACAATTTTGATTGGTTTGGAACTTTTTTTTAAAGAGCTGGTATTTTTGTGTTCTTTTTTTTTCTCTGTGGTCATGTTTATTAAGGTATAAATTACGTACAATAAAACACCCCTTTTTTGGCATACAATTCTATGACTACTGACAAACACATATCATCCTGTAACCACCACCACAAAATATAGAACAGTTCCATCACAACAAAAAATTCCCTCATGTCCTTTGTAGTCAATCCCTCCACCTACCCCCAAGCATCCATTGATCTGTTTTCTGTCCCTATGGTTCTGACTTTCCCACAATGTCATATAAATGGAATCATACAGTAGCTAGCCTTTTTAGTCCCATGTCTTTCACTTAGAATGATGCATTTAAGAGTGAAATGTTCTATTTCAGCTTGTTCACAGTCTAGCTAACAGTTGCCAGGCTGTGTGACAAGTGCTATACTCAGGTGTATCCAGGAAGCCATAGAGTCACCCACCAACATTACCGAGAGCTTATAGAAGCCTTCTCAGTATTTGAGGTCAAAAAAGAAGGTAGAGAGGGTAGCGTAGGGAGGATGGGAGGAAGGTGGCCAAAAGGTACAAATGTTCAGTTATAAGATACATAAGCACTAGGGATATACCCTACAACATGAAGACTGTAGCTAACACTGCTATCTGCTATATAGGAAAGTTGCAAAGAGAGTAAGTCCTAAGGGTTCTCATCACAAGGATAGTTTTTTTTTTTCCTTTTTTCTTTTCTTCTTTCTTTGTTTGTTGTTGTATCCTTATGAGAAGATGGATGTTAAGTGAACCTATGGTGGTAATCAGTTCACAATATACGTAAATCGAACCATGATGTACACCTTAAACTTATACAATGATATGTGTTAGTTATTTCTCAAAAACTGTGAAGAAGAAGGAGAAAAAGAAGGGAAAGGAGGAGGGGGATGGCAAGCATCAACTACTAGGATAAGGAAAGAGTCTGATAAGTAGAGGAACCGATGGCCAAAGACAAGGAGACATTAGAACAAGCTTCCTTCTTAAAAAGAAAAGCTATTAAATACA
This sequence comes from Herpailurus yagouaroundi, assembly GCF_014898765.1. Classification (NCBI taxonomy): domain Eukaryota; kingdom Metazoa; phylum Chordata; class Mammalia; order Carnivora; family Felidae; genus Herpailurus; species Herpailurus yagouaroundi. The sequence continues at coordinate 24,409,366 of NW_024412427.1, read as the reverse complement.
AAGAGCCCTATACTTAGGTCTAGAGACTAAGGCAACAGAAATCTGTAGTTCTAAGACTCAAGTAAAATGTGTGCATCTAACTAGCAAGGATTCCAATTTCATTCCCACATATGTCTCCCCATTTGCTCTGACAGTGATGAAGAGGCAGAAATCTTTCAAGCTGGAAATCCATGTGTTGAACAAATTCTAGAGCAAACCCCACCTCAGACTAAGGGTATGGAGAGGGACGGGGGACTGGAGAGGGACTCTGAACTCCAGCTCTAAACTTTTCCTTGACTGGTAAACAGGGGAAAATCATTTATCACTTAATGGGACTGTGTGTCCATTATCTTTCCCATAGGAATGTAAACAGGACAAAATTGTAAAAAAAATTATCTGCAGAGTTTTGGCAGATCGGTTCTGTGGCCAACCAACTGCTTTATCTTGGACAAGTCTCTTGACTTTTCTATCTTCTTTCACTTCTTTTCTGTTACAAAAAAGAAAAAGAAAGGAAAAGAATGAGGTTGGAGCAGACCATTTTAGAAATTCTTTCCAGGCCTTCTGTTTTATGATTTTATAAGTTGACGTCAAAACCATCGCACTCAGGGAAGTTTGCAGCACACTCAGAAATGTGGCTGGAATAAAGGCTCCATTCATGGCACCAGCGTTCAGTGAGCACAATGAGGCTTTTTATTGGGGGGTGGGTGGAAGGGGAGAGAGAGAATCTGGGAGGTCTGGTGTTCACTCTCTCCACCACACATCCCCAATGAGTCACTAAAATTGTGGTAGCAATGGTGGGAGTGAAAAGAGAAAAGAGAGCACCCATCACCTCTAATCACCTTGGACCTCTATTGGGGTCATTGGAAGCAGTTCCGCAGGTCACTGTACCTGGCCAAACGATCTTGTTAGAAGTCAAACTCGGCCACCTCCATCCATTCTCATCAGCTCAAATATTATTCTAGTCTGTTTACCCGTGGACTACTGAAAACACTACTCTAAATGAGGCTGGAATCATGTGTCACAGGGTCTGGAAGTTCTAGCTGTTCCCTAGTCGAACAACATTCTCCAGTTCTCTACTTTTACCATTGCCTTTCTGCTGCCCACCCCCACCCTCTTATCTCTGCTTTCTCTCTGCACCCTGCTCTGTAGACAAGCCACTGCCAGGAGCAATTTCACCCTTTGGGGTGGTACAAGGCCTCTTCCCAGCCCCCTCTGCACATAGGTGGGGCTCTGATTACCGGGGGACTCCAGGAGGATGGAGGTTGTGGTGCCAGCATGAGCCTCAGGTTCCTGGAATGTCAGGGCTAGAGGGGACCCCAAAGAAACGAAGTTCACTGGTACCCAAACCTTTTTCTTAAGTAGAGCAAAGCCTCTTCTCAAGTAAACCTTGCAAGGAAACCAAACTGAAAAAAATGATAAAAACTGCAGAAATGAGGCACAGAAGTAGAGTGGGGGTGGGGGGGAGTGTGTGCTGAACACACACACACACACACACACACACACACACACACACATAATTGGGGAAGTAAAATTTTTTGACAAATCTCCCAATCCAGAAACCCTCTCCACAAAGTCGGTAGAGAAAGAAAACAGTTCTACTCCTGGATAAGCATGAAACTAGAATGTGATGTGCAGTCACAGGCAATCTGCTAAGAGACTGCAAAGATGGAAAGAAATCGCACCCACCACTTTGCATAGCCAAGCAGAGACCACCAGTTTACGAGCACAGTTTCAAGATAAACACTAACAAGGCCTCAGACGAGAGGACTTGACTGCACTGTGGGTCACACATAGTTCACCCTAACTTTGCAACTTAGCTAATTGACTTTATCCAAAGGAAAAAAAAATAAACTCCTGTCTCTGTGACAGGTGGTAATTTTACAACTCAAAAGGAGGTGCCCACCAAGTTAGGCTCCTACCTCCCTCAGAGACCCGGGGGGTAGGGGATGCTGTCTACTTTTTAAGGAGATGGCTCCCAGGTCCTTAAGAAAGACACTCCTGGGTCATAAAGCTGGTTTCTGAAGGTAAATGTTCTAAGGTTAATGTTCTGACAAAAAGGAAAACGGGAATATCTTCCCTTATTTTCAACAGGGAAAATAAGCCTTTTATTCTTAATTCATATTTGTCTTTATGCTGCACTTAACATGCACGCACATGCATGCACACACTCACACACAGCTCTTATTTGAATCCTCAATAATGCTGAACTAAACTGTCTGACTCCTGCTGTTCTGAGACAACCCAAAGTCATTCTGAGGACTTTATCAGCAGTGATAAGTCAGGGTCAAGGCCATATTGCAAACCCTGCTTGTCTATCTCCTGGAGCTCTCAGCAGCATTAAGAATTAGAGCAGGGACACCTGGGTGGCTTAGTCAGTTAAGCATCCGACTTTGGCTCAGGTCATGATCTCACAGTTCCCAAGTTTGAGCCCCTTGTCGGGCTCTGTGCTGACAGCTCAGAGCCTGGAGCCTGCTTCAGATTATGTGTCTCCCTCTTTCTCTGCCCTTCCCCGCTTGCACTCTGTCTCTCTCTCTCTCTCAAAAATAAATAAACTTCAAAAAAAAAAAAAAAACATTGAAAAGAATTAGAGCAGTGATCCCCATCCTGGATATACTGGAACAATGTGATGCTTGGGCCCCACCCCAGATCAATTAAATCTGAATCTCAGGAGATAGGCCCTGACCACCGGTATGGTTTAAAGAGAGAACTGATACTTCTCATTTGCATGCAGGTTGAGAACCACTTAGCTACAGACTTAATAAGACAGTGGCCCCTCAGTCCTGGCTCCCCACTAGAATCCTAGGAGACCTGAAAACTCCTGATGCTCAGGTATACCCCAGAGCTAATATATCAGGATCTCTGAGGCTAGGACTCAAGTATCCACATTTCTTAAAGCTTCCTGGGTGCGTCCGGGATGCAGCAAAGGCCCAGAACCACTCAGATGAGAGTTCACCACTGCAGAGCTGCCAATCCAAAGCCTGGTTCTGGGGCTGTGGTCTCACAGGCAAGGACCTCACCCCATCACTTTTATGTGGCCAACTGTAGCATCAGTTTGAACTGTTGCAGGATTTTTTCCCTCAATACCTGGGTTTTGTTGTCTCACCGCTTTGAAGAATGAAGAGGTGGACACAAAATGAGCAGCACCCAAAAGTTTATTAGAGTAGAAGATCAGAAAGAAAGAAAGTATGGAAGCTCTCTTTACAGAGAGGGGCATTCGAAAGTGAATGTCTGAGGACTATAGACAAGGGTCTTTTTTTTAATAAGGTTCTGGTCAGCCCCCCATCCCTTCCCTTGGTTTCTTCTCAGGTCCTACCCTTATTGGCTTGATAGCTCTAGGTGCTGGGTTGTCCATCCCGATCGGCTCAATTCCATTGTGTGAGGGGTGGGCTGTGGCCATATCCTTCCTTGTGGGTCATACACGTTATGGTCTACTACTTATTCTTAGTTAAGTCTTTTGTCAAATTCCCGACGGGAACCTGAGGGAGAGTAGGTGGTGTCTGTTACATTCTTAAGAGGGACCTTAAGCCTGAGGGGGTTGCTGTGGTCATCTGCTGGCTCCCAGCATTGTTCCAAAATATGTGTTTTTCCCCACCCAGGAACCACAGGTCCTAACCTTTCCCTCTCTGCCTATCTTATCCTATCTTTCCCTATCATAGAATCATGTTTAGTACAATGCATGTCATATGTTAAACAGAAATATAGTAGCTATACTATTATGGGTTCATGTGATATTTAAATAAAAACTTAAAACTCTGTTTCAACAAATTTCTGCTCTGGATATAAAGTTTATTCTCCCTTGTGGAGGACCCTGTCCGCTTTGTAAGTTTCATTTCTAGCTGTTATTCCTTCTGTCCTTAGCTATCCTGGTCCCTTTTTTGTCATCCTACTAAAGAAAAGTATTCCTTACATGAAAAAGAACCTACTCCCCACCCTCCTACCCCCACACACAAACATTGTCTGGAAAGCCCAGCCCTGCACACCTGGGCAATCCACATCCTCCTAACCAGTGGTGCTTGGCAACAGATATGAGGGTTTCTTACTGACAGTGAAGAAGTAAAATTGTCAGTCCCAGTAGTCCTCAAACTTTACTGTACATTGGAGTCCCCTGGAAGGCTTTTTACACCATAGATTGCTGGACCCACCCTTGGAGTTTGTGGGTGAGCAAGTGTGGGGTAAACCCTGGGATTCTGTATTTCTATTAAGTCCCCAGGTGGTGCCAATGCTGCTCATCTAAAGCCCATCCTTTGAGAACCACTGCTCTATCCCATTCCTTTCTGTCAGGCAAGCAAGAAGTGCCTGTCTCTCATTTTTCTGTGCCTCCATTACTATGATAGGGAAAGATAGGATAAGATAGGCAGAGAGGGAAAGGTTAGGACCTGTGGTTCCTGGGTGGGGAAAAACACATATTTTGGAACAATGCTGGGAGCCAGCAGATGACCACAGCAACCCCCTCAGGCTTAAGGTCCCTCTTAAGAATGTAACAGACACCACCTACTCTCCCTCAGGTTCCCGTCGGGAATTTGACAAAAGACTTAACTAAGAATAAGTAGTAGACCATAACGTGTATGACCCACAAGGAAGGATATGGCCACAGCCCACCCCTCACACAATGGAATTGAGCCGATCGGGATGGACAACCCAGCACCTAGAGCTATCAAGCCAATAAGGGTAGGACCTGAGAAGAAACCAGGGGAAGGGATGGGGGGCTGACCAGAACCTTATTAAAAAAAAGACCCTTGTCTATAGTCCTCAGACATTCACTTTCGAATGCCCCCTCTCTGTAAAGAGAGCTTCCATACTATTCCCCCTTTCTGATCTTCTACTCTAATAAACTTTTGGGTGCTGCTCATTTTGTGTCCACCTCTTCATTCTTCAAAGCAGTGAGACAACAAACCTGGGTATTGAGGTTAAAAAAAAAAAAATCCTACAACATCACCACCCCAGCTTGGGAATGGTTTAGGGTGGCTCTTGAGAAATGCTTCACAAGACTCCAATTCAGGCAGTTTTCAAAAGAAAATAATATCTACGTAAACAGACTTGGTGGTTTTGAAAGAGGTCCCCTGCCCATTCAGCACCCCATCTGAAAAAGCTCTTTGTACTCAGCACAGGGAGACAGGGTTGTTGGTGGGGGCTGGTTTCAGACAAAATTCTTGTTTTCATTTTGCTGTTGTTTTTCAGCTCCACCCTCATCGGTTTCTCCCACACCCTGAGCTGACTCCAGTTCTGGCCTCAGGAAATTGTCCACCACACAGTAGAGAAGAATGAAGCACTTTAGAAATGTAAATTTATGGACCTGTCTCCAAAGATGTGGCCACACTAGAATATGGTAAATAAATAAGAGCTGTTCCAAAAATATCAATGAATTTGAATTGGCTTTAAGAATAGAGCTTCTCTTTTACCAGAAGTGGAGGGCACCAGGAAAACAATAAACACCAAGTCAAGGAAAAGTTCATTTTAAAAACTAAGCAAAGGTAAGGGAAAGGAGAATGGGGGAGGGGAAGTGGGGAGACCCAAGAAAATTGGAACCGGGAGAGTAAAGAGAAAGGTTCTGATTTAAACCAAAGGTAGGTAAGATGCTTCAGTTCATTCTAAGTACAATGTCCTTGCCAAGATTTCTGCCAAGTCAATACGAACTGTGTTTTATGAGGGCTCAGAACCTCAGCTCCTGCTTCTCATGAACCAATTTAGGGTTCATCATAAAGTTGCTGGATTGAGCAAATAAAAATACAGAGTACCCGGTTAAATGTAAATTTCAGATATTTCAAATATCACATAGTGTATACTTGTACTAAAAAGGTTTTCATTGTTTAGCTGAAATTAAAATTTAATCAGGTGTCCCATATTTTACCTGGCAACCTGTATCATCACCCCACTGTGAATGTACATTTTCTATATAAACTCAGGCATTGGGCTCAGCCCTTATTCCTTGTTTTCCATAAGAGGTGCCAAGCATGTGTAGTTTTTACTACCGTTCTGGGAAGATAGAAGTCTTTATGTCACAGAAGTACATATAACTTAACATTAAGTGTGGGGCCCAGCTTCCCCCAAAGCACCTCAGCCAATTCCACACCTGAGGTTTCACATGGCTCAGCTTCTTCCTCTACCTTCACTCTTTATTTTCTTACTCTTCTCACACCCAAACTCCAATTCTTCTCATGTGCCAAGCATCTCTAAGACCTCTGTCCCTTGACTCTTTCTGGCCTTTCTCTGGATCTCACCGAGAGCAAGTCGCACCCCTCCAAATAGTATATTGAAGTGTCTAGGAGTTTTAAATACATACAGATGCCTGGGCTCACTCCTAAAGATTCTAATTTAATTGCTTGGGGGTAGGGCGGGGCATTGGTATTGGAATTCCATGGAATTCTAATGTGTAGCCAAGTTTCTGTAGGGGCCCAGGACAGGCTGCCCCAAGATGGGCCACTTTGGCAGAAAGATTATTTCCAATGAAAAGTCATCCAAACCCAGCAAATTCAGGAAAAGCTCTCTGTCTCTCCCTCAAGAGCCTAAATTTGTATTGGAAAGGACAGCCTGTACCAGGAAGAAAGCTATAACAGAGATTTCCCTTTACCTAAGAAACTTATCTGCATATTAAGGTAACCTTGTTTTTCAAAACATCTCCTTTCACCTTGCTGCTAATGTCCTGACTCCCCTTTGTATCCTCAGACCCTTACCCCTCTCTTTAGCTCATATAAGCTTCAGGTTGCCTCATTGTCTTTGGGATTTCCCTGTCTGTGTGAATTCCCTGCACATACACCTATTAAATTTGATTTTCTCCTGTTAATCTGTCGCATGTCAATTTGGTCCAGATAGAAGGACCATAAGGCAGAGGAAGTTCTTCCTTTTGGACAATTGAGAAGTATTCACTTAGATCAGTGCTTCTTTAAGATTAATTTGCACAAGAATCTGGGAGGATCTCATCAAAAAAAAGGTTCTGGTTTGGTAGATTGGAGTTCAGACTGGAGGTTTTGCACTTCCAAGAAGCCTCCAGGTGAGGCTGATGCTGCTGGCCAGAGGACATTTCTAGCAACAAAATCTTAGAATCTAGCGCCAGGTGTTAAGACCTTCCACTGAAGTGATGGGTCTTCATTGACAGAATGGAACAGATTCATAGATGCCACAGTGTGCCAGCACGCCAGCTACCCAAGGTGGATGGTTTGATATTCATAAGAGCGTGAAGGCACAATAGCATTTTCTTGATCTCATGAGTTTCCTCAGTGTTTAGGAAAGTACTTAGCTGAAAGTACTTAGCTGAAAAGATTTCCTTACTGTAAATTTTAGCTGTACTTAGCTGAAAGATTTAAATCAAAGCACTTTGTTAATTAAGACCCCATATTTATATATCTCTTTATTTGTTCCAGAGCACTTTATTATAGCTATAGCTTGATTGCCTCAACTCCTTTGAAAATCATGAAAGAGAGTTATGAGTCCCCATTTAACAGATATAAACACTGAGGCCCAGGGGCGCCTGGGTGGCGCAGTCAGTTAAGCGTCCGACTTCAGCCAGGTCACGATCTCGCGGTCCGTGAGTTCGAGCCCCGCGTCAGGCTCTGTCTGGGCTGATGGCTCAAATCCTGGAGCCTGTTTCCGATTCTGTGTCTCCCTCTCTCTCTGCCCCTCGCCCGTTCATGCTCTGTCTCTCTCTGTCCCAAAAATAAATAAACGTTGAAAAAAAAATTAAAAAAAAAAACACTGAGGCCCAAAGATCGTAATAGATCTGGGGTCTTTATTAAAGTGGTCTCTGAATAAATGTTTTGTAATACAATGTTTCTATTAAATCCAGATGTAGCCTCTAATTTATAACATAATTAACTAGAAACCAGTGCTTCTCAAATGCTAACATGCATACAAATGCTCAGGGGCTTGATAAAATGGAGACTGATTCAGCAGGTCCCAGGGAAGACAAACTCCTTGGTGATATGATGCTGTCTACCCATGGGCCACACTTCAGGCATCAAGGAACTCAACCTCACCTCGTGGATTCAGTTTTCTCAGCTCTAGCTTTTTTCTCATTATTCCCTTGTGTTACTAAGCACTTAGCAAATGTAGTGAGTGTGAAATGGACTGAGAGTTCTGTGCTTTGGAATCATTCATCTCCATTAAAAACCTGAGGAGTGCTTGGGTGGCTCAGTTGGTTAAGCATCCAACTCTTGATTTCGGTTCAGGTCATGATCCTCTGATTCATGACTTCGAGCCCCATGTCAGGCTCTGTGCTGACAGCTCAGAGCTTGCAGCCTGCTTCAGATTCTGTGTCTCCCTCTCTCTCTGCCCCTCCCCCACTCACACTGTCTAACAAAACAAAACAAAACAAAAAACAAACCTGAAGACAATGCTTTGGAAAAACATGGGTTATTTTCTTATTGAACTCTAAGCTACCATATACAGAAATTAATGTAAGTAATATGTAGTCTCAACATTTCAGCCTTCCTTATTTTATTTCAGATGCTTACCTGTAGGACTTCATTGGCAACACCTATATGCAAAGGAAAAGATTTACAAAATCAGTATTGGTTTATATCTTTTACTATCTTCACTAAACATGGGTCTGTGAAAATTCATAACTTTTACTTTGCAAAAATAACCTATCCGCGTTGTGTTGCTGATGGTAGTGGTGGGTTTTGTTGTTGTTGTCATTTCTATTCACTGTCACTTTTAAAATAATTACTTTTTCTTGATTTGTGTCAGAAAAAAGTAACCATCTTTCCAGAGATGAATCCCAAGCTAAGAATGCAAGCAGCTCATGATGTCAACAGCGAGAGCAGTGTTTGTTTGGAAAGATCTCCCACTTGACAGTGTCCTTAAAATCTTCCTCTTATAGTTCCCATGAGGATTGACAGAAGCGTTTGCAAAGGCCTACAAAACTCTGGGTTTTTTTTTTGTTTGTTTGTTTTGTTTTTTTGCTCTTGGTTTGGCGGAAAAAGAGAAAAGAATGAGAAACATCACCCCTCCACACACAGACACACATACTCAGAGTCACCTGCACTCACCGTTACCTGACCATGATCCCATTCTTTGTTTTCATAAAGTTACCACATTTTTCAGCAGTGACAAAGGGAATAATGGCTCCATTACCCTCACACAACCATCACTTTAAAGTTTGTGATAGATTTCTTGCATTAGTAGCTCTAGTTCTCTACTCTTTCCTATGACTTTGGTAGTGACCTCCCACACTTTAGACTTGGCTGTGTGCTCGTTTTGACCAACAGGAGAGTAGCAAACAGAAACTTGTAGAAGCATATTATCTGCTTTTCCTCTTGCTTTTCTGAGGACCTGCCTTAGCTGTCCTGTTGGAGACTTATGAGAGGCACATGGAGAAGAGTGGCATTATCTAAGATGAGGCAGACCAACGCAGCCATTCTCCAGCTGAGCCCCCAGCTGACAACAAATGCATGAGAGAGGCCAGTGAGGTGAGCTGTACCTAGCCTAAGACAGCAGAATAGCCTGGGCAGCTCCTAGACTCAGGAGAAGTAAAGCATGGTTGTTGTTGTTGTTGTTGTTGTTTAATAAAAAAAAGAAAACACTGTTTTGGGTGATTTGTTCCTAAATGTGAATGTATCAATCTTGGAGAGTGGCAGAGTCATGGTATTTCTGAGTTGGAAGAGTCTTCAGATCTTCCAGTTAAGAGATCACAAACTTAAATGCTCCCGGGAAGAAACTTAAGACCCCAGGAAGGATTTTTTAAAAGTGAACCGATCCAGGGGCGCCTGGGTGGCGCAGTCGGTTAAGCGTCCGACTTTGGCCAGGTCACGATCTCACGGTCCGTGAGTTCGAGCCCCGCGTCGGGCTCTGGGCTGATGGCTCGGAGCCTGGAGATTGTTCTGATGCTGTGTCTCCCTCTCTCTCTGCCCCTCCCCCGTTCATGCTCTGTTTCTCTCTGTCCCAAAAATAAATAAAAAACGTTGAAAAAAAAATTAAAAAAAAAAAAATAAAAGTGAACCGATCCATAAATAAATAAATAAAAATAAATAAATACATAAATAAATAAGAATTGATCCAGCCATAAGACAGCAAAGTAGTAGTTACAGATGAATTGAAAACATACAATCTTATCTAAAAGCATTCACACTGCAAAAATCTTTAAAACACTGTGTGATCCAAATAAAACTCCTCGGTTGGCTTAAATACATCCCCTGGGGCCCCATCATCTGAAGTCTGATTTCTAGTTTGGTCTCTAGATTAAGTAATGTGATAGTCTGGGCCAGGTTCCTACCTGGTTGAAGATCAATCTCAGAATTGTTCCAGCCCTCTTTCCAGGATACCTACAAGGTAGTGATTTTAGTCCCATTGTTTTTAATTTTTTTTAATCTTTATTTTTTGAGAGAAAGAGAGCACAAGCATGGGAGGGGCAGAGAGAGAGGGAGACACAGAGTCTGAAGCAGGCTCCAGGCTCTGAGGTGTCAGCACAGAGCCTGACTCAAGGCTCCAACTCACAGACCACACGAGATCATGCCCTGAGCCAAAGTCGGATGCTTAACTGACTGAGCCACCCAGGCACCCCGATTTTATTCCCATTTTACTGTTGAAGGTCAGCAAAGCTCAGTCTCAGTGACTACTCCAAGGTGACACTGTTAGTTAGTGGATAGTCCAGGATTCAAACTCAGACCTGTCTGGTGACCACACTTACTATGCTGCCCCTTGTAGATTCCTAATGTCCAAGACCAGAGGTCTAGGTCAGCAAACTATGGCCAAAGGCCAAATCCAGCCCACCCACCTGTTTTTGCACATAAAGTTTTCCTGGAACCCAGCCACACTTATTGAGTTATGGCTGCTTTCACACAATGGCAGAGTTGGATAACTGTGACAGAGGCTGACAAAACTGAAAATATTTACTACCTGGACTTTTGTGGAAAGTTTGCCAATCCCTGGCCCAGAGGGCTTCCTTCTTCTGCTAGTAACCACAAGCTCTCCAGGATACATAGAGTCTCTTGCGTGTCATTGGTGGGACCTCTAATAGAGGCTCACCATAACTGCATGAATGTGACCTGCTTAAGGTTCAAAGTGGACGAAGTTGAATGATGAGAAGAGAGTAAAAGAGCATTTTGACCTAACATTAGCCTAGAGTTCCTTAATATTAAAGTTTGCAGCGTGAAGAAACCCATTCCCTAACAGCAAACTAAACAGCAGCTGCAGATAGCATCAATATAAACACACCTGCAGGCTCCTGGGCTTCCAGCCTTTCATTTTGCATTTCATTCAAATATGCGAAGAAACCATCAGCAGAGTTCCTACAAGTTTCCGGAGTCTTTAATCAAACAAAGGGTGAGGAAAATCTGTCAGTCCTCCCAAATAGTGAAGCCCCATTTTTTATTAGAAAAGGAGACAAAATATTGTGATTGAAGCTCATGTTAGAAAGAAGGGAAGGGAACCGCTTTTAAATAAAATGGTGTAGTGTGAAAGCCCTGTTCTGCAGTAAGACAGAGCAGAGTCACACACATTGCTTATGGAGACTGAATGAGGTTTAGCCTTTAGTTGTATTTTCATTTTTGCATTGGAGGAGCTGGAAGACTGTTTACCAGGCCCCAAAATCCATCTCTACCCAAGATGGTAAATCCTTGTAAATGTGTTGATTACATTTGTTCACTTGAGGGGAGACAGCAACCAGGGAAGACAAAGGAATTTGCTCTGGGTGAAAAAAATGGTCCAAATCCTATGGGTCAATTTCCTATTTTCTTTTCCCACCTTTTATTGCCTTCTGGTCCCGGACTGCCAGAGGCTTGGTCAAGCCCAGAGTGTAACATTTGGCAGGCTTGAGAATTAGCTGGGTAGCAGTTGAAAACTAATCTCCCTAATGCCCACCCCACACTAGTTGAATCAGGTCTTGCAAAGGATGAAACATGGGGCTTCATATTTTGCAAACGTCCTTCAGGCAGTCCAACTCCATGGCCTCCACTCAAGCCCATGAGTGACTTTAATGCAAACTTACCTGCCCTTACCTCCTCTAGATGAAAGTGGTGCGAGGAGAGGCAGGTTCTCCTTTGAATAAATAAATAGAAACAATTTGAAGTTCTACTTAATGCAAATATACTCAATTGACCTTATTCATTACTTGTTACCTGTTAGACTTTAGAAAATCATTTAATCTCTCTTGAGTTTTATCCCTCAGCTGTTAATTGGTAACATCAACTTAGGTAGAACTTCTCTGACTATATATCTCTCTTATACACCAAGTCAGGAATAAGCTCTGGACTATTTCTTTTCTTTTCTTTCTTTTTTTTAATGTTTATTTATTTTTGAGAGAGAGAGAGTGTGTGTGTGTGTGTGAGCTGGGGAAGGGGCAGAGAGAGAGAGAGAGACAGAGTCTGAAGCAGGCTTCAGGCTCTAAGCTGTCTGCACAGAGCCCGACGTGGGGCTTGATTGAACTCATGAACCATGAGATCATGACCTGAGCCAAAGTCGGACACTTAACCGACTGAGCCACACAGGCGCCCCAAGGGACTATTTATTTTCATTGATATCCAAGTTCTTACCCAAAATACTCTCCTTGAAGATGGATGAGCCATCTCCTTGACTCTCATCCCTATGGCTCAATAGGCACCTAATGTGAGCAAAAGAAAATTAAAAGAGGGGAGAAAGAGGAGAGCAGGTAGAAGATAGAAGAATTTTCATTTCTGATTCAGATTTCTTCAAGGTCCTCTATCCCCATGGGTCAGTCACTCAAAGTTATTATGTTTTACATTGAACAGGCATAAGGCACACAAAAGATATTCAGAAAAGACTTGTAGATGATATTTGTTTGAATACAACTTTTGATCAAGTTCATTCAAATATGTCCAAGAATAACCAAAGACCCAAAATGGTCTCTGTTGAAGACAAACTTAGTATGCTAGATGAGGAAAGCTACATTCTTCTGTGAGGAGTTAAAGCAGGCCTCTCCTAATAAGTAGTAAGAGCCAAACAGAGGGCAAGTAGGAGAAAGTATTTTCTAAATTAGGAAGGATCCAAATGGCACTTTGCAATTGTTACAGAAAGGGACTGAAAAGTGTCATTGGGATTGGTCATTATCACTGTATGATGTCATCTGCATGGTGTTATCTGCTTCTCTAGTTTAATACTGGAGTGTAGTTCTCAACTGAGTCCAGTATGAGTTCTTGGAGGTTCAAGCTGGCTTTGGGTTATACGGGGATCAAGTTTTCTGTGAATGGTCAAGGTTCAAACACAAATTTCCTTTATGAGGGGTGCCTGGGAGTCAGTTAGTTAAGTGGCTGACTTCGGCTCAGGTCATGATCTCATGGTTTGTAAGTTTGAGCCCCACGTCAGGCTCTGTGCTAACAGCTCAGAGACTGGAGCCTGCTTCGGATTCTATGTCTCCCTCTCTCTCTGACCCTCCCCCACTCACACTCTGTGTCTCTCTCACTCTCAAAAATAAATATTAAAAAATAAATAAAAAGGAAAGAAATTTCCTTTATGACAAAAGTGAAGTAAATAAGATCATACTATATGTATTGCTTTATAACCTGCCTTTTGTACCTCATGATACATTAGGATGTCTTCTACCAAAATATATTAATCTTTTACAGTATTTGTAATGATTACAAAGTATATCATTATATGAATGGGTTGTCATTGTCACATACCCTGTTGTTGATATCCAGGTTGCTTCCATTTCTCTGGTATTATAGACGGAGCTTCAATGCAAAGTCTCAGAGCCAAATACTGCACAGACCTTCATTTATTTTCTTTAAGAACATTTCTAGAAATACAACCACTAAACCAAAAATGATAGGCATCTTTAAAACTATATTTACTGCCAAAATTGTCCTCTAGAAATGGATTATCGTTTGATACTTGCAGCACCAAAGCCCTGGGCTACATCACTCATGTGAGATCACAGGCAACAGTAAGCAGAGAATTGAGGACTGACTGGGCTTGCAGGTCCCTGCTCCTTCTCCACTGGGGAATGGCTGGCCACTGGGCAGCCTGGTTCTGTTTAAGGTATAGTTGGTTCCTGTCAGAGTTAGGGCCACTCCAGAAGCAGACCCTAACACAAGGATTCATTTATAAATGGTTAATTTGGGAGGTAATCTCAGGACATACTAATTGTAGGGTATGGGTGGAAGAAGGAAGAAGTAAGACAGGGTATGAGAGGTAGATAATAAAGAGTATGCTATCAAACAAGTTACCACTACGAGCAGCCAAAGATTGATCTTGCTGGGTATGTCTGCAAACAGTGTGGAAGACGCACCCCAGAGTTACCTTCCTGAAGGGCAAGGTAGCTACAGTGTCTACACATGAAGTGCTCCCAGACATTGTTGAAGGCTGCTCTGGGAGGATCTGATTCTCCTGTATGCCCAACCTGCAGTGAGCATAGCCAGGCAGAGTGAGGCCTAGCCAGTAAACTCTGAAAAGGTAAGAGCCTTAAGGGCCAGTAAACTCTGAAAAGGTAAGAGCCTTAAGGGCTGCAGTAACATTATAGGTGATGTATGTTTGGTGTGGCCAAGTGGGTCAATGATAAACTGCTCTGCAGTTTCTAGTCAGACTCTCCTGCCACATTCTAGCCCCTACACAATATGGCAAAGTCTCACAAAGCTACTCTGAACATCCAGTCTATGGTGCAGCCTCAAGGAGAAGAATGCATCATGACATCTGCTGAAGTCTAAATCACATGAAGTAAAATGCACCCATTTGAACTTTCCACTTCCAATCATGACGAAGTAACAAAAACCAGAAATGCTCTCCTAACAACTAAGAAAACTGGACAGAATAGGGGTACCAGGCTGCCTTACTTGATAGAGGGGTGACTCTTGTTCTGAGGGTCATGAGTTTAAGCCCCATGTTGGATATAGAGATTACTTAAAAAAAAGTGGAAAAAATATATGAAACAATGGTTTTCAGGGACTGGACAACAAACATAGCAGGACAGTGGTCCACAAGAGAGGAGAAACGAGCAACATGAATCTGAGATTGGCCCAGCCTACCAATTGGGGAGTTTTCAGGCTTCAATACAGGGAGGAGGAACTCTCACAGAGTCGGAGGGGGGATGGGGTAGCCAAGGAAACTAGAGTTTGCAGGGCAGAAAACCAGAAAAGAGACAGAAGCATAGAGAGAGGGAGCTGCAGAGTTCTGCATGTGGTGCCCATCAAGTCCATGGCGGAGCACTGATAAGACTCTTCATGTGAGGAAACTATGCAAGGCCAGGGAAAGAACCACAGGAAAAGAGCAGGTAGAAAATTACTCAGAGCTCATTCAGATTAAAAATACTTACCATTTCCCACAGCAGAATGGAGAAACATCATAATATACATTTGGTTGAGTACTGATTACCCACCTGTTTGCATATGCTTATTTGAGATCTGGTTGAGTACTCAGAAAGATAGTGCCTCTGCAGTGTGACCAAATTAGCCATAGAATAAAGGCTTTGGTCCTGCCGAACAAAGCTCACAAGTAAGCCTCAAATGAATCAAATTATTTCCTAGTATAAAACTCATGTGTATTTAAAAGAATACCAGAAGAAAAAAATCCAGCACCCAACAATACAAACATTAAAATGCCTAATATCCAATCAACAATTATCAGGCACGCAAAGAAGTAGGGAAAGAGACCCCATAATAAAAAGAAGAATCAATCATAGAGTAATGACACAAACGATAAAAGTAAATATACAAGGACCTTATACAAGTAATACATGGGATCATAAATGCATCCCACATATTCAAGAAGGTAGAGGAAAGCATGAGCATAAGGAAAGACACAGAGGTAATAGAAGACCCAGATGAGCCTCCAGAGATGAAAAACACAATGCAACACAATGTTTGCAATAACAACAACAACAACAAAAATACTATAGAAGATAAGTAAACTTGAGGACTTAGAAGTAGAAATTGTTCAAGATGAAACCCAGAGAGAAAATACATTCATTTTAAGTGCATATTTTAACACATCTGTGCAAATGTATACACCTGTGTAATCAGTACTGCAGTCAAGATATAGAACACTTCCATCATCCCCAAAAGTTCCCATGCAATCACCAACCCCACCCAACAGTGTCTGTTTCTAGGCAACTCCTAACTTGCTTTTTGCCAGTGCCAGTATATACTAGGTTTGTCTCGTCTTATGTTTTATATAAATGAGATAATATAATAAGTACTCTGAGTTTGGCCCCTTTTATTGTACCCCTTTTTATGGCTGAGTAGTATACAACTGTATGGATGTGCCATTATTAGTTTATCCATTCACCAGCTGATGAACATTTGGGTTGTTTCCACTTTTTTTTTTTTTAATGTTTATTTATTGTTGAGAGAGAGACAGAGAGACAGAGCATGGATGGGGGAGGGGCAGAGAGAGAGGGAGACATGGAATCCGAAGCAGGCTCCAGGCTCTGACCTGTCAACACAGAGCCTGACATGGGGCTTGAACTCATGAACCATGAGACCATGACCTGAGCTGAAGTCAGATGCTTAACCCACTGAGCCACCCAGGTGCCCCATGAGTTGTTTGCAGTTTTGAATAATTTTGAATAAAGTTGCTCTGAACATTCACATACAGGTCTTGTGTCAAAAAGTTTCCCTTTTGGGGGGTAAATACCTAGGAATGCAATGGTTAGGTCCAACAGTCAGTGTATATTAATAAGAAACTGTCAAGCTGTTTTCCAAAGTGGCTATTCTCTTTTATATACTTACCGGGATGTATGAGAGCTGCAGCTATTCCACACCACTGCCAGCACTTGGTATCATCAGTCTGTCTGTCTTTCTTTCTTTCTTTCTTTCTTTCTTTCTTTCTCCCCCATTTTTAAAATTTTAGACATTCTAATGATCCTGTCATAGTTCCTCATGGATTTAATTTGCATTTTTGTGATAACTAAAAATGTTGAGCATCTTTTCATGTGCTTATTGGCCAGTCATACATATTCTTTTTTAAAGTACCTATTCAAATATTTTTACCCATTTAAAAATTACTAATTGTCTCTTCTTTTTGAGCAGTAAGAGTTCTCTATATAGTCTAGGTACAGATCTTTTGTTAGAGATATGTTTAGCAAATATTTAAATATTTTCCCCCAGTTTGTGGCTTGCCTTTTCATTGTCTTAATGGTGTCTTTCAAGGAACAGCCATTTTGCTTTACTTTATTTTTAACATTTACAATTTCATCTTACTCGCAAAGAGTCTTATCACCTAGGTGAGCCTGGTATTGTTTTAACATTTTAGAGATAAGAGGGCCCATAGTTTCATTGCCGGGTTCAAAGTCACACAGCTGGTCAATCAAAGACAATGTCAATACGAAACCTTCAGTTTTCTGATTCCAGATCTGTACAGAATTTGTGTGTGTTCACACAGCAATTCAGGGGTTTCCCA
Organism: Herpailurus yagouaroundi; assembly: GCF_014898765.1. Lineage (NCBI taxonomy): Eukaryota > Metazoa > Chordata > Mammalia > Carnivora > Felidae > Herpailurus > Herpailurus yagouaroundi. The sequence goes on along the minus strand of NW_024412427.1, from coordinate 24,392,104 downwards.
TCTTGAATGGCATCTAAGTGAAACCTGCTTTATGTAGTGATCTGGCAGGTGGAAGATTTCAAGGCTCTAGTATAAATTTATATTCCAACTACAGCTGTGTCTTCCCGCCCACGAAGGGAGATGTGGAGAAAGAGCAGGAGCTCCTTCAAGTTGTAAGCTACTTATTAAACCTGACAGACGATGAGGAGCAGGATAGTATGCCCTCTCATCGCCTCTGACCGCCCCCCCCCTTCAATTTCCATTCCCTTTCTGGACTTTTAAAAAATTGCTTTTTAATAATATCCATAATTCATGAAAAGAAATGATAAAATCAAAACATATTACCACTGGCTTATAAACGCCAGTGCTATTAATTATTAACAGCCCAAGAAGGAAGTCAGGAATGATCCCAAAGGTGAGAGAGATAAAGGCACTAGTGGGGGGAAAAAAAAAAGTTGCATATTAAATGAATTTAATTCCTCTTCTCAAAGAGCCAGCAGAAGTTTAGCTAAAATAGAGGCCTTGGCAATCATCTAATGAAAAGCCCTCATACCACAGATGGACAAAACCTGAAGCCCAAAACACTGCCTGCCTTGAGTTACGATAAAGCAGTGAAACATATTTCTTTTTATTGCTGTCCTGTTCTCTAACTCTGCCTCTATCAATGTCACACTTGACATCAGGGAGGACAAGTGTTTTCTAAAATAAAGGGATTCATTGTTTGCAAAGCCTAAGAATCAACCTTCATTTTAGTGTTCCAAAGCTCCCTGCCACTTTTCCAATGCAAATAGAATCACCCAGAGACACCTAGTGCAGAATGAGCATGCACAGGCGGGGCCATTAAGTGATGTACCTAAAGAACATCAATGTCCACAGCCTCTCCCAGCCCCCAGAATTCCTCTAACGGGAGATATAATCCTTAGAGGTGTAAAGGTTGCCCGTCTTCAGAAAATCCCAACTACAATGTAAACCCTGCAGGAACTTGGGGCAGTTACTTTTGTGAGTCTCAAAATGGGGCCGGCCAATGGTATGGCCTGCCTCATCAGGTTGTTGTGAGAGTTAGATGATGCACTAATGACCTGAACACAGGTAGAGGGTTAGGTGAGGATGGCCAGGAACCAGATGAGAGACCAAGGGGAAAGAGACACCCGAGAAGCTTGGGGAGGGAAAGGAGGTGTGCTACAAAACCAAAATTTGCTGTAAACTCCTATACAGTTTTGCCTAGGACCAGGTTGGGGTTAACACAACCTGGGTTAAAAAACTATCCTTCCCTGGTGGGAACTGTTCCCGCTCTGCCCCAAGTGAGGACAAGTGCAGGCGGGTCTGTCAGGTGGAGGTGGGCTCTGCTACGTTTCCTACTGCAACGAGAGTTGTTGAATCAGGTGGGCAGCTCGCAGCTACGAAGAGGGCACTGATTATTCTCTTCCTGGGACCCTCTGGTTCACCAAATCATGCTATCTATTCTCTTATTTCCAACAAAAGGACATATTTAGATGGTGTTTCCATCATTTTTTTCCCCCTCAGCATTTGAATTCCACCAGACATCTAGCAAAGAACGTGATAGTCAATCCAAGGCACACGTGTCAGTTGAGAGTGGAAAAATTGAAATTTTAGAGAAGCCAGACACAAGTGGTTCTGTTAGACAGCATGGGAAAGGCCTTTTGGAGAAAACACCTGCTCTCCTCAGAGGTTAATGTTCTTCCCCATCAGCTTCTCCTTCCCTCTGCATCAGGCGCCACCTCCTGTGTGCCTTCTCATACAAATCCTGCTCTGGGGGACCACGAGGTGCCGATATTCTGCTTAAATGTGTTTCAACTGTATAAACAATTTAGAACGTTGGCCTGAAACCCAGACAGCATATACCTCTCCCCTTTTCCTCATTTTCAACCCAAAGCAAAATTCACCCTAGGACTTTCCAATAGGATCTTACCTCTGAGAGGCAGAAGACTGAGATGTCAGGACTTTCCAACAGCTTTACACCAGGCTTTTACTTCTAGCCATGCTATGATACCCTCTTCTATTTTCATTTTAAAAAGTCACAATGTATTACATTGTTCCTCTTCTTTGGCTCTATTTTGATTTTGAAAAGTACACAAACATGTAATAGCACTTCTTTTTCTCATTCCTTTAATGCATAGTTTATATTTTAAGAACAGAAGACAATGGCAGCTAATCACCAATAAACAGATCCAATTGTCTGTTTGGGACTAGACACTCCTCCCCACAAAACCCCCACTTTGCCTCGGTTTCTGTGGGAGGTCTGGCATCAGTGGGAAAGATACTTACACTCTGTGGGGAGGGGGGCGGTTATGTGCTGGGCTTTGGATCTCAGTGATTTCTACAGTAACTCCAAGATGGATTGTGTCTTCTATTTTTGGATTCACACTGGGAAGCCAATTAAATTAAAAGGCTATTCATTTCACTATATTTGTCTCCAGGCTGCTCAAATAGAAATGCAAACGACTTCTATTGAGTGAGTTTTCTGCCTCAAAAAAGAATGCCTTCTCTCTCACATGTGTACTTCAGAGTCCAATCTGCATTAAGGGGGAGACACATGAACCCCAGCCTTGTCGCTACTGGGAGGCTTCTTTCTCAAACTCAATTTGAAGTTATCCTAAATGAAAGCATATACAGCTTCTATGGCCACTCACAGGTCCTTAGTGCAGTTGGCAAAAATGGGTCTGTGTTTACTGAAATGATCACAACTGGGAGGAAGGGAGAAAAAAACTCATTTTTCCAGCCTCACTAAGAGTGAACCAATGATAGAGCCTAAATATGGCAAATGCTGCTTCTTTGGTGTTGCTTCCATTCACAACAGGCCCTAGCCTTGCAGAGAAGATAGCTGTCTGCACCCCAGTCTCCAGTTTCAAATCCTACAAAATGAGACAGTATGCTGTCCTAATAGCACAAACCAAAGGCCTAACTTATATGGCTAATGATGACCAGATCAGAGGCTCAAGTGCAGTTGACTTAACCCATCAGAGCCCACTCTGAAGTCATGTGTAGGGATCAACCCAATCAATGGGATCATTAAGTGTTCTTGTGAAAGGATCAATGGGGAGTGGATGCCGAAACCACACATCTACTACATGCTCACATGTGTAGAAAGGACTTCTCAAAAATGGGTTAACTGGTGGCTTGCCCAAGAACTAGAAACAACTAGAATTTGCAATTTTTTCCTTAAAACACATGCGGCCTGTGGAACATAGAATTGTCCTCCAACAGTCCTTGCACAAAAGTAATTTCAATTTTGAATAGATGAGTTTCCTTAAAAGGAACAGGACTTTCACACTAGCCTATAGTCTATGAAATAACAGCTCGCAACCTGCCATTTGTAGATCATTTCGGGGCCTGGCCAGCCCAAATTGAAACTTGCCCATCAACAATGGCAGATGAAATGTTAGGTTGCCTCTAATGGCAGGACTACCAGGGTCTCAGTGATGGAGAGGATGCGGGTTATGATGTCTGTTGTGGCCTTCATCATGGCTTATTGAGACCTGTCTGGCAGGATGTAATAAGCAGAACAAAATCTGATACAACAAAAATGTTTCAATGTTTATGGAAGCCCAAAACTATTTCCAGAAAAAGAAGCCATTGGAGCAAATTGAAAATCAGTTGACTTCATCTTCACTTTCATGGAAAAAAAAAATCCCCATCTGAGGGAAATTCAACTCCATCTTTGAAATTCCTCTTTACTTAAAAATGACTGGAGAGAAGGACGGAGGTAGAGGGATGAAGGAAAAGAAAATAGGAGGCAGGGAGGGGGGAAAAGTTTGGTACACAGAGCCTGGAACATGAAGTACAATTTGACCATATCTGTACCTGCCTCTCCAATTTCAAAACACACTCTATTTTCTTTTTCTCATAAAATGGAGCAAACACAAACCCAAGGCCTCATCTTCTAGCAGGTAAAATGTCCTCTGAAAAGTCTGTTGCTTTTTCTTTTTTTTTTTGTTTGTTTTTTTTTTGGTGAGTGGTCCCAATTAGTTAATTTAATCAAAACGAATGGGCAGTTTTTGATTTTATTATATTCCTAATATCCCCTAAAAACAGACAAAGCCATCCAAAAAATGCATGCAAACACGGACCGAATATTCACAGCAGGTCTTTTCAGAGCAGCCCAAAACTGGAGACAGTCCAAACGTTCATCAGGAATAGAATGGATAAATAAATTGTGGTATAGTCTTACACTGGAATACTGGCAATAAGAATAAACAAACGACAACTAGGGGCAGCAATAGGAGAAAATCTCACAAGCACGGTGTTTAACAAAAGAAAACAGATGCAACAGAATACTTATTAGATGATTCCATTTCCATTAACATTCAAAAGCAGGCAACTAATTTATGGTGATGAAAGCCAGATTAGTAGCTACCACTGGAGAAAGGGAACATTTGGGAACCCCTGGAGTGTCTGTCATGTTCTCTTTCTTGACGCGAATGATGGATACACTTCGTAAAAATTCATCAAGCTTGTACTTGCTTGTATTTTACTTCAATAAAAAAGTTTACTTAAGGTGTCTGTGGTAAGAACAAACTTTGGGGCATGATGAAAATGCACTGTATTTTATTTCAGTTGTGATGGTGATCATGTGACCATAGATATTCATTAAATGTCTCACCAAACTGTAGACTTAAAGTTGGGTGAATTTTATCATATGTAAATTATACCTAATAAAGCCAATTTTTTAGAATTTAAAGAGTTTAGGAAAAAGAATCCTACTCTCTACACACAAAAGCAGTTTGAGAACAAATTCAGAATAAAAGCAACTGCCTGCATTTATTCCTGTCCTTCATTTTGCAGGAGAAACAAGTAAATCAATGGCTCAAATGCTCAAACGTATATGAATTATCAAAATATAAGTCCTCAAAGACAGAGATCCTATTTATATATGAATCTTGTACCAGCCAATTGGAAAACCAAGCCTAGTGATTCTCACTGCAGTTCTAATTCATAATCCTCTAAATGTCTCCCGGTGTCACTAATGTGCTTGTATCGGCACATTATTGTGGCTGTGCACAATAATGCTGCCAAATACCCACAAAACTTCATTTATTGCTCACGCATTTAGGGTCAGCCAGGGGTGGCTGGGCAGCTCTGCTGATCTTCCACAGCTTGCTCCCATGCCTAGGGTTAGGCTAGCTATTGGCTGACATAAGTGGGCCTGAACTGGAATGACTATGGCAATTTGATGTGGTTACGATCCTCTAAGATGGTCCCCAGTAATACTTGCTTCCTGGTATCCATGTCCTTGTGTGATCACCTCCCACATAAAATAGAGCTGTCCTGTGTAACTGATAGAGTACTGCAAGGATGACAGTCATTCCAAGGCTTGGTTTCCAAAGACACTGTGGCTTCTACCTTGCTCATTTGGACCACTTGGCTAAGTGGAAGCCAGACACCATGTTGGTGAAGACACATAATCAGCCCTATGGAGAGATTCATATGGTGAGGAACCAAGGCCTTAACATCCAGCATCAACTTGCCAGACACACGCATGAGCCATCTTGGACATGTATTCATCAGTCCCAGCCAAGCCCTCCAATGACCATAACCTTTGAGCCAGAATCCTGAGCCAGAACCAACCAGCTAAACCACTCCTAAATTCCTAAACCACAGAAACTCTGGCGGATAATAAATGCTTATTGTCTTTAGCTGCTAAGTTTGGGGATAATTTGTTATGCAGTCACAGATAACAAATATACATGACTCTATACCATGTAGCTCTCACCACTCAGTAGGCTACCCTGGATACATTCTCATGGTGACAGCAGGGATGCAAGAGAGCAGGTGAAGACATGCAAGCATTTTCAAATCTCTACTTGCATGACATATCTCCAAAGATCCCTTTGGCCAAATTAAGTCAAATGACGCAGCTCAGAGTATAGGGCAGGGCAGGTTAGCTCACCTACTGTGGGAACGCACTGCAAATTTATATGGCAAAGAACATGGTTGGTGGTTTTAAAACGTGTACCCAGATTTTTTGGCACTGACCTATTCAAAAGGAAGGGCCTATTTCCCCTCCCCTTAATGTGGGCTAGACTTTGACTCACTTCTAATGAATAAAATGTGGTGGAAGTGATGTAACTGCACTGGCTGGGTCATAAAAAGGACAGCTTCTTCCTGGTTCTCAATCTCTCTCTCTCTCTCTCTCTCTCTCTCTCTCTCTCTCTCTCTTTCTCTCTCTTTCTCTCTCTCTCCTCACCCTCCCTCCCCCTTTCCTTCCTCCCCACCCTCCTTCTTTTTCATGGATTTCTTACTTTGGCAAAAGCCAACCAATTGTAATGAAGACAGTCAAGCAGATCTGTAGATAAATCTACATGGAAAAGAACTACCAACAATCAGAACCAACTTGCCATCATGTTAAAGGTGGATCCTCTGGCCCCAGTCAAGTTTTCAGATGACTGCTGTTCCAGCCCACATCTCAAGTGCAAAACTAAGATATTCCTGAATATTTCTCACCCACAGGAATTGTGATAGATAATAAAGTTCTATTGCTGTTGTAAGCCACCAAGTTATGGTATAATTCATTACACATATCAATAACTAATACAAGGATGATGAAGAATTAGAGCTTTTATTTTTAACCACAGTTCAGGATTCTAGGTGCAAAAAACAGAATCTACTCTAGCTAGTTTATGCAGAAAAGAAACATATTAAAGGGTACTGAAGTATCTACAGGAGGGCCAGAGTGTCAGGTCTAGAGCTAAAAAGGTAACAACAATGCCCAGAGCACAGGGTACCCATGCTCCAGCCAGAACCCCATTCCTCTGAAGCTGGATTAAGATATCTCGGCTTGCAACATTAAAGTTGGTAGCCAGGTACCAGAATCTCCAACATTAATATCCTGGAAAGCTGGATGCCTTCATGCTCCCCACCCACCAAAAAATGGAATCTGTGAAATGCCAGCTTCATCTTTCTGCTTTCTTCCAGTCAGAGGTCTTATACAGGTGCATATAATTATTGGAGTCTATCTGCAAGGGAAGATGGGAAAAAATGAGTTGTGGGCTCCATTCCTGGGGAGGTGTTATTTATAAGATAGGAAATACCCCAGAAATAGGAAGGGTGCCCAAATGGTGCTGAGCAGCTAGGAAAACTGACAAATGCTCACTTCTTGTCCCATATAAAATCATCATTACATTACTAAAATATAGATGATTAGAGAAACTACTGACATGTCTCCCTAATACCTGAAACTCAAATTGGTAAAAGAATTTCATCTCCAGTACCATTTCCAGGCAAGTGTTAATGACTGCCTAGAGTTACATGCTAAGAGGAATTCTCAGCTCAGTTGGAAAGAGATCTGGGATCAAGTTGTGATGATGCCACTGTGTGCTACATATTTGAGTTAAATAATAGGTACCTACAAAAATAGGTCTCTATGTTTTCTCTCCTTTCCTGAGAGGAGGGTCTGAAAATACTCCATGACATTTTACAATTGTTTAGATTAAAGCCGTTCACACTGACCAAACTCTCTTTTATTTATTTTTTTAAAAACTTTTTAAAATGTTTATTTATTTTTGAGACAGAGAGAGACAGAGCATGAATGGGGGAGGAGCAGAGAGAGAGAGGGAGACACAGAATCTGAAGCAGGCTCCAGGCTCCGAGCTGTCAGCACAGAGCCTGACGCAGGGCTCGAACCCACAGACCACGAGATCGTGACCTGAGCCGAAGTTGGACGCTCAACCGACTGAGCCACCCAGGCGCCCCCAAACTCTCTTTTAGCTATCTATCTGAAATGGCATGCAAGCCAATCCATGTCCCCACTGTATCACTCAGGACTTGGTATAACCCAGAGATATAAAACAGCTCTTCTAGCTAAATAGCTAAATATGGCCTCTTGTTCTGTCTCCTCATCACCTTCTTACACTTATGTCATCCCATGAGGGACCCCTCAAGAACTGCAAATTCCAGAAGACACAGTCTGACTACCACTGACATATACCATTGGTATAATCAACTCTTTACCTCCAGGGCTCATTCCTTCATGCTCATTTTCTCTTTACTGTCACTCAAATTCAGCCAGTTGGTAAGAATATATTGTGGACAAACAGTCCCTACACTATAACCCGTCCATTTCCTTGTTTGGATGGTGTGACTTTTTCCTATGTGAGTCAATAATTTTTAAAGCACAAGAACTTGGCATGATTTGCTCTCTTTTAGTCACCTCACAGAGACCAACTTCAGGACTAACAATGGTAAGTCTACATTAAGTTGCTTCATCTTTGTCCTTGTGTTAATAGCAAGAGACTTCCCTATTTGAAGATCAAACATCACACCTATTGTGTCATGGTTTCAGTGGGGCAGATTTTCCCCTTACCTCCATTCTCCTTAGCCACTGTTGCTCTGAGTAGCCTCAGAGTAGGATATTTGTCCCTGCCATAGAACAATGCTTCTCACACTTCAGTGTGCAAACAAATCACCTGGGCATCTGTTTAAATGCAGATTCTATTTCAGCAGGTGGGGCCGAGATACTCCAGTCCCATCAAGCTCTCAGGTGATGTTGATGCTTCTGGTCCATGACACACTTTACCTATCAATGTTCTCCAAGACCTAGTCTAACCCTCTATGGGTAAGCTCCTCGCTTACTGTTTTCCTAGAACTCTACTTATGTACTGTTTCTTCTTACCTCTCTCCTTTGGATCACATTCCTTCACCATCAATACCCGAGACATTGGTAGTCATTCTCGCTCTACCCTTGAGCACACTAACTTTATTCATTCAATGAACCAGTAATCATTAAGCACCTACCGTGAGCTAGACATCATGCTGGGCACTAGGGATACATCCACAAATAAGATCATCCCTGCTCACATGAAACTTCTACTCTAAAGAGAAAGACATTAATAAATAACTAGTTAACAATTAGTTATAATTGCCAGGAGTGCTAAGAATGGAAATTACAGGATGTCTGAGAGCAAATAATGGGGAAAATCTAATCAAGTCTCTTGGGCTATTGGGGTCTGCACTTTGTGTGACTTCCTCTAGTTTCATATAAACTCAACCTTGTCTGTGATGAGGCAGAGGATTAAAAGTTTCCTTCATGGTCCTTTGCCTTCCTCTTGACCATGGCCACTACTGTGCACTTGGTGTTTCATGGCCACATGCTCCTTTGGCAGGAAGATGAGCATGGCATGGAGCTTATGGTTGGCAAGCATGTCCTGGACTTCCATAACTCCAAATTAATATTGGATTGCCTCATGTCATTCTTGCCCCTTGGCTCCCCTTGATGATGGTGCTGGCCATCTGCAATGGCAAGCTGTTCCCTCCCAAATTCTAGTCAACTCTCCTCCTTGCTCAAAAATGACAGCAAGTATAATACTCTAATTTCTTCCTCCTGTGACCTCTTTTGTTGATCTGCTACCTAGAACTATGACTTGGCTATACCAGCAAATTACCCTGATTAACACCAAGGCCTTTAGTATTTATTCATTAAGAACGACAAAGTCCAGGGGAGCCTGGGTGGCTCAGTTGGTTAAGCTTTCGACTTCGGCTCAGGTCATGATCTCATGGCTCGTGAGTTCAAGCCCTGCGTTGGGCTCTGTGCTGACAGCCCAGAGCCTGGAGCCTGCTTCGGATTCTGAGTCTCCCTCTCTCTCTACCCCTCCCTGGCTCACACTGTGTCTGTCTCTCTCCCTCAAAAATAAATTAAAAAAAAAAAAAAGGAATGACAAAGTCCAAATCTAGTTGCCATATCAGAGATTCTGGACTCCTTAGGCTTAGAAAGCTTTTTTAGCTGCCAAGTTATCCTTCCCAGTCTCATGGGGTATCAGTTAGACAAGGAAAAGAGAAAAGGTATGGATATTGCAGAACCATTACAACCTATATAAGATAAGGCCTTCCATGGTTTCAGCCCTAAAATTCATTCTTGTATGGCATTATATTCAAAGAAATATGATCCATCAGCCAAAATGTATCTATAATGGAAGTTGAATCTTTCCTGAAATCTTTTGAAAGTGGATTCCATTAGTTCATTTTAACTTTAAGGAAAATTTAAAGTCCCATTTCCTGTTTTTTGTCCTTCTTAATATTTCACATCTAAAGTAACTGCCTGGGAGTGCTTGGGTGGCTCAGTCAGTTGATCATCCGACTCTTGGTTTCTGCTCAGGTTGTGATCTCGCAGTTTGTGAGTTCAAGCCCCACATCAGGCTCTGTGCTGGCAGAATGGAACCTGCTTGAAATTCTCTCTCTCTCCCTCTCTCTCTCTCTCTTTTTCATCTTCTCCTTCTCTCTCTCTCTCTCTCTCTCTCTCTCTCTCTCTCTCTCTCTTTTTCTCCTTCTTCGCCTTCTCCTCTCTCTCTCTCAAAATAAATAAATTAGCATTAAGAAAAGTATCTGCCTGAATGTCTTCTCTCTCCTGCCTCTTTGAAAACTCTGCTAACTCCCTATCTAGCCAGACCCATTGGACATCGACCCTTCATCAGCAACGTTCTTCCTCTCTGGATTTGTTCTTCCAAAGTCTTATGACAATAGTTTTTTCCAATCTCTCCAGCATCAGCCCATCATGACCTGGCCCTGTCAGCCCTGTTGTTCTGCCCAATAGCCTGATTTGGTCCAGTATCTTGAGGCAGATCTAGAATTCTTCCACTTGGAAATTTACCACCCAGGATGAAGAGAGGGCAGGTGTACATTCTCTCATATTGTCTTGACACATTCATCAGCACAACCACATCATTAACCCAAGGAATTAACTCCTAATATTTCAAGGAAAAGGAGTGGGGCAGTTATTATTGACATTCTAGTCTTTGCTGATTAAGAAAATTAAAATGGCACAAAGCTAATATGAAATAAGTAAACTTTATATTTAATGACTAGCATCTACATTCAATTAAAAAATATATGTATTAGAGTCTGTATGCAAGTCTTTATACACATACACACACAGACTCCCAGTACTAGATGCCTTGCTTCTCCAATCCTGCCAAGAGTTTGAGTCCTCCCACGGCCCCTTCACCATAATCCTTTCTCCACAACCCACATGCAGGAATCCATAGACATCTGTCACTTAATTAATTTAGTTAATACTTAATCACATATCACCAACATTTTAAAACTTTTCCTTGGCATATTGCTTTTCATGAAATCTCTAAAGTGTTTGATATTAGGAGCAAATACAACTCATTGTAGTCCTCAGTGTGTCATAATTTTAGGATTCTTGGAGGGATAGACTCTAATCAAGTGTCTTCAACACATATCTGACTTTTCGCTCTGTTCTGTGGAAAGCCCCATAAATCCTTACGCTGGCAGTCAGCTCTGAACCTTTATTTGTGAATGCTAATTGTACACAACATTAATGGAGAATGTGGATGACACTGGCTTCCTAACTTGCAGGTTTGTTTCATAATCCCTCGCTTGCCAGCTGGGACTTTGATGGGGCATTTTACAGCACAGCCTTTGCTACCCTCATGAAACATTATAATCACGTAAAATGTGCTGTAGGATTGTATGTAATATGGAGCCTGCTCTTGGCATCTGTACCATAATCATCTCTTCTCATCACTTCACTGCCCACTTAGGAGTCTTTGGAAGGCTTCCTTTCATATGAATAGGGGTGTGGAGTTTAATCAGTCACGACTGGCAAAGACACCCTCATTTCCAATTCCAGTTCCAATTCCAGTTCAACAACTCACCAAAGATGGTTTCAGGAAGTTCTCTTAACTTCCCTGTGCTCTTATTTAATAGGCATTTCCTCTCAATCTCTAGAGCAGTCATTTCCCTCTTTCAGGTATGGGATATTCTGGAAGGCCTATTATAGATGCTCAAAATAACTGACCCACACACCAGTCAACACTCAAGCCAAAGTCACATAGTGACCACTTAACCTGCTCTGAGTTCTATCAACCAGACCTTGGCACCAGGAAAACAGTCCTAGTTCCTGTCTTGGTAAGATACTAGGAATGTGACTAAACCAAATATTGGAATCAAGGACATGATTCTTGTCCATTTCCAGTTCCATAGGGCCTATAGACAAAATAAATTATCTAGTGCCTCCCTAAGTGTCCATGCTGAATGTGACCCCAATGCAGATATAATGTAGACTTTCCCTCCCTGCCTAGAGTCAATCACTAGCTGGCTTCACCCGACTTCCTGGTGAATGCAAGAGCAATTTGTAGCACAAGTGTGAACCAGTCCATTAGTATGGGGAATGAGAACTAGGGTCCACTTTGAGCATCAACGTACGTAGAAAATATAAAATGGGATCATTCAAAGATAATGGGACGATATTATTGGGTTCAAGGCTTAGCTCAGCTTGACCTGCTCCTGCCTCAGCAGAGCTGGCCTCTGGCCTATGTGGGGTGCTCTTCTGAGGTCAGGCGATAATGTGGCTGTGCGCTCTGTAGGAAGGAAGAGCAGAGTATACACTGCTGATGAGAATGGTACCACTAGTGTGATCAGGGTGCTCTTGATTCAAGAGTAGACCATTTCCTTTGATGTGGATGCCGTTGATTTTGGCAAATGTGTAAATAGGCAAACGTCAACCAACAGGGGCCAGACAAGAGGGAAGTCCACTCCTTCCCTTGTTCAAGCCTAAACATGCTGGTGTTCTTTCTGGCTCTCAAACACACAAATGCTAAAAGCCATGGCACAGTGCTCTTGGTCTCCAAATCTGCTGCATATCCCAGTCATCTGGGATCTCTCAAGAATCCCAGTGTCCAACTCTCAGCTCATCCCAATTATATTCAAATAGCTGAAGGAGGGGGCCAGGCATGAGTAGTTTTTATTTATTTATTTATTTTTAATTTTTTTTTCCAACGTTTATTTATTTTTGGGACAGAGAGAGAGACAGAGCATGAACGGGCGAGGGGCAGAGAGAGAGGGAGACACAGAATCGGAAACAGGCTCCAGGCTCTGAGCCATCAGCCCAGAGCCCGACGCGGGGCTCGAACTCACGGACCGGGAGATCGTGACCTGGCTGAAGTCGGACGCTTAACTGACTGCGCCACCCAGGCGCCCCCATGAGTAGTTTTTAAAGATCCCCTAAATGTTCCCATGTGCAGCAATTTGGGAACTGCCAGCAAAGTGCTTATAAGCACAGACCCTGGGGTCAGATCTGGGTTTGAATCCTTGTTCCCCAACTTACCAGCTGTGTGACTTTGGGAAAGCTACTTATACTCTCCGTGTTTCGACTGTCTCATTTGTAAAATGTAGTATTTTACAAATAATACTAGCATTTACCTCACAGGGTTTCTATGAGGATTAAATGATGTATTATTTGCAATGTATTATTTGCGATGTAGATCAATTCCTGGTATATGCTAAGAGCTATAAAAGTCTGTTAAAAAGAAAAATACACATGTGAGCTCATTTCTACCTCAGGGCCTTTGCTCTTGCTGTTCTGTCTGGAGTTCACCCTCCCTGGTCCTCATCGACAATAGGTAGCCCATCTATCCTAATTACACTTCATCTTAGGACCCTTTTTATTCTCATATACACACTGTGTATTTATAGAATATATTTTTGTTGTCTCCTCCACTACAATGTAAATCCAGGAAGAGCAGGATCTGCCCTATTTCTAGAACAGCACCTGAGTAAATGAGTGCATGAAGGAATGTGAACACTGGGGTAGATCTAATTTGCTGGAAATGTGAAAAGCAGGCATTAAAGGAAAGACCTCCACACCTTTTGACAGACCCTTCCACATGCTCCAAAATACTCATGATTCAAATACAACCTTTGGGTTTACTGTGGGTGAGACACTGCAGTTGGAAAGAGGTATACATGTTAGTATCCCCAATTAAATCTTGTGCAATAAGAACCTTGCCCGTAAACAAGAGAAGTGGCCTCTCCTGAAAATCTAGAGCTGATGAAATGAACTCCAGATAATTACCTCATTTGAATTTTCTCATTTCATTTCAGTAGTTGATATCTATTTTATTTAATCTAAAGCTTATCTATTTTCAGTTCATAAATTGTTGTCTGCCCCCCCCCCCCACCCTGACCAGGGTCCTCAGTTCTCACTATGTGGATATGAGGATAATCTTCAAGAATTTTAAACAAGATGAAATACATGAGGACCATATCAAAGCTAGTGATGATTTTTATATCTTATACTAGGATAGCATGGCACAGGTTAGCAATAAGATGTCCTAGGGACTGGGCCGGTCTCTGTGTATCTCATTAGGATTTGACATTTCCATTTATGCTAATCATCCTAGAGCTGCGTTCCATTTCATGAAAGATGATGCTTCCTAACCTGGAATGCCAAGCCACCCTAAAGGCGGCATGGATTACAAAGTCGCCTCCCTATACGTGTACGTGTACAAATGCACTGTGGATTCCTGCAGACTCGTGGTCCTATCCCTGCACATTCCAGATCATGGCTGTAAAGCTGACTGACTGAGAAGCTGAGACAGAGAACCTGAGTCAGCCTAAGGTCCACTGGACATAACAAAGGCTCTCAGAGTGTCTAAGTCTATGAGATATCATTGAAATTACTAAAATATAATTCACAATAATGTTTTAGGAACAAGAATGTGATTTAATTTGAACACTTATCTCCAGTTCATCATCACAAGAGGAAATATGGCCCATATAGACTTCTCAATGGTATGCCTTCTCAAGGGTTGGGCACAGGCTTGACTGAACTAATCAGAAGAAACTTCACAGCGGGTCCCCAGGCCTCAAGACAGGTCCTGGCCTCCTATGCCTCCACTGCATGTGGTACCCAGAACAGTGATCATTCTTCACCTTCAGATTCAAGAACCTGGAGATCCCCTGACCCTCATGTATCAAAGCAAGGTTCCAGGAAGTTCACAGGTTGACTCTACCTAAAGCAAGCTCCTTGTGAGCAACATTCAACAGGGGCTGCAAACCAAAGTGTACCCTGGGTAGGTGGCTGACAATTTGTCAGAGCATCACAGTTTGAAGTTTTCTGTTAACCAGCATTTTGTTGTAGAAGACTGCCTAGCAGGTGCCAGCCGGGCAATATCATCCTTACCCTCATTATTGTCCACTGGAGGTCCAAGGTTCTGTCCCCATGGGGCCACCAAGAGATGTTGTTATTGATCTAAAAGTTGACTCGTGGTCAGAGATCAGTCCTGCATCGTTCACCTGCTTTCTGCTCCATGCACATTTTAAGCAATTTGATACACTTCCAGAATATGTATGCTTTGCTCACCAGGCTAAATTATCTCTTTCTGGTCCTCTTCCCTCCCCCAACATGGCGGCTCTGTGGCCCCATTTGACTCTCCGACATCTGGATCAGTGCTTCTCAAATGCTAAAATGAACACAAATCACCTGGATGTGTTTTAAAATGCAGAATCTGATTCAGGAGTTCTGAGACAGTGCTAAGGCTTTGCATTTCCAACAGGCACCCAGGGAGTGAAGTGCTATGGACCCAGAATTACATGTCCAACAGCGACTATCTAGACCTTTCTAGAAGCCTCCTCCAAGCCACCAAAATCTAACCATTGGAAGTGACTTTGGACCATGAAGGTTCAAATGAGAGGGGAGCCTTGGTGTGTTTCCATCCCCAGGAGCATTTTCCATTTTAGAGGACTGAGAATACTTTGCCAAAGAAGTGACAGTATTCTTGTGGAATTCTAGTGCTAGCGGGTCTGAGTTAGGCACAGGGCACCCTGCTCAAATCATCAGAAATCCTGACTATTGTCTGTACCCTGAGGCCCCCCCTGTAGGGAGCAGTGTGTACCCTAGCCTAACCAGTGCTATCTGTGTGGCTGAAGCAGATGCAAAGCGGAGGTAAGGGCCCCAGCATGACAGGACACAAGGTCTCTCTTCCTCCACACAATAAACTACCTGACCTCTGCTGCTAGTTTCTTCTATGTCAGGCAGGACCACAGAACAGAAAGATAGGCATGGTCACCTCTTGTGTAGGCTCAGCTGACCATAAATTCTGCTTTAAGACCTGTTCCCTGGAGAGACATCACCAGCAAAAAAAAGGTAGCAGGTGGCAGTAAGTGGTTAAAAACAACTCATTGCTTTATCATCCAGAGCAGCCAACCGCGGGGGAGAGCATAAGTGAAGCTCCCCCCATTGCTCTTCCCCCACCTCGTTCTTCTTAGGATTATTTTATTTATAGCTAGGAAAAAAAATAATTACCTACAGCTGTGTTTCTCAGTTCCAGGGCACTTAAGGCAGCACTTCTACCCACCAGGTCCCTGCTTGCTGAGCACACCCCTGGGGGGAACCTCCTCACCCCTTTCTACACAACCCTGTGACCTCCCAGCATTTTCTAGTCTGAAGAAAACTCAGGTGATCAGCCAATGACCTTCCACAGAGGCACTCTCTAGGACTTGTCTGGGATCATTAGATTAATTTCTTTATTCCATGGCATTATCGGATGAATGGATTTGAAAGACAAATAACTCCCCTCTAGGTCCTTCTCGGAGATTAACAGACCCTGTGTGATTAGTTAAGCAGAGTGCTTAGTAGTAGTCAGAGCTCCAAATGCATTCAGATGGGAATCTTAGTATGCTGGTTCCTTCTTAGTTTCCTCATCTGTACAGTGTGGGTGATAGATAATATCAGCAACCTCACTGGTGCAAAGATTAAATAAATGCATGCCAAGTATTTACTCACATGTTTGAGCAGACAAGGTATTCAACACAAGGTAGCAATTACTACATGGGTGGTGGAGAGGGAGGGATAAACTGGAACCATAGAATTAAAGCTGGAAGAGTCTGTAGAGGTCACCTGGGCCAGGGCATTGCAAACTTTATGGAGCATGAGAATCACCTGGGAGCACAGACTGCTGGGCTTCACCTCAAGATAATTGGACTCAGAAGGTTGGGGTACAGCTCATGAATCTGCATGTCTAACAAGCCCCAGGTGATGCTATTAGTACAGAGTAGCTAGACTAACCCTTTTTCTGATACAAGATGTAGTCCCACGTCTCCTATTCCTGTAAGATCCCTTGGAAGCTCCATTGGGCAAGTCCTACGATGGTAGAAGAAAGGAAATGAGTCCTTGCTGGTGATCTCTAATGAATCACAAGCTTTAAATATATTACCTTATCCTCACAATAACTTATGGAGTGACTTAGAGTTGTTTTGTTGTTATTTTGTTTTGTTTTCTTTGTTTCTCAAGATGATGAAGCTGAGGCTAGGATAACTTAGGTGCCTTGGACACTTTAACAGAAAGAAAATGAAGAGCCAGGATTTGAACCCAATCCCTGAGTTCTTGTGTCAGTGATGTGCAGTTGTATCCGGGAATCCATACCTTACATTGCACTTTATTGTTAAGCAGCTCTTAAAAATCAGACTATGGGGGGCACCTGGGTGGCACAGTCGGTTAAGCGTCCGACTTCAGCCAGGTCACGATCTCGCGGTCCGTGAGTTCGAGCCCCACGTCAGGCTCTGGGCTGATGGCTCAGAGCCTGGAGCCTGTTTCCGATTCTGTGTCTCCCTCTCTCTCTGCCCCTCCCCCGTTCATGCTCTGTCTCTCTCTGTCCCAAAAATAAATAAGCGTTGAAAAAAAAAATTAAAAAAAAAAATCAGACTATGATTTTGTTTTCATACTGAGCTACAATCTGCCTCTGTCGATTCACTGGTCCTAGTCACAGTTTCTGGATCTTCAGTTGAATTGGAAAGGACTTAATATTCTTAATATTATTTGGGTAGAGAGAGGACAACCATTACCTTTAGCGCACATTTGATCATGCTTAAGTGTGTAGGTCCCAACCAAGGGTTTCTATGTTCAAATCCTGACTCCCCCATTTCTTATCTGGGTAACTTTGAGCAAACTTCTAACTAACTTGTGCCTCGATTTTCCTAAATCTGTAAAATGGGAATAGTATTTGTACCATCAGTATTTATCAGAATAGTGAGTGGAGAAAACAATTTAATGCATGTACAGAGTGACATGGAAAATTTTAGCTTTTATTATTTCAATACATAAAGACTTTGTAAAGGCTTCATAAAGTCCTTTGTAACTGAGGTCTTCAAAATTGGAGAGGTCAGAGTTTTTTCACCTCCTTATGATATGACTAGAGTTCATTTAGCAGTGTCTTTGAACTTGCCGCTGGTGATTAGAGGTGCTGGATAAAAAGAATATGGGGCACCCGGCTGGCTCATTTGGTTAAGCATCCAACTCTTGATTTTGTCTCAGGTCATGTTCTTGTAGTTTGTGAGTTTGAACCCCACATTGGGCTCTGTGCTGACCGCGCAAAGCCTGCTTGGGATTTTGTCTCCCTCTCTGCTGCTCCCCTGCTTGCTCTCTCTCTCTCTCTCTCTCTCTCAAAAATAAATTTTAGAAAATGCTTAAAAAAAAATATCAAGAGCAACTGTGCATTTCATTAGCAAGAAGCCTGAGTTAAACCAACAAAGTTGGTACGTAGTTACTTTGTTTTCTTACAGAGGTGATTCTTCTTCTTGTATTTTAAGGTAGAGAAATAGAGTCTTCATGGTGCTAAAGAAGACTGCCCATGTGTGTCCTAGTCAGAGCCTCCTAAAACTCCAGGAAAACCAAAGGAGGGGAAGATAAAAATACTTAATCATCAAAGAAGAGGAACATTTTACTGCTCGGGAAACATCATTCTTTAAGTTAAAGAAATAATACACATAATGAGGCAAAGACTCCTCAGTGAGTCCAGGCAAGATCAGTCAGGTCTGGTCCAGAGGAGCAGAACCACCCAGTTGGTCCAGAGGCTCATGAGACTCATGAAAATAGGGTTCATACTTTCATCCCTCTGGGTTTGGAGCTGTTGTTTTTTTTTTTTTTTTCACAGCAAGAGCTAACTGATGCACTCCCTATAGAGTTGGTAGGAATAAAATTGCAACAACCACCATATTAAAAGCAAGAAGAGTACTACTCGTATGGTTTGAACTGCAGAAAACTGTTAGGATTCAATCATTTTTAACTTACAATAATAGCAATTTCATGTGGGCCGACCTAATACTGTTAAGTACTTCTCATATGTCTAGCATTATTTTATATGAATTATCTCATTTAATCTTTACAACAATTCTATGAAGTAGATTACCTCCTATCTCCATTTTACCAGTGAGGACATATAAGTTTAATAAATATCTGTTGAATGAATGAATAAAAGAAATGGGCAACATTTCTCAAGGCCACATGACCAATACCTAGTAGGACAGGAATTCGAGTTTAGGTTGATTCTTCTGCCTGTGTACTTTCTACAACAGAAAGCAGGTGTTAATGACATTTATCAACCGTTCACTAGGCATTCGCTATTATAAGACCTTTAAAGCCCATTTAACCATCATATATAGCCCTGTGAAGTTAGTGTGATTTATGCATGGGGAAGCCAAGGCACTCCCAGCAATCAGTAATGTAACCATGGTAATGCAGAAAGTAAATGGCCAGGCCAGAATTTGAATCCAGGCAAAACTCCAGAAACCATGGTCAACTATACATGCCATCTTTCAAGGAACTGATTAAGGAGAAATGGAAGGAGAAAATGGGATTTTTCACAAGCAGAACCCTAGTAAACGTTTTGTTCTCTGAACTTAAGGCTGTATTACCCCAGCCTTATTGAGTAAAAATTCTGCTTTATAAATGATCTTCATTTCTAAGAGGGCATGTATAGTCTTCTCTCATCTATTGCCACATTATTAGACAGCAACCTTTGAGAAACCAGGTTAATCTTCTCACGGAGACATGCAAGGGGACTGTTCTACCAGGGCCTCGGAGAAGCCCCACAATTCTCCACAAAGATGACCACTCCAGTCTGAGATTTCCAGCATCAGTATCACACCTCTGAACTAAGGCACTATTGCCAGAAAGCCCTTACAAAAATGCAGATAAACTACCTGTGAAAGTTAATATGAATTAATTTGTATTATGCAAATTTAAAGTAAGGGACACAAACTTAGGGACCAACAGAGACCAGACACATAAAGGAAATGATGGAGTGAGCCTGGTGTCATGTGAGAGCAGATGCTGAGGGCTATAGCAAATTGAAGAGCACATGTCCCTTCTAAATGGACACACTACTACTAACATCAAGGCAATTGTTGACAGTGACGGATACTTTTATTTTACAAAAGAAGACAAAACCTTTAGATATTTGGGGGTGATTTCCTTTTAAAATATTATGAAGGAAAAACTGATTCTTGGCTGAAATTGGTCTGCAGGAGGCTAGTTTGCAACACTGTGCTAAGATCAATGTTATCATTTCCTTAAGGCACAACTACTCCAAGTGTGGTCCCTGCACCAGTGACATCAACATCACGTGGGAAATGGTTGAAAATGGAAGATCTCTGGCCCCACCCCAGATTCCTAAATCCAAATCTCTGGGAGTATGACCCAGGTATCTGGGTTTAACAAGGCTTTCAGGTGATTCTTTTACGAATCAAGATATGAGTGGTCCAGAAGCAGCAAGTACCAGATGCGCAAGGTATGTGCAAGGAGTCAAGGACAGGGTCTGGGGCTGATGTTGCAGAAAGGATCCAGCCCTCTGGGTCAGGAAGAGGAAGAGGAAAGGGAAGGGTGTGACAAAGGATGTGACCCAATAAGGCATTGTGGAGCTCCACAAACAGGACTGTCACCTGTGAACAGACTCTTGGTTGCTCCTCCTCCAAAGCCAAGACACCAGGCTCTCTGAGGCTGGCACCTCGTCCTCCCCCATCTCCCAGGAAAGTGACACTGTGTTCCCATATCTGCAGAGCAGTGTCAGTGCTAAATCTGTTCTGAAGCGTGTCTCTGAAGTTGTCACCATTCTCAACTAATTAGTCAAAGGCTTCCATCTGCCTAGTGGCTCACCACACTTTTCATATTAATTTTTTATGCAAATGTGGTGATTTTAGGGAGGAATGATGTCAAGCAAAGTGATAGGTACCTCACTTGAGCCAGAATAAGATACACCTCGTAAAGTGCAATCTGCAAAATCTCCAGAAAGGTCATGTTGAAGCAAGCTTTTGTATTTGGGCTTCTATGATGCTTAAAAATAACTTCAATTAAAGTCATGGGAGATGCCATTAAAAAATATATACATGTATATATATGTATATATGTATATATATTATGTTATATATATGTGTGTGTGTGTGTGTGTGTGTGTATAACCTAACCTCCCTACTGTAATCTTAACTGTTTAAGAAGCTGGTCACCAAGCCAATCATTCAAAGCACAGTTCAATTAATTTCTCCTTCATTATTCTTTTATTCCCCCTCATTTTTTTGCTTAGCCATGTAATCTTATTTTATTCTTTCCTTCTTTATATTATTTGCTGCCTTCTTTTTAAAGAAGCGGAGTTATCTTTCAAGAACAAATTCCATTGTAGCAGTGACCGTGAGGATTTTAAGGCAATAGATTAAAACCCAGTAGTAGCTTGAAATGCTGGGGATGATTTGAAAGAAAGGGTCAATTGTCTAGTATTAATTCAGTAATAACTGGAGAGACATTATTCTTATTGCCTCCTTCCAGGCAGAACTATCTGGTGTCTCATGAAGTTCAATGCCACTGTAAGGTAAAGTAAAATAAAAAATTGTATATAGGTCAGTTCTGACTCCAATACTGACCCCACCTTTAGTTTCTACTTACAGATATTTGTTCGGATAGAAATTAGACTCTGGATTCAGATAATTTCCTTCCCCCTGTGTCAGAAAGCTATTGCTGCATACAAAGCATGCCAACACTTAATGGCTTAGAAGACAACCATTAATTTAGCCAAGAATTCTTTGGGCCGACCCCACGGTTCTGCTGACATGGGCTGGGATCCACCATGTGACTTTATCATGTGGTCAGAAGGCAGGTTGCCTAAGGGCTTACTGGTCTAGGATGGCCTCACTTTCTGTGGACCACTAGCTTTTGGAGAAGCTCATGAAGATGGCATGGTAGACACTGTTGGTGCCCTGCCCAAATTCCCTAGGATCCCTTCTGTTGGTTCCTTGTGCCTGCTCCCCAGGTTGGCAGTGCTTTGCTGCTAAGGAGTGGCCCCTGTGACCCCTTTCAGAGGGTTGTCCTTAGGTTGTTGCTTCCTTACCAGCACTGAGAGCTGGGAGTTGCTGAGAGGTATATCCTCCTGACCGGCCTCTAGTCCAGAGGATGAAAACCAGCTCCTTACTTCAAAGGAGATAAACTTTGAGGCCTAACCGATGTTCTAGAAACCTCACAGGATCAGGCTGAGGCTGGTAATTTGCCTGAAACTGCACCTTTTCTCATCCTCTTCCCTACCCTTGTCCTGCTTTCCAAACTCCCTCATGGGAGCACTTCCTTATGAGATCATTCGCTTGGGGGCACCTGAGTGGTTCAGTGGGTTGAGGGTCTGATGTTTTATCTCAGCTTGGGTCATGAACTCATGGTTCGTGGTTTTGAGCCCCATATTGGGCTGTGCGCTGGCAGTGTGGAGCCTGCTTGGGATTCTCTCTCTCCCTTTCCCTCTGCACACATGCATCACACCCTCCCCCCCCAACTCTCTCTGTCTCTGTCAAAATAAATAAATAAATAAACTTGAGAGAGAGAGAGAGAGAGAGAGAGAGAGAGAGATCATTGGCTTGTCTCAGGGTGTGTTTCTAGAGATACCAACCTAAGAAAGCTGGTCTGACCCAACCATCTTCAAACTGAACATAGAGCAGCCCTGTACATCTGTGGGAAATGTACGTGTTTCTTCACAAAAGTTCACTAGAAGATAGATTTTCCCAGCCAAAGAGAGTTTAAAATAAAAACCACCTCAAACAGCCCAGCCTTTTATGTAGGTGAAAAGACAAACAGGCAAAGAAGTGAAGCAACTGGCTGGAAGGCACACAGCCTGGGGGTAGAGAACAAATTCAGTGCTCCTTGGACCTGAGTCACATTCTCTTATGATACTAAACTGGGGACTCCCACTGGATTCACTGAGGGTCCAGGCCCCTTGAGAAAGGGAAGATAATTGTGCACAGGGAAGAGCCACAGGGGCACCTTAGCAAGATGGGGTGCTCTTTGGTTCATAAGTCACTCAGTAAAGCCATTAGATATTTAATTTTTTTTAAAAAGGAGAAAGAGAAAGAGAGCGAGAATGAAGGAAAGAACTAATGAAAGAATGGAAGGAAGAAAGGAAGGAAGGAAGGAAGGAAGGAAGGAAGGAAGGAAGGAAGGAAGGAAGGAAGGAAGGACAAGAAAGAAAAATGTCTGCATCCTGGGAAACTGGGGCTTCAGAAGTGGCCCTACCCTTGTGATCCTCCCACCCCACAGCCCCTCCCCTCCTTCACCCCCTTCCATCCCTACCCTTCTCCTCCTCTTTCTTTCTCTTTACTTGCCTTCTGCCCTTCCTCCTGCTTCCTCTCTGTCTTCCTCCTCTTCTCCCCTTCCCTTCTTCCCCTCCCCCATCCCTCCTGCTCTCTCCAGCTCACCATTTTCACTATCATATTCAGAATACTGCCAGCTTCTCCATGATCCCTTCCCTCTGAAGAACTGCCCTTCTAATGTCTGTCTGTTGTCACCAGTAAAGCCCTGTGGGCCAGACATTCGGCACAACACACAAATCTGGACTGCCTGTATAGTGAGGTGGCCGCTCCTGGGCGCTGCAGTGGGCAGCAAAGCCCTGGGAGACTCAGGGCCCCAAGTGGAAGCACACACGCGGCTTCATTCTTACCGGAGGCATTTTATTGGCCATGCAGTTCACAGATCTGCAGGGCGTGATGTATGGAATGGGAGATCGATGTGAAAATACTGTCAAGCTTCTGGAACTGGGAAGATATTTAGATCGCTCCACTCACGTACATCATATTTATGAAAGAAAAAGGAAGTGGGTGGATTATAAATGAGACAAACCTGGAAGAAGAAATGCTATCCTTTCCAAACTCAGTCTTTTACCAACTTCTTTCCAAAAGGCTGAGCCAGCCCATTGGTAAATTTACGTTTGTGGAGTGTGACAATTTCTGGCTTTCAAAGAGCCCCTCTGCAAAAGAGGCAGCCATCAGGATTTCCACATGGGCTCCCCCAGATCTGCCCACACCCAGGCTTCCGCCCCACCCCAGAGCCTCACCCTGGGCATCCACCAAGTCCAACATAGGAAATGAGCCTGGGGAAGTCAGAGAAATCATTGCCTGTCTCCATCTTTCTGTAGATGCAGAAACTGAGGTCCAAAAAGGCAAGGGTTATACAGAGATTCCAAGAATCAAACTAAGGTCAGCCCTGGGGTCTGAGAGTCAAGAGCCCCAGGCCTGAATCCCAGCCCTACTCAAAGTTTCCCTTTTGTGACCTCAGGCCAATCACTGTGCCTCTGGGGCCTTAGTGTGGTTGATTTAAAAAATGGCCACAATTATTTATGCTTCCCCCTATCCACACTCTTTGCATGTGACTCTACTGTATCTCCCATCAAGAGGAGGAGTCTATTTCCTGGCGCCTTAATCTGGGCTGGCCGTGTGATTTGTTTTGGCCGACAGAATGTCACAGAAGTTCTGAGACTAAGCCTCAGGGGCCCTGCACACTATGGCTCCCTTTCTTGGAACCCTATCCAGCCATCATGTGCAAGATCTCAGGCTAGCCTTTGAGAGCATGAGAGACCACATGGAGCCTAAATGAGCCCCCAACTGAGGCCATCCTAGACCAGCCAGTTCTCAGCTGAGCTGGAGCTGCCCACAAACGTACAAATTTAGCATCAGGAGACCATAACAACTATCCAACTATGCCCATCCCCAATTTGTGACCGAGGGTATCATGAAATAAATAAATGGCTGTTATTTCAAGCCACTGTCTCGTTATGCAGCAGAAGTTAACTGATGTATTTGATTTCTTCATCTGCACAAATGCACAAAAAGGCTGGAACAAAAAGATCGCTCTTTTTTTAGGTGCTTTTGGAAATACCAAATCCATAAAAGGTTAACACCTAGAACTAATCTGTCCATTAGGGTAACCACTAGGCCCATATGGCTCTTTAAATTTAAACAATTAATTAAAATTAAATAAAAGTAAAATTCAGTTGTTTAGTTGCACAAGCCACATTTCAAGTGCTCACTAGTCACGTGTGGGTAGTAGCCACCGTCTGGGGCAGCACAGGCACAGAACATTTCCAGAATCACAGACGTATGCATCAGATGCTGCCATCCATGGTAGCACCAGACCTCTTGACCCACCTTGTCTACACTTGCACCCCCAGCACACCTTGCTCCATAGCAAATGCCCCTCACGTACCCTCTGAAAATTTCAGATCTATGTTTGGAGTTTTCTGTTTTACCTGGAATATCGAAACCATCAAGGAGTCCTTGGATTGACTGTAAACAATTCCAGTATCTTAGTGAGAGAGAAGGGGAGGGGGGCTCTTGACAAGGTAGAAGAGTCTTCAGACGGATGCCAAGCTTTTCCTCCTTCAGGGGATTGCCCTAGTTTTTATTTTAAGCATTTTTTTCCATGTTGATAGGGTTGATAGCCGACTTTATCTGCATTCAATCCTTAAAAAAGATTGACGATTGATTTTTTTTTTTCCTCTGTGTGTATGTGGGAGGTTTCCTCCCAATTCTCTTTCTACTTTTTCCCCCCTCCAATGCCCAGGGCTTCCTCTGACTTCAAAGAACTAGAAAAGACTCAGAGGAAAATGGGTATCTGACCTAATTAAGCATATAGATTAAGATTTTCTCTTGTGGTTGATAAAAAATTCCCTTTTCTTCTCAAGCCTCACTCTGATTCCTGGATGAAGGAGACTTGGAAAACCACCTTCTTGCTCCCCCTCGATGAAGTATTGTCCCTGCAAGGAGTTGGAAGCAGGGCGGGCAGGTGAGGCCCATGGGAGAGTGGTGGCAAAAGGGGGCCATTAGTAGGGATGTTTGGGGACTGCACTGCCTGGGTTTGAATCCCAGTTCAGCTACCTCCTACCTCAGGTGGATCCTTGGTCTAATTACTTAATCTTCCTGTGCCTCAGGTTTACATTTGCAAAATGGGGATGGCAACTGTTCTTCCCTGGTAAGGGTTTGATGACTGAATTCAAGAGAAGCCCTGAAAACAGTGCCCAGCACGAAACAAGAGCTCAGGGTAGCCAAACTGGACACACCAGTGCTCAGGGACCAGGGTACTGGTTCCAGTGCCCGAGCACTAGCTCCTGTATGCTTTGCCCTGGAGCCACTTTCCCTGCACAAGCAGGGAGCCTGCATGCCAGGTGTTGTCCAAAGCAGACAGTTACACAGGGGCCACACTCAGAAGCCTCAGTTCCCTTGCCTTTGGGCAGATACAAGATGAGTTGCAACTCACACTCCAAAGCTGCCCTTACTCAGGATCAGGTTGAGCCTGGGGCTTTGCCTTCCTTGGCTTCCTCCACTATTCTGTCCTGCTTCCCCTACTCCTAGGTTCCTCCTGAGAGCGCCTCCCCAATAAATCACTCACTCACGAATCCTTTCAGGTTCTGCTTCCAGGGAATCAGACCTAAGACAGTAACGATGATGATGGTGATGATTTATTTTTATTGTTACTATTTTTATTATTGCAGTCATGCCATAAAAAGTGATTTTGATTTTATATAAGGTGATACTCATCATTTCTCTAAGTATACAGAAATCAGCACTTTCAAAGCACTTTGCTTTTCTCCTGTTTCCATTAATTGTTACGACCAGATGCTTCTGGGAACAAGATATTAAATGAAAACACCAGTCCATCCCCTCTTCTCTCCCCTCCCCTGGCTACTTCCAGCAAAATGAGGACTTCCTGTGCAATAATACAGACACCTCAGACCATAAGACTAAGCTGAAGCCTCTCAACCCTCTTCCAAACCACCATCTCCTGGGCCCCAGACTGCATTCATGTTAGGATGGCCTACGCTGAGAAGGACAGACCCTGGGAAAAGACTCCCACACATACCCTGGGTAGCAATGGTTCTCAGTCATAAGCCTACTTCACAATCCCTGGAGGGCTTGTTAAAATACAAATTCCTGGGGTGCCTGGGTGGCTCAGTCGATTAAGTGTCTGACTTTGGCTCAGGTCATGATCTGGTGGCTCATGAGTTCAAGCCCCATGTTGTGTTCTGTTGTCACAGCTTGGAGCCTGAAGCCTGCTTCGGATTCTGTGTCTCCCTTTCTCTGCCCCTCCCCCACGCGCGCGCGCTCTCTCTCTCTCTCTCTCAAAAAAAAAAATAAATAAACATTAAAAAAATTAAAACAAAACAAATTCCTGTGTCTCATTCCCAGGGGTTCTGATCCAATAGGTCTGAGAGTCATGAATTGGCACACCTAACAAATGCCTAGGTGAGGCTGCCACTGCTGTGGTGTAGACCCAGTTGGAGTAGCATGGGCCTGCAAGACTCCTGGCTCCATGGGGATGGGCACAGCTGGGGGGTGGCCAGAAAGGGGCTGTGTCTGCAGTACAGAGTCCAAAGCAAGGCCTGGTTTCTGGCTCTTGAGTGATAATGTTCTTGGCCATGCAAGAACGTCCACAGCCATTCAGGGACTTATGAAAGGCAGAGTCTGCAGCATGGCAAAAGCTTGGTGTATCCGTTCCCTATTGCTGCTATAACAAGAGACCACAAATTTATCAGCTTAATACAACACAAATTGATATTACAGTTCTGGAGGTCCTGAGTCTGAAATGGGTCCTAGGCAGCTAAAGTCAAATGCTGTGTCCTTTCAGGAAGCTCTAGGGGAGATCCACTCCTTGCCTTTCCAGATTCCACATGCTGCCCATATTCCTCCATCCATGGCCATATTAATCGGATCTCTGCTTCCATCATCACATCTCACATCCCATCTGACCCTACCACCTCACTCCTGCCTCACGCTCTCTCTTCAAACTCTGCCTAGCCACCATGTGGACAGTTCTGGGCTAGCCTGCTGGAGGATGGGATGCCACAAGGAGTAGAGATGAGCCATGCCATCTGATGTCATCCTAGACCAGTTAGCCTCCAGATGACCTTCAAGATATCTGTAAATGCTTGTGTGAGCCTAACCAGACTTACGAGAAATAATCAATGTTTGTTGTGTTCAGGCAGTACATTTTAGGGTGGTTTGTTAGACTCAGTGGACAACAGACACCCATCCTGAGAGGAGGGAGGGTGGTTACATTCTGGTTACTTTCAACCAAGTCCACCTTGCAAATGTCACTTACATGGCCACCACACAATACATTAAAAATCAGAAGAAAATTTACTTTAAATTTCATACTTCTGGCTTATTTGGAAATATTATAAGAGAAGTCTGGAAGGGAGCATGAGGAGGCCTTCTGGGACACTGAGGACATTCTGTTTCTTGATCTGGGTGCTGGTTGCACTGCAGGTGTTTCGTTTGTAAAAACTCATCAAGCTGTACACTTAGATATTGCTCTTTTCTGTAGACTTGTTAAACTTTAATTAAAAATCAAAAAAAAGGGGGGACCTGGGTGGCTCAGTCGGTTAAGCGTCCAACTCTTGATCTTGGATCAGGTCATGATCTCACAGTTCATGAGATTGAGCCCCACATCAGGTTCTGTGCTAACAGCACGGGTCCTACTTGGGATTCTTTTCTCTCTCTCTCCCTCTCTCTCTGCCCCTCCCCTGCTCTCTCTCTCTCTCTCTCAAAATAAATAAACAAACTTTAAAAAAAAGTCTAAATAAAATGAAATAAGGTAAAATAGCACTCTCGTTTAGTCCAGGCCTACAACATGAACAGAGGCAGACGATGAATTTAACTCCCTGTTTTGGAAGCCTCAGAGAGTTAAGAAAATCCAAATTAGCACAGTTCCCCCTTTATCCTGTTGCCCTACTTGAGTCATTATATTTCTTGCCTGTTTCCTATAGGCACCTGCATTTGCCAACTATTATTAATAACAATTTAATAATTATTAAATTATTATCTCTTATAAAGAATATTATAGGAATACCTTTTACTCAAATTATTATTATGTGTTCACTCATCTCTAAGTTTCTGGCTTCTTCTTTTTCTTCTTCTTTTTTTTTTTTTTAAACTATTTTGACAGTAACAATCAGCCCCCTCACGCAAGTGTGTAGAGTTGAAAGGCACACCGGGCCTAATGAGGGATCTTACTTTCTGGCCTCCCTTGGGTCAAAGTGTGGCCATATGACCAGGTCTCTCCAGCTGAACGTGAGTGGAAGTTGGTGAATGTCCCTTCCCTTTCAGGCAGTTGGGGCTGATTTACATAGACGCCAAGGCCCAAGCCATATATCGGCTGGACAGAGCCTGGCCCCATGAGTCAACATGTGGTTGAAAGCCATTTGCTGATTAGAACACCCAAATTGGAGTCTTTGGTGAGTAAGCAATAGCATTCTATTCTGATAAGCCACTGAAATACATTTATTTCTGCTGCTAGAGTTACCCTGATTAATACACTATTTCATCCCATGGTTATTCATGCATTCACTCATACAATAAATATTCATAAAATCTTCTCATATGCAAGGCACTGTGCCAGCTTTCTGACTTCAAGGATTTTATACGCTGGCTTAAAAATAAGGACAGGCTACTAATGCTTGCTTGCTTCACTATGTGGCAGACCATGTATAAGACATTATAACATGTGATCTTCACACTTATTACAATATAGGCATAATAGTCTCAGTTACCTGAGGATTACAGAGTCTGGGAACATAGAACTTCCTGAGTTAAACACCTGTGTTTTTCCCAAGACATCATTCCACATCCTAGAAGGGACATGAGGAGTGCTCACAGGAACTTTAGGCAAGTGCTTGAGGATTCAATGGCACGAGAGGGCAATGCTGAAATGCTGACAATATTCAGCAATCACTAATTACTTTGATATTCACACTTTCTCCTGGCGAGGCTGCCCACTAATGAGTCTTCTTCTGTCTGTGTTGTGACTGAGCCCCATCCTTGACTTCTCTGATGGCGATGCTTAGGGGGACAAAGAGGTGCAGAAAGGTCCACGCAGCTACCAAAGTGTAATGTGCCAAAAAAGCACCATGTGTAAGGACTCAGTGAGTCAGTAAGTGCTGCATCCCTCTGCACTGAGTGACTGCTCTTGGTGTTGCTTTTTTTAAACACTCCCTTTATTCCTCCATGAAATTGTCTTGGTAAAGCCTGTCTGGGTGAGACTGCATTTGATATGTTCAGTAAAACCATCGACAGCATAAAGCAATCTTAGCAGTTATCCCATCCATTCATTCATTCAACAAATAATAATTCAATACATCCCCTGTCCCTGGTGATGTGCCCAAATTTTCTACATATCTTAATTAATTTCAGGCATATTCCACTCAGGAACATTCTCAGCATCCTAACTTGGCTGTAAAATCGAAGGCTTTGCATTGCCTTAGATGTAAATACCAGGGGGTTGGGGGGTGGGGCAGGGGGAACCGCATGCGGTTAACAGCACACAAGATCTTCAGATCTGACACCTTTCCCCGCGACTGGTTTGGAGTCTTACGGAAGTGGACAACCCACAGACTTCAAGGCTTCCTGTCTTAGTTAAAAGATATACAAATTGCTTCCCCAGTGCATCTTCTCAGGGGAGCTGCTCAGGATAAAATGCTGAGATTGCATGAATCCATCTCCAAGCAGAAACCTGAGGCAGATGCCATTATTTTTTCATGTCATCTTAATAGACTTGCTTTAAGAAAACAGTGGCGTGTTTGTGCCAGGGTCCTTGGTATTTTAAATTGGCTTCTGTAAGGATGCTTTATGATGGCAGAATATGCTGTTTGGGGAACCAAATGTTCCCTCAACATTTCACAAGAGTTCCTTTACTCATAGTTCCTTTACTCATAGTTTTCCTTCTCTTCTGATCCACGCCTTTACTTTTGCCCTGTCTCAGAACAATCTCTGTTTCCTCTACTCAACAAATACTTCTGAGCACCTGTTTCATGCCAGGCTCTGAGCAGGGCTCTGGGGATAGGGTGGTGTGCAGACGGCAGTCACTGCCCTTGACTTTTAAGGGGCTTGCCACTGAGGCTGCGTTCTGCTAATGACGCTTTTCCATTATTTAATTTGTCAGTGCCCTCTAAACAACGACTCCTTGAACACTGTCTAGGTTGTGTCTACCTCACCGTCCCCAGTCAGAATTACAGTGGCAGGTTTGTAGGGTGAGGGCAGGTGCTCAGCCCATGGCATCGAAGGAATAATTGAGTGTTCGACAGGGTAGTTTGCCTGAATGTTATAACAAGAACAGTCTACTTTGTATTTCACACTAACAGCCTTGGTTTTGTTGCCCAGGGCCTGGAGATGAAGAATAAAAGGATTGAAATACTCTCCCAGGAACTCTTATTTCTGTTCTACAAGGGAAAAGATCTTTATTCATTCACTCATTCAGCAAATATTTATTGACGGCCTGCTATGTGCCACAACTGTTCTAGGTCTAAGACAGATAAGCCCTTGCACTAACAGAGCTAACTTGCAACTCTGTAGGAATGATAGGCTATCGGTAAATAAATCATAAATAAACAATATAATTTCTGACCATGATAAGTACTGCTATGGAAAAGATATTAAACAGGGTGTTCCAGTTACTACTTCATCATAACAAACCACCCCCAAAAGTAAATGGCAATAAACAAACCATTTGAGTATGCTCGTGGATTCAGTAGTTCAGGAATTTAACAGGGCACAATATAGATAGATTGTTTCTGTCACGATATCTCCTCATCTGGGAAGATTCTAAGACTGGGGTGCTTGGCTGCTGCAGGCTAAACCCTCTGAAGGCACCTTGTGCACGTCTGGTGGCTGAGGCTGGTTGTCACCAAGGATATGGGCTGTGAGTGCCAACTGGAGCCCTGGCCCATGGCCTTTCTATGTGGTTTGGGCTTCCTCCCACCATGGCGGCAGCCTCAGGATAGCTGGCCTTTATTCCTGCTGGCTCAGAGCTCCAAAAGCAAGTGTCCCAGCAGACACTGTGTAAATTCTATCACCTTTAATAACTTGACCCCAGAAGTTACTGTGAGTTATGCAGTGTCATTTCTGCTATGTTTCATTGGTTTTAACAGAGTCTTTGAGACTGGCTCAGATTCAAGGGGTGGGGATTTAAGCCCCATCTCAGATGAAAGCAGTGTCTAAGAATGTGTAGACATGTCATAGAGCTGCCAGAGATGATAGAGAGTGGCCAAGGAGTCAGAGAAGACCACCCTCAGAAGGTCAGTTTGGGGCTAGGATGTAAGTGTCAAGAAAGCCATCCATACAACAGTTATGGGAGAAATGCCTTCCAGACACAGGAAATGTCCAGCCCCCTGAGTAGGGAGCCTACCCAGTGCATTCTACCACATCAGGGGCACTGAGCCTGCCTGAGTGTGAGGCTCAGTGTTCAGAAACCCACCTTCTCATAGATATAAGCCAAAGTCTCCATCACCAACTGCATTTTAGAACATTTACCTCCATCTGCCATCTATTTAGTCTTTTCAGTTGGTTCAGAATGTAGGTGGGGAGATACCCTTTATTGTCACCCTCCACCCCCTAATAACCTGCAGCAACTGGGCAACTGGTCCAGGAACCTGGAAGCATGTCACGGGTGTGTGATTGGTGGGTCACAATAACAAATGGAGATGCTTAGGATGGGTCTGTGACACAGTGTGGGGTTGCAAACCCAGCAAATTACAGATGCTTATGTTAGCCCTGGGGCTTGGTTTTACTATTCTGTGATTGAGCCCTAAGTGCTATGACCCAGGCAGGTGGCTTTAAGCCTAAAGTGCCAGTTTCACAAGACTTCACCATGGCAGAGGCTTTGTCCACAGGTGAACAGATATATTCTTGGAGGCAAGGCAGTGAGCAAAAGTGAGTGCCTAAGCAAAGATGCTTACCTTTGCTCCAAGGCACAACCTTAATCCTATGCCAAGAGGGCAGCAAACACCAGTCAACTGTCAGGAGCCTAAGAAGCAAATACTGTCCTAGACTCAACAAGGAAAAGCCTCAAGAAAGGTAGGGCCACATGGGTCCTATGCCAGCTCTGACCCAACCTACTCAGTGTCTTCAAGTTCAATTCTCTCATATTACAAAAGAGGGAAGAAAAGCACAATGGCAGGCACAGAGTAAATGATCACATTATTATCTGGGAAGACAAAACTAGTGTTCCTTAAGAGTGGATGGAATGAAAAGAGAGTGGGGCAAGGACACCTCATTAGCAGTGACAAGTATTAATGGAACTGATTCACTGACAATGGGAAGGACTTGATGAATATTTAAGCCAACAGTCTTTACTAGGATGAAGAAACACTCTCAAGAAGGAGAACTGCCTGCATTTGGCTGATGAGCTGACTGGTTGATTTGAAATGGAGGCCGCTCTTTCCCTTTGTACTGTCGTGCTCCCAGGAGAGGTTCAATGGGAAAAGACTTAGGGATTGGGTCCTTAGGCTCAGAGCAACCAAGGGGTAATGATATTCCAGGACCACTTTTTCCTTAATAGGGAAAAGCTTACGCTGGAACACTAAACAGCCAGAGAAAATAGATATACAGCTTCTGAAATTAGACAGGACTTGTATCAACCCAATTAATAAATGACACAAGGGATTTGAGTGCAGGGATGTCACATACAAAAGTGTATATTATGTCAGAGGATAAGGCCCAAAGGAGCTATTGATACCACCAACTGTGAACAGCAATCTTTGATGTTGTGCAGTGTACAAGTTGCACAGCTGTACATGTGACCCTGCTTAGGTGGAAACTTGTAACTTATTAAGCTAATGTGGAAATTCTGAGATCTTATTCCTTTGTCTTTGGAACAGTGGCAACTTTCTCTAGACTAGGCCTTGATGCAACACTTTTTCTTCCTGAGAATGAGGGCAGATTTGAGTTTCTACATGATTTCCCATGCTCTTTGAGAGTGTTTCCATCAATGTTTGATTTCCCATGACAGTGGAGTGACACCCTGCACCTCCCAAGTTGGATCACATGACTTTACTGCTTCTGTTGGTACTCTAAACTTCTGTACTTCACAGCCATTCAGGAATACAACTGGGTCCAGAAGCTATATCCCTGGACTTCTTCCCAGGGTTCTTTCCACTGGAATTTGAAAGTATTAATACATCACCTAGCAAATGGTGACTACATTAAGCTTCATATATCCACTTACTGTTTAAATGAATGAATAGAATAGACATTCGACACTTGGGGAAGATTATGTCCCAAGGTCCTTCGTAAATCTACAAATCTTCAAATGCTATTAAAGCTATAATTCTCAAACTGGCTAAGGAGGGTATGAGCTCAATACCCCCCATTAAATTTTTTGTTGGAATCATGAAGGATTGTGTACAGTTTAGGAAAAGCAAATTCAACATACCGATAGATAGTATTTTTAACATAAGCCATAGAGCACAAAGGTCAATAAAACTGTGGTAGAAATAGAAAGTAAACTGAGAAAGCATTTCAAAAGATATAATTAAAACAAACAGACTGAGTAACTGTCTACTAAAACATGTAATTTTTTTTCCATATGAGACAGTAAATTATAACTGGAAATTTTAAGTGACCCATTCAGACTCCTGAATATTCCATAAATATAGGATTAAAGTCACAGATGCAAACTTCTGCTGAGTAAGACATTTCACTCTTTAATTTATAGGAAACTTTGACTTTCTGACTAAGAACTGTCTCCTACATATCTATGCATTCTTTTCCTAGAAGCACTAGTAGCTGAATTTTTGGGATGAGGTGCAATTTTAAGGGAGGAGCAAAGCACTGTTCTGTTGAATCTCAGTTGAGTTTCTCCAAAGAGAAAACTCCAATCACACAGGCTGGAATGACATCAGAATTCACTGGCTTATGTGTCTCTAAAGTCCGGGGGTGCTGGCTTGATGCAGATGTCTTCAGGATCCTGAGAGCTGTGACATGGTTCTTCTGCAATTCTTTTGGTTCTGTCTTCCCTTGTATACTGTCCTTGTCCTCAGGCTGGCTTCCCCTGTATAGCAAGAAGGCTGCAAGGAGCTCTGGGGACTTCCGTCCACTTCCTTATTCATATCCAGAAGTGAGCAAAGACATTTCACTCTGACGCTGGTAGACTGATTGTAAAAATGGCTCCAATTCTTTACCTCCACATCCCAGAAACCATGCCCTTGGCAATGTGAGCTTGTAGTTCCCCTCATCATGAAGTGGAGTCTGTTTCTCCACCCCATGAATGTGGGCTGGCCTCACACCTCTTTTGCCAATGGAATAAGGTGGAAGTAACAAGGTGCCAGTTCTGAGCCTGGGCCTCAGAAGAGGGTCACCTTTCACTCTCACTTGGAATCCTGGCTCCGCTAAAAGAACAAACCTCGGCTGCCCTTCTGGGCAATGAAAGACCACATGAGGCAGAAGCAATCTATCTCAGTTGAGCCCGACCTATGCTAATCTCCAGCCAGCTGACCTCCGTACACATGGGAGAGCCTAACCTGGAACAGCACAGCCACGCGCAGACCTGTAGCTAACTACAGACACATAGAGAAGCTCAGCTGAGATCAGAAGAACCACACAGCTGACTTGGAGAGCTATGACAAATTGTTGGAAGCAACTCTGAGTTTTTGGGTGGTTTGTTACACAGCAATAGCTAAATGATACCCAGAGTTTCTAAGGTTGCCTTGATTAATTACATTGTTTTAAGCCACATGGTCACTCCCAAACCAATGACGATGGTTGACTCTCATCCAATCAAGGCCCACCTTAACCTGTAATGGGGAAATAGAAGTGGAAAACTAAAGGAACATAAAAATGATCAGGAGGCAGAGAGGAGAAAGGTGGGGATGAATGCATTATGAGCAAACAACTGCTACCATCGCTGCAAAAGAATTCCCAGGTGGGTGATGATGGAATGAGGCAAGGGCAATGAGGTGGCCCACTGGGTGCACACTCTTCCCCTTCACAGCACATTCAGAGTAAATGGCCTGCTTCAGCAAAATTACAAGTCACTAACTTCCCTGAAATTTCTTGAACATTTTTAAAACCACGTCAAATCCACCAAAGCCAATGTTTTAAGTACTAATGGTTTCTCCCACTCCACATAAAATATATAAATAGATCAAATCCCATGGTTTTAAGCTCAGAAATCCTTCAAAGAAGAGAGCTGATGCACTAAGTAGGGCACATTTCCCCACGAGTATCTACTATAGGCCCATAACTCACACATCATTTTCTCCAGGTGCCCTTTGCAACAAGGGATCCCTCCTGCAATACATCTAGTGCAATGGAGCCACTTTGTAACTCTGTTTGGAGGTAAGTTACAACACCAGGTTTTACTTAAATATGCTTTTAAAATGCTATGTTCTAAGTCTTTTTGAAATGCAACTGGAAAGGGATTAAAATCATCCTTAAAGAAAGAAAAAGAAAAAACATATGCAATAGAAGGATACTAAGCAATGGGTATAAATGTTGCGAAAGAATCATCTAATATAAAATCAGTAATGGCAGTAGGACTTCAAAGAGCAAAGAGCTACTACTAAAGGGAAAGTGAGTAGTGTTTCCTTTTCAATCAGGGGTAAAGATAATCATGGGTAACAAACATCCCATGCTCTGCATTTTCTTTTTTGAATCTCCCTTTTACTTTTGTAAGATAAAGAGCCAAGGAATGTATGTGAGGAGGAAAGTCATCTACAGTTCTAAAAAAACAAAACACCAATTTTATTGACATTTTAAAAATAGTATTTGGAAGTAGTCAGGTTTTTATTACTAGATAGCATACTAAAGCTTAGGGGAAGCCTCTGGCAACCAACAAAACAAGGTAACTCCAAGAGATTTTGGTGTGAAAACTGTCCAAATATGCTGGAGAGGATTTAACAAGAACAATTCTGTGTACATTTAAGAAATCATTTGTTAAAACTTAAGGAAAATTGGGTTGGATTAAAGAGCTGTAGAAAACAGGGACACATGAATGAGGGGTTTGCCATCTTGAAAATATTCCTATAACTTGACATATTTAAAGCAACCTTAGTGGATTGTGGTGGTACATTAACTGTATTAACAGCCCCAGTTTATAACAACTGCCTCATCCATGCCCTTGAGTACCACCCTCCCAGGTGACTCTGTGCTTGGACATGTGATTCTTTGGCCAACAGGACAATAGCAAATTTCACTCAAGTAGAGGCTTGAAAAATGCTTGTGTATTTTCTCTTCCTCTCTTGGATTCCTGTCACCCTCATGTTTGCAAGTCCAGGCCAGCCTGCTGCAGCCATGTGAAGCTGGCTGAGTCAATGCAGCCTAGAGGGGTTTGAACCCATGAGAATATTATGCTCATAGAATCAAGGAGAAGACAGACACATTCTTAAAATCCTTAAAGGATCTGTTGCCTGACTTCATTTCTGGTGCCAAAATCCGTACTAGCTATCTCTTGGGGCATAACAAAGTATCCTAACATGTAAGGGCTTAAAAATAATGAATATTTATTATTCTATGCAGTTTTTGTGTGGGTCGGAAACCTTGGTGCAGCTTAACAGGGTAGTTCTGGTTTGGGGTCTCCAAAGAGGTTGAAGTCACGATGTGGACTGAAGCTATAGTCAGCTGAAAACTTGACTGAGGCTGGAATATCTGCTTCCAAGATGGCACATGTACAAGGCTATTGCCAAGACACTTCAATTCCACACCACTTGGAACTTCCCGTAGGATAGCGTGAGGGTCCTTACCACATGACTGCTGGCTGCCCACCGACTGAGTGATCCAAAAGAGTAGCTCAGAGGCTATGATGTATTTTACGGCCTAGAAGCTAAAATCACACAACGTAGGGGCGCCTGGGTGGCTCGTCAGTTAAGCGTCCGACTTCGGCTCAGGTCATGATCTTACAGTCTGTGGGTTCGAGCCCCGCATAGGGCTCTGTGCTGACAGCTCAGAGCCTGGAGCCTGCTTCCGATTCTGTGTCTCCCTCTCTCTCTGGCCCTCCCCTGCTCATGTTCTGTCTCTCTCTGTCACAAAAATAAATAAAAACATTTAAAAAAAAATTAAAATCACACACTGTTATTTGTGTGATAGCCTACTGGTTTCCCAGGTCAGCCTATCCAGTGTGTGCCGAATCCCACAACGGTTTGAATACCCAGATGTGGGGATCATTGGAGGCCGTCTTGGAGGCTGACTGCCATAATGGTTTTACAGAATTAGATTTACAATTTAGTGTTCAAAGACCTGTGTATTTTTTTCCAGATCAGTCTCTCGTATTACCTGAATTTCCTCTTGGCCTCCCCAGCTTGCAGCACCAAGGGAATACTACTTCAGTGGTTTCTCCTAATATCCGTGGACTCATTGGCTACCACAGCCAAAGGGTAGCATCTCATCCCACCCCTTTCCTTATATCTCCCCAACAGTCAACAGAGTTGGTAGTGGCTAGTTTTCTTTGTCTCATGTTTAATTTGTTGTAACCTCCTCTTCCGTTACAGAAGACATCTGTAGACGCCTCTCCTACTTTACTGGTCCACATAGCTGTTTCTACAGGAACCTCTCCTGGGCACCTTTTCTCTCTGATGCTACTGCTGTTGCTGTCACTGCTACCTGAACTTCCACCCCCCAGATACCCCCAGATGCCCTGGTGTTGAAAAGCCTTCCAGTGGGTCATGTTCTCAGAGGCACCAGGCAATCCATGAACTCGTGTGTTCATCTCTCCAGCAGATTGGAAGGAACTTTCCTTCTGCTCACGTGTGTGTGTGTGTGTGTGTGTGTGTGTGTGTGTGTGTGCATGCATGTATCCACACTTGCATGTGGAAAAAACTGCACAGTCCCTTAGTGAAATGTATTTTCCCATTTTAAGCTACATTTTGCTCCTAACCATGGTGCAGAGGAGACCCCACCTATTGGAGCTTTCATACTAACCTAACACTTCTGGTCTCCTCTCCCAGCCCAGTCCCATTACTGAGAGTGAACAGTAACCTTCCTTACTTATGGTGATTTTGTTTTCCACTCCTGAAACCAATGCCACTTCCTGCAATCTGGCTTCAACTGTCCCACCTTTCAAGTCTATCAAATGTGTCTCTGTGTATTTGAAACTTGATTGTGGTCCATAAATTCTTACTTTCTTTCTAGTGCAAACAGATCTATCTACTGGACACATAGATCTTAGTACTGAAAGTTTTTGTGGGAATATTTTATAAAATTGTTTAAAGCAACTGAGTTTTGGGGTGACATGTTGTTACATAGCAATAACTAACTGATACACAAATCTTCTAAGAGTGAATTTACATTCTAATGTTTTATCTTATTGTCTCTCTTAGCACTAGATTATTTCACATGTATAGGACTTTTAGTTTACAGGTTTATTTTAATGGGAGATCCTCCCCCAGTACACACCTCTTTCCTTCTGTGTGTCTCTCTCATTGTCTAATACTACAGTTGCCTGCACCTGGACCTCCACTGCCACCAGTTAGAACTAGATCTCAGATGGTGGTGCACAGCCAGTGGCGGCTTGGCTCTCAAGGATGTGCCTGTATCATCCACTTTCCCATGCCTTTACTTGGCAGGAGCTATCATCAGTGGCAGTAGTGGGATGGTCTTTTTCCACCTCATTTTATGACTCTGAAGACAACCCCCAGTCTATATACTTCAAGCAGGGGTCTCCGCAGAAGAAATAGCTCATGGAGCCCATATGCCTTTCCAGGACCTACTTACTGCTTGCTTTGACTGCAAGACTGGAGCTGCCATCGCATTCACTCTGTGCGTGTGCATGTGTGTGAGTGTGTGTTTCATTCCATTTCCTTTTCCTGGACTTGTTTATTCTGTATTTAATCCCAGCTTTGCTGTTCAATTTTTCACATGTAATATATACGTTCATTACTATTTGTTTAGAGAAGTGGGTAGTTGGGGAGAGAGTGGTGGTTGGGAAGCACTGAAGTCTTCACTCACTACACCATCCTTTGCCTGGAAATCCTGATTTATGTTTTTGAAAGAAGTTCCTCGTTGCTGTTGGGAAAACATTCTAGAGTGGCTAGGTTTGGATACCAGGAACGTGTTAGGGGGCTGTTTCAGGTGAAAGACAGTGGTGATTAGGGCTAGCCTATGGGCAGTGGAGTTGAGGCAAAATAGATGAGAGGTCTATTTTCAATGTCAAAACAGCGAGATTTCTTAACAGATTAGATGTGGGAAATGATGCAAAAAGAATCTAGAATGACTGTGTCTTAAGTATTTAGATGGGAGCTCGTGACCTGTACTAATACTGGGAAGATGGGCAAGTTGTTTTTGTTTGTTTGTTGCTGGGAGTCAGTGGTGACAATCGAGACTTTCATTTTGGAAGTGGACATTTTCAGATGCTCACTTAGAAATCCCAGTGGAGGGGCACCTGGGTGGCTCAGTCGGTTCAGCGTCCGACTTCGGCTCAGGTCGTGATCTCACAGTTCGTGGGTTCAAGCCCCGTGTTGGGC
Organism: Herpailurus yagouaroundi; assembly: GCF_014898765.1. Classification (NCBI taxonomy): domain Eukaryota; kingdom Metazoa; phylum Chordata; class Mammalia; order Carnivora; family Felidae; genus Herpailurus; species Herpailurus yagouaroundi. The sequence goes on along the minus strand of NW_024412427.1, from coordinate 24,352,070 downwards.
TCTGTGCTGACAGCTCAGAGCCTGGAGCCTGCTTTGGAGCCTGGAGCCTGCTTCGGATTCTGCGTCTCCCTCTGTCTCTGCCCCTCCCCCACTCACACTCTGTCTCTCTCTCTCTCTCTCTCTCTCTCTCTTTTTCTCTCTCTCAAAAAATAAACACTAAAAAAATTAAAAAAAAAAGAAAGGAAAGAAATCCCAGTGGAGTTATGAGAAGGCAGCTGAACACACAAACCTGGAACTCAGGTCTGGACTGGGGACATACATTTAGAAGTCACTGTATGTCCTGACCCAAATCTTAGTGGAGTAACAAAATCCACTTCATTCCGCTCACAGTTATTGTGGGTCAGTACTGGAAAATGCACAGTGAGGACAGAACCTCGCTGTTCCCTAAAGTCCGGGCCTCCATTGGGAGTGACATAAGTGGCTGAGGCTGAAACAGCTGGACCAGGAGGATCCACTTCCAAGGTAGCTTTTCCCACTCCTGTGTCGTGCCTGGGCTAAAGGACTCACTCAGCAGGGAATGTCAACCAGAACACCAACATGTGACTCTCCAGCATGGTGGTCTATTTCTTATGTGACCATGCAGAGCTCCAGGAGTGAGCGTTTCCAGTGACTGGTGTCATGGCCTTGGACGGCCTATCCTCGGAAGTCACCCAGCATCCCTTTCATTAGGCTCTATGGACCACCCAAGTTCAAGAGATCAGAATTTGACTCTACTTTGCATTGGATGGAATACCAAAGAATTTAGGATCATGGTTAAAATGGCCACATCTTCCTTATCAACTGTTTACTCATGAGAAAATGAGCTCTATGACATAGATTTTTGTCTTCTGTTCTGTATTCTACTGTATCCCCAGTACCTAGAAATAGGAATATTTGTTGGATGAATGAATGAGGAATATAAAGCCATGGAACCAGATTAGATCACTGAGGAATAAAGGATGAGAGGAAAGATTACCGAGCCCTGGGTATGAGAGGAAAGATTATGGAGCCAACATTTAGGACCTGATGGAGGAGAAGCAGACAAAGTTCTTTGCCAAGGATTTCATTAACTCTTTGCAAATCAATCCAGGGGATTGATGTACAAGGGAAAGATGTACAAGCTTTGTCCTTCACCAGGAAGAGCCACGTCTGGTTCATGGCAGCTTCAGACATACTTGGAATCCAGAAGATGGTGTTGAAGTTTCCTTACTGCTCTGCTGTGCCCAACTCTCAGGCTGGGTGGAGTCTGCCCTGCATGGGGAGCCAGAGGTCTTCTTGGCATGCATGTGTTCATCCTTCCTTTTCTATCCTTCTTGCCTCAAAGGCACCGTTCCTCTGCTGCTCACGGACTCCACCTATAGCTTTTGAACTTGAACAATCCATCTCATTTCCTGCCTGCTATCCCCACATTCATTCATGAAGATGTTAAAGGTGAGGGAGTTCTTTGCTACCAGAACTGTGTTCACCTCTCACAGCTAAAAGGCCACTTACCAGGCGGTGGGGGAATAGGTAGGGACAAAGCAGGTAGAAGAGCCCAGAGGTGCCATGTTGTCACAGTAATGAAGATAGGTCAGAACAAAGAGGTGAATGTCACCAGACACCTAATCCCTGACCCATAGACAAGAAAAGACGAGTGGCTTCTTACAGCCTACATGTGCCACTTGTCAGGCTTTGCCATGTGACTGCCATTTACACAAGGGCTGTGTAGTCTTCCCAAACTCCCACTAAGATGCCCTGGTTAGAAAAACAAATTACTGCATGCGTCCAGAATGCAGTCTTTCATAGGTCATTATCAGAGTGGGTCTCTTGTCAATACCATGCCTGATTGGGAGAGGCTCTCAGAATCATTTAGTTTCTGTCTCTTGTCAGGCGAAGCTTTTTAACTGCTTCCTGCTGTCCTGTCATTCTTTGCTAACCCCAAAAGGCAGTGTTAAATTGATGTCATCTTTCCAATTTCTTCCCAGAAGCATTTTCCTTTCTGGTTAACAATGGAAACATTTGTGCAATAATCAAGGGAGAAAAGTGGCCAAACACGAATGCTGTGAAAACCCCTCAGTGGGATGAATGCATTTATTTATCTGCGTATCCCATCATTCTGGATGACACAAAGAAGGATGAATCTCATTCAGGTACTAAGATAAGGAAAGAAAAATAAAGAAATAAAATGAAAAGCAAGTCCAAACCAAGAAGAAACCCATTGCCTTCAGTCAAAGAAAAGGATTTGATTTGAGGCTATTAGAGAATTACCACCAAACAAAAAACTGAAGAGAATGTTGATTATCATTGAACGAGGTGAGGAACACTTGGCTTTCATTGTGTTGTACAGTCTACATTTGTGTATGTTTGAGAATTCCCACAAGAAAAAATTATTTTAATTTAGGTAGGAATAGATCAATGAGCTCATACCTGTCAGGTAGGTCCTAGGCAGAGGCCCTTTCCCCCTACATTTAAATCTGCAGTGCCAGCGGGACCCATTCCAATAACGTACAGCTGAAAGCATGTTTGAAAGTCAACTTAGTTTGTTTTAGACATACATGTAGACAAAGGCTTCTCTGTGATCAGCCCACCTCTGGAGTCGTATAAACACAGACTAAGGTTTTCACAAATGCTGGATGTCCGAATTTTAAAACTTAAATTATGCATCTTCTTAGATGCAGGGATTGACAGTTATGTTTAGTTGCTTAAATGAAGACTCCTACTTCATAAGATTCCTAATTAAATGGGAAAGGCATTCTAAATTCTTGATCTTTGCTAATCATATCTGGGAGAAGCCTGGAAGTTTAGATCATGATTTAATTAGGGCATTCTTACAGTTCCCCTGGTGGCAACATGATCTAATTTTAGCAAATTTTAATTGCAAGTGCAGAAAGGATTTATGTGGATTGGAGTTGAGTATGAGATATTCTAGCTTCCTTAAGTAGCACCACTGTCCCCTACACCTCAGATCCTCCATTTAGCCATGCCTGACCGTAACAGTTATAGGGCCCAGGGCGATTGAAACAAAGTTACTTATATATTCTATGTCTAAATATTAAAAGTTACATATCAAATTAACACATGCTAAATAAGCATTCTATCTTGACAAATAGGACTTCATAGCAACCTGGAAGGCCAGGTTCAAATTTTAAATTCTTGGCCCCTCAGGGTTCTGTACTGGGGAATGTGGTTATTAAGAGCTTATGGGTCCCTTCCCATAGTGTATTTCTTTTCTCTTATAAACCTTGATTGTATGTCTCCTCAGGCCCATACATGCAATGTTGTCTATCCCAATCCAACAGCAAAGAGCCACCCCTGGGGGCTAAGGGTACACATAATGGTGGTATATCTGTCCTTGTGAGGAAGTGGCTTTGAGGCCATGAAGACAGAGAATTCTAGGCTCCCAGGTACTGCACGATGCAGCCCTTGTGTAAATGGCAGTCACATGGCAAAGCCTGACAAGTGGCACATGTAGGCTGTAAGAAGCCACTCGTCTTTTCTTGTCTATGGGTCAGGGATTAGGTGTCTGGTGACATTCACCTCTTTGTTCTGACCTATCTTCATTACTGTGACAACATGGCACCTCTGGGCTCTTCTACCTGCTTTGTCCCTACCTATTCCCCCACCGCCTGGTAAGTGGCCTTTTAGCTGTGAGAGGTGAACACAGTTCTGGTAGCAAAGAACTCCCTCACCTTTAACATCTTCATGAATGAATGTGGGGATAGCAGGCAGGAAATGAGATGGATTGTTCAAGTTCAAAAGCTATAGGTGGAGTCCGTGAGCAGCAGAGGAACGGTGCCTTTGAGGCAAGAAGGATAGAAAAGGAAGGATGAACACATGCATGCCAAGAAGACCTCTGGCTCCCCATGCAGGGCAGACTCCACCCAGCCTGAGAGTTGGGCACAGCAGAGCAGTAAGGAAACTTCAACACCATCTTCTGGATTCCAAGTATGTCTGAAGCTGCCGTGAACCAGACGTGGCTCTTCCTGGTGAAGGACAAAGCTTGTACATCTTTCCAGCTGCTACATGGCCTGAGGGCAATACGTGATGCAAAGGAAGCCCTAGTTTCTGGCCTCACTCCTCTACTCTGAATGGTTGGTGGGTCTGGCCTGCACTCTGGGCTCGATTTGGAGGCCCAGAAGCTAAAAAGCCTCTAAGAAACAGACCTGAGAAAGCACCCATGGGGCTCTCACAGAAAGCTTAGCAAACCCACAAAGAGTCGTTATAGAGTGTGGGTGGTAGACGAGGGGGGTCTAACAGAGCCACCTCCTCTCCCTCTGGCCACCTGTCACTACTGGACATCACTCACTCACTCCACCCAAAGAACTCCTTTCCTTCTTCATCCAAAGGCTTTGTTTGCATCTCAGAGGAAATGGGGAGGCACCAGTGTACTTTCTCTCACCCCCACCCCCCATTCTGACCCTGTACTATCTTGTTTCTAGTCCCATTCATGCTCACTTCTGAAGCTTTCTTGGAGGCCAAGGTGACTTGCATATATGGAGGATTTGGTGTTATCAATCCAACAACTGTTTACCTGAAAAGGTAGGTAGGTGTTTCTTTTCCCTTGTAAGGAAGGGCTTAGTTCATTTCCCACATGACTTCTGAACTCTCAATAAATGACACATTAAAGAATGGCAATAAAACCTACCACGAACATCTACAAAACACCCCCAAACAGAGTGTTTTTGCACACCACATTGGTCTGTGCACTGTAATCTTACTGGAAATGGCAGTAGTTCAATCTGCTTGACTATACTCCCTTGGAAGGTACATTCTTCCTGAATGCAGTTGAGGAGGGAGGAAAGGGGGATGAGAAACTTTAACATGAAGAAGTTTGTCCCAAGAGGTGCTCAAATTCAGCCAGTTTTGTGATTGGGGTGAATGACAGAGTCAGTCTCTGGGAAGCCACCATGTGACATGATTCCCACTCACACTGAATGTTACCTCCAACCCAAATTATGCCTATAGTCTGGAATTTTTACAAGGGGTAATGACACTCTTACTGGGTGAATGTGAAAATATTTACAGTCTATCACAATTGTTCTATTTCTGTAATTCTTTCTTTATCTAAGGCAAATAAGCCTAAACAAAAGGAATGGCATGAGGTTTCTGATAAACCTATTTGTCAAGTAAATCTGAAATGTGAGGAAGGAGTGGACCGATTTAGCAACTCTTTCAGCAATCAAGACTTTGGTTACTAGCAGTAAACAAGTATACTGTCTCTGTAGGGAATGAAAGATCTGGGACACTCCAGTAGTTAAAATTTTCTGTCCTGTAGAAGAAAAACAGATACAAAGTGCCCAGGGCTTTCCTCCAAGAGCACTAGTGAGGGAGGGGTTCTTCAGAGAAGAAAGGAATGGAAGTAGGGTCAAGGGCACTGTCATATTCCCCCAAAGACCAGAGAGTACACAGCTGGCTTATGAATGTTCACGTGAGGTGACAAAGCACTGCTGGAAAGATTAGATAAGCAAATGTTCTGTTGATGAGGCCTTGGTGATATGGTCACAATATGCAGAGAAGATTAAGAAAGCCCTTGGCAAACAGACCTTAGAGGAATACAAGTGATATGCCCATCCCACCGGCTGGTGGATTCACCCTAAACAGTCCTTTCTGCTGAACTTCCCCAGATCAAACACTGTGTGGTCCCAGGTCAGGGATTCCCAAAGAGTTGAGAAATGGGAGAGAGGCTCCAGGTAGAAAAGCTGTGTGAGGTTTCCTGCTCACCTGAGTGAGACCCCATCCTTGCTCCCTGCTCCAACCAACCCTCTCCCTCCAGTTCCTTCTGGCCCCAAGGGATGGCTGAGCTGTTGTATCAACCTACGACTTCCTCTTTTCTTCCTGACCCTGAGGGCCTACCCAGTCTCTCTCCATCCACCTGTACCTGGAAGAAGATCATGAACCATCTAAAGTTTCCTAGGGGTGTTGCTGTTAATGATAATGAAGAAACACACAAGGGAAAGGTTCCTTCCTCTCCACCTCCACAACCTTTTTTTGCTTTACTAGGGCCTGGTTTTCTGAGTTAAATCGTACAGCAATTCTAATGGGGAAGTATACAAGAGTGGAAGTGATTTCAGTGACAATATTACATCTAACAAGGTGTTTAATACTCCAGGTGAAGGCTCCAGTTTGAGGAGCTGGAGCTAGGGGATGAGATGTGGTCTGATGAGAAGACAGTTTTCCCTGGGGAATTGAGGCCAAGAAGCAACGCGTTAGCAGAACCAACTACGTGGTGAGGACCCTTGCCAAATGGATATTTGGGAAGTATATGCTATGAGTATGAGAAAGATTCCTCCTCCTCTCCCCTATGAAATCCTCATGTTCACTTAATGCCTTTGGGGATTGTGGATTCTCTGTGGGTAACTTCAAGTGGCACTGACTCTGAGGTCCTGGTTAGAAAGGAGCACAGGGTCTGCATGTAGGTACCTCCAACACTGATGGCATAAATGGCCCAATACGATACTCATCTTTTTATCCACAGCCCTTGCTACATGACTCTGCAGCTCTTCTCAGTAAAGAGGTAGAGTCTCATTCACCACCCCTTGCTTCTGGGTGGCCTTGTGACATCTTCTGGCCAACAGAACGCAGAAGTGATGGTGCACAAATTCTGAGCCCAAGCCCCCAGAGGCCAGGCACGTTCCTTCCTGTTGTAGGTAATTCTCTTGTGCCTTGGCCACTGGCCTGAAACCACCCAGACCAGCTTGCTGGAGGATAAGAGACAATCGGAGCAAAGTTGCCCCAGCGAAGACAGCCAGTACCCAAATGTGAATGAACCCAATCAAGTATGTGTCGCTGCCAAGACAACCCACAGCCGTTCTTAGGCACCAGAGCATAAATGTATTGCCGTGCACTCCTGAGGTTTTGTATTTGTTATGTGATACTTGTGCAACACAGAGCTGCCAAAAATCTATTTTAAGTATGCCATTGTGGGGGTCTGGTGGAAGATCAGAAGAAGAGAACAGAGCGTGAGGGCTACAGAAGAGGCTGGGCACAGGGCTCTGTCAGGACCAGTGGCCAGGAATATCAGCCTGGAAGAGGAGATGCTGCACGCTGAATGAACAGGCTGGCACATGTCTGAAGGAAGTGGAATGGTTATAGAGACAGGACTCAGAAGTGGGGTTCCAAACATGGGCGGGCACCAAGACCACTTAATAAAGGTGATTAGAACTTAAGCAGGGGGCATGGTCAAGTGGACTAGAGATGGGACCAGGACATTGCTGAAAAAACTGGATCTTTGAGCTTTTGAGGTGCAGATGGAGGGCTGGGGGGGGTATAGGGAGACTGATGAGAGCAAGAATAACAAGCAGAGGTCAGTGTCAAGCAGTCAGGGAGTCAGAGAATAGGCCTTCCGATTCCCCTGGTTTACTTTATCCACTAATGCTGACTGTGGCCTTGCTCGGGGCCAGTTCCAAGATTCATTGAGTTCAGGGCATATGCATGAGACTAATTTCTGAGAGTCTGTGGTGCCAGGGTGCCCAGCAAAGAGCAGGGTGCTGAAGCTAAATGTCCATGTGGGTGTAAGAAAAAGTTCCAAGAGGCTTGTCTATACCAGTGGTTCCCAAATTTTCATGCACATCAGGATCCCCACACACCTGCTCTGAGCTTCAGATAAAAGTGACTGGTCCCTGAATGAGAATCTCTGGAGAGTGAGGCTCCTAAAAGCATATTTTGCAAAACAGAGAATCCAGCCCTAAACCAGGGACCAAAAATTAGCTGATGTCAGGGCCCTTGCCAAATGAGGCCCCGGCACTGGCTCAGGAGGTGAGCCCACAGAACAGGGGACATTCACAGGGAGGGCAGTAGAAAGGAGGTAAAGTGCCAGCAAGACTGTGGGGGGAGGCAGGCAAGCTCAAATTCTCCTGGCACACCTGTGTTTACCTGAAGAAAGACAATTAGCCATTCAGTGACTCCTTGTGACATTCACATCACTCATCGGGTCAAACCTCCTTTCAACATGCAACAAATAATTTCAATGCTAAAAATGACTTTAATCCCCAAATATTTGGAGAAGGGGTGATATCCAAAATTGTCTAAGATTGTAAGCCAAGAATAAAGAGCATATTTTGACTCTAGCAGAACAAATACAGGGGATTTTTTTTTTTTTTTTTTTTTACCAGCAAACAGACTCCTCTTGGAAAATGTTTTCAAAGGGTCTCTCACACACCTGTTGTGTACTCCCAGTCAGCTTTTACACAGCAGTTTTGAAAAATTCTAACTGGTGTGCTAGAATCCATCTACATCATGTCTCTCATTAACATGACAAAGTTGAAATACTTATTAGAAATTTGGTTAAAGTAAGAAATTCCTCAACAATATCGCTCTTTGTAGCTCTATATACTCCTTAGCTATTCACCAGTGACTTGAAAGAACAACAAAATGATTTTTTTTAATTTATTTTGAAAGAGACAGAGACAGTGCAAGTGGGGGAGGAGCAGAGAGAGCGGGAGACAGAGAATACCAAGCAGGCTCTACACTGTCAGCGCAGAACCTGAAGCAGGGTTCGAACCCATGAAACTGCGAGATCATGCATGACCTGAGCCAAAACCGAGTCAGACGCTTAACTGACTGAGCCAGCCGCGTACCCCCAAAATGATGCTTTTTTAATTGTCTGCACTGACAACTTATGTGTGTGTAAAATGAAAGTAAACTGGTTCTCATAAGGGGATATATGAGGAAAATGCATAGGTTTAATTTGTGGCCCTTTAGACTTTGTTTTACTTAATCAACATATGACACTTCCTGTATGCCAGGTACTGTTATAAGTGCTTTAGAAATTTTAATTTACTTAATCATCATAATAATTATCTAGAGAAGGCACTATTATTATTGCCGTCTTTCTTGAGCAAACTGAGGTTCAGAGAGGTTAAGTGACTGGCTTGGAGTCACATGCAGCTTACAGCCGTGGTAGTCTTGCTCCAGCGTGTTATTAACCAGTACAGTCTGTTGACTTTTTTCCCTTCCTTTTTTTTTTTTTTTAATGTTTATTTTATTTTTGAGAGAGAGAGAGAGAGACAGTGTGAGCAGGGGAGGGTCAGAGAGAGAAGGAGACACAGAATCCGAAGCAGGCTCCAGGCTCTGAGCTGTCGTCAGCACAGAGCCCAACACGGGGCTCAAACTCACAAGCTGTGAGATCATGACCTGAGCTGAAGTCGGATATTTAACCGACTGAGTCACCCAGGCGCCCTCCTTTTCCCTTCTTTCTAAAAGAATCTTAGAATCAAGAGTGGGTATCTATAAATCAATTATCTACACAGGATGGTAGAGTCAAAACAAAAAAACAGAACACTTCTTCTCCTTTAGGATAAACGTAAGGCAAGACATCTTCACCAAGCCCTCTTTTAAGTGGATGTCACAACCACCACATGCTGGGGATCACCCTTCCACTTTCCAGAATCTTTGTCATTCTCTCCAATCCCTGGCCCCCTTCGGTCCTCATTTGCATTACTCACAGCCTAGCCCTAAGTACTTCTGTTTTCATTCTGAGCTAGCCTGTACTTCCCAGAGCTCAGAAAGATGTTTCGAAAACACAAAATTGTGTTCTGGTCTATTTCAAATCTCTTTAATGTCACTGCTTCATTCTGTGATAAAAGCCAGGTAATTTAGCCTAGCAGATGGAAGTGTGTGTTCAGGTCCAGTTCATTAGCTGGCTCCATACGTGGCACACAGTTAGGTGGCTTCGTTCTCCCACATGTCCCTTTTCTTAAGCCACGTGGAGCTGTTTGTCCTTCTATCTGCTCTGCTGTTTTTCTAGAATTCCCTTCGCCCTTCCCTGCTCCCTCCAACTTGCAACACACCAAGCTTCACTAGATAATTCTAATGCATCCTTCAAAACCCAGCTCAAGCATCACCTCTTCTTCCACTGATGTGGATGCCCTTTGCAGTGCTCCTGTCGTAGCCAAGTCATTTCTCTCCTGCCCTGCACAGGCCTCTCCAAGTGTGAACTGCAGATAGCAGCAGCAGCATATGGAAGCCTGTTGGATGTGCAATTTCTCAGGCCCCACTTAAGACCTAGCAAATCAGAACTTCTGGGGATAGAGCCTGGCAATTCATGATAATTCTTGTGCATGCTAAGGGCAGAGCAGCACTGCCCTGGACCTTTTGAGAGCACACACCATGTCTTAATGGGTCTCTCTACTGACCGGGATGAAGCAAAGGATCAATAAATGACCAATGAGTGAATGAACATTGGGCTAATCCTTTCACTAATTAAACCTTATGTCTTTCATCTAAGAAACAATGAATAGTCCCTTGATGCCGCCAAATGTTCTTAGAGTTGGAATTTGTCTTTAATTTCAAACTGGTTAAGGCTCAGGTGTACTGTTTGTTTTGGCACTATTATACAGGACACTGAAATAAACTTTAGAGCTGGTTAAGACAAGCACAAAAATGTATAGAATCTCTCTCAAAAGTACATTTTTATATGTATTCTACTGTACAGCAGGTGGTCCCCTCTGCTTCAAGCTTTAAAAGATTATTTGCAGCTTTCCTTAAGTAGTCATCTTTCTTTAGACTATTTTTTGAATACAGTTTAGGAAGGAAAATGCAAAATGTACAGCTACAGTGAAGACTGCTACATATCAAAATATCTCATAGACTCTTCTGGTTTCTCACAACAGTCCTTATGCTATCTGTGCTCAGAAAGCTTTACTGCAGCACTTAATGTTAAAATGAGGAAGGCCACTAGTAGGACTTATTTTTAAACTTTTTCGGGTATAATATCACTCCTCTAAAACAAACCGATGTAAGAGACAGTCTATTAAATATGAACTGCTTGCCAACATCATAAACACAAAAAAGTACCTTAAATTTTGAAATAATTTTCTGTACTATTGCTCCACAAAGTGGAAAAGGACACCATTCTTGAAGTCTAATACAGCCCCTCCCCCTCCTTCATAGCCTCTGATTGGTTACTACTGAAGCCAGCTTAAAGGAAAATCAGTCGGAGTAAACGGACATTGAAGTTCTGGTAGTCGAACGGGTAACTATAATTGTGCCCTCTATACAGAACTGTTTAAAGCACAGCTTTAACAAAAGTAAAGAGCAGATGTTTTGTTTAACTATTTATCTTGAGGTTAAGAACTTTATAGACAGAGTATAAAACAACAGCATCTGCTAGTGAAACTGCTGTCGATTGGACATTTAAGTAAACAGGCAAATAGAAAACAAGGGTCATAAGGACAGTTAGGGTTGGCATAGATGGGAATTACACCTCTCCCACCACTCCCCCTCAAAAAAGGCTCAAGAGAGGCAAAAGAGAGAGATGCCCAAGTTAGAAATGTACCCAAAGGTTCTTCAGCAACTGATCTATGCTGCTGGCTAGTGTCTTATGCTACTTGGTATTTGGCAGAGTCAACCACTGTCTTCATCTCTTCCTCACAAATATTTCCATCTCACCAACCTGACCATATCTTGAGAAGGTCTTCTCACCAGTGTCTATATTGCTTATAGAAATACATGAGGAATTTCTTTTGAAATGTCTCCCCAGTTTCAGTTTTGTTATATTTTTAAAAGTGAAGATGAATGAAGAATAAGAGGAAATGCTGAACAAAGGGAATACCTGGTCAATAAATGTAAATGGCTCAGAAATAAAAGGCTTAAATGTATTAATTAGAAATCAAAAGTGTACTCAACTTCCATTGAGGCATCTCAAGGACACCCAAAGTGCTCCTCTAACAAAGACTTAGGGTAACCACACATTTTCAGGGCCATTTGCTTGTTTCAGCCTCTACATTGCATGATTTAGGTCCTCAAGAATGCTTTCTCCCTTCCTATTTCTTCCCTTTTGTAGGCAAGCCATAGAGTCCACTGAGAAGAATGTGTAATTTCAGTGACATGTTGATCCTGGGTGCCAGCAAAGGAGCTCATTTCCACTGTTTTGGGATATTGAAAACAACCATATGGACTACGTTTAAATAGCGACAGAGAAAACAGATGACTTCCCCGGATTAGAGACCTTTGCAATTTAGGTTGTATCTGTAATTAAATCTGATTAGAACAAATATTTCCAGTTTCTTTATTCTCTGGAATAATTCCAAAAATTTTTTAAGAGGTATGCTTTAGAAATTGAACCCTGAGTAGATGAAGTGATTAAGCAAATATATAGGATTTCACAATCAACTATAGTAGAAGAGCAAAAGAAGGCTGCAGAGAAAAAATATAGTACACGTGTATATAATTATGTGTGAATGTGTGTGTGTGTATATATATTACTTGATATGGACAAATATAATTGAAAACTAGTTGAGCATGTAAAAATTATATTCAAAATTCTCACATGACATTTATTTTTTTCATTCAGAGACTTAAGCTATTATAACGCAGCAAGAACAAGCAGCACTGGTTACATCTAAAGCTAGATGTGATTCAGTATCAACACCCCCTTAGTATAGCCAGACCCATAGACATTTGAGCAACTATAGCATCAGAATGCCAGCAAACCACAAATTCCATATAGGGAATATAAATGCATCCATTCACTTCCTCTCATTAACTTAACAGTCAGGCTTTGAACAATGAGATTGATTAACATATCCATTGTTCTCCTACGCTTTTGCCTCAAATTCTTACTTCTTTAGGGATCAAAGATATCTGAATTCTTAGCAAACAAATGACCCAGCAAAACCAGCTCTGTAAAATGTAGTGGCACCAAAAGTGCCAGAATGGATTTTTTACTGTTTCAAGGGACCTACAAAAATGCTAAGGAAAACAAATCTATGAACCAATTTTATTTTTATTTGCATTTAACATGATTATACACATTCATGTGTCTAACAAGATCTGCACTGTTACATTAAAAATACAGTACAATAACATTCAACATGAGGTACTTCATATTTATATATTTTTCCTTCATAAATAATGCTGTAAGCTACTAAATTCAAGCACTATGATGCACAAGTGGCTAGTGTCTTGAATTAGCTGAGCTTATTTAAACACCTTAAAAAACAAAAAAGACAGTTCAGTGCAATAATTATGTAGAAATTAGACCATTTACTTAAATACTATATTAAGATATGCTTAAAGAATGTTACATTAGAACTGCTAGCCTAGTTCCCCTTTATCCCCAGTATGAACAACAACAAAGACTGCCAGATACATTGGGAAAAGCATCTACAGAGTATTCTGTTTAATAAAGTTGTGTTTATACGCTAGAGTTGCCTGCCTTGTCAGAACAGTAAAAGCTACAAAATTCGAGATTACCAAAGAAAATAAAGCAAGCACGTTAGCTTTCATTCCATGTTGTTGAAAATGCAAAAGGGAGAACAGGATTTAAAATACAAAATTTCTCAGTCTAAATACAATTTTCAAATTTAACCCACAGCTCTTGACACCAGCCAATCAGGTGGTGGATGTGTCTTTTCTTTTTAAGTAATAGTAATTAACATAAAATGAAGCGCTGACACCCCCAGTGTACAGGATCTCCCTCTGCTCTCTACCAGCTGTTCCCTAGCCACGTGGAGGGCATCTTGCTAACAGGAGCACTGACAGTGAGCGTTACCAAATGAGCAATCTTCACTCTGAGGTTATCACACCCACCTCAACAATCTGAGATGATGAAATTAGTGCTAAATCAAGTTGTTTCTCCTCTGGCTTAAAAATGAGTGCCTTCTAAACAGGTACATAGTCTACCAATTTGCATGGTAGCTATGAGTTACTGAAATGTTTAACCATAATTTAAAAGCAAAGTCCTTTATAGAAGTATTTTTTAAATTGAAAACATACCTTTGTTTCATAGATACTTTGCCAAAACTACTGTGTGTCATCTCCCTAATAAGAAATAATTGTTAGATAATTTTGGAAAGTTGTCCTGGGAATACTCATCTATAATCACCAGTAACAGCTTCTGATCATCTATGCTAACAGGCATAGGTAATGGCAAACATGATTAAAACATTTCCCATAATCCAGTGTTCTCCTCCATCAGGGAAGCCAGCCAAAAGCAACAAGCCCACGTCTACAGGGGAAAAAGTGGCCCAGAAGCACAGTGAATAAGATCAGGGTAGTCACTCACTGGGGCCTTCCTCAGGCCAGCAGGGGGACCATTTGTGTCTCACCTCTTACTGGCCAGGCAGGGAGGAGACAATTCCTGAGTCGGCAGACATACCTGCATGCACACGGACGCGCACCGACGCCCACAACGCGCACACACCCACCCACCCCAGGACTAACCCCTGGCTCCAGACAAGCCAGCATGGGGCTCACAGAGCAGGAGAAGGAGGCGGCCAGGGACCACACTCTGGGTGGTGGGGGAAGCCATCTCAGGATCACACTGAGCAGAAAAGCTGCTCAGAAACACATGGATACTTTAGCTGGAAGTGAACACACTGGACACTCCCAGGGTCACAGGCACTAAACCATCACAAGCCGTCACTGAAGGAGAATTTTTGGATGAGCTTTCCCCTCCTTTGTTTACATTAGCCACGTACAAATAAGAGGGCTGGATGGGATGCTGATACAATGAATATTAGGTACAATCAAGTATATCACTCCAAACCTTTTTTTTAAAACCCTGCAGGCATATATTGGCACTTTAAGATGGCCAAAGGCCAAATTCTAGCAGTCTAGGAACAGGACATAATTATAACTAACTAAGAAGATAGTATGTATGTGGTCAAAGTAGATTGGATAAAATGTATTTCAGATTAAAAAAAAGAAAATCAACAAATAAAAGTATCTTATTACATTAACACGTAGTGCTACAAAACTAATTGTTACTCCATACGTTTGAAGAACTTTTGGTCCTCTTTTCATGGGAAAAGGGGAATAAGATTCTATACAGTGTGATTTATAAAAACAAGCATATGGTGACGATCAGAAGCAAAGTGGGGAGAAGACTGGCTTTTTTCAAATGGTGCAGTCTACCATGCCATCAAATAAACTATTTGTAGAATGGGACTTTTTTAGGTTTACTTTATAAGCTGTTTTAGTTTAAATTAATAGGCCTGTGATTTCTTCCCTACTGACAATAAAAATTTGTAATTTAGTTAGTTCTAAAAGAAGTAATAGTTTATCTCCTAAACTAAAAGAATAAAAAACTGCTTGTAGAAGTCATGGCCCAAGGAAACATCCAATTTCCTTTGCAGTGTTTAACATTTAACAATCTTATGAATTTAGGATGAGAAAAAATAATGCCCAGAGTAAAATATTTAAAATGAAATAAGAGCTAAACATGACTGTCTACTTTCTAAATGCTACTTATTCTGAAGCAAAACTTCTTTCAGAAATTGTACACTGAGATTTACCTATAATTTTTGCGGGGCGGTGGGGGGGGAGAGGGAGTTCTCTTAAAAATAACTCTTATCATTGTTGTTCTGGACTATTTATTTCTATTTGTCAAAATAAAGCCCTAGAGGAAATTCAAGGTGATCCAAACGCTTTAAGTGGGACAAAGCTGGGAGGTCAGTGGGCAGCTGGAAAAGAGCACAAATTCTCCCCAGGTGTATAGATGCAACTCTAAAAACCACAAAGGCTTAATAAGAACTTGGCTCTTTTAAGCATATAGTTAAAAGCTGAATGCTGCATTTTTGCCTGTACATAATTAAAAGGTTGAAAGAAATTAGAAACTGCCTACAGCTTCATTCATTATGAACTACCTGCGTGGATCATGTATCTGCAGATGAGCTAAGCATCAAGCAAGTAGGAACCAGATGTGCACCTCAGAGCTCACACTGCTTCAGGAGGTGTTTTCAAGCATAGAATATAAGTTCAGGGATCTGCCCTCCCTGCACCCCAGTGCCATTGGTGCTATCTGAGGAGCACTGGAACTGGACAGTCACCTTGCCACACTGAACTTCCGTCATGCCTTCTTGTCCGAAGTAGCTGAGTTCATTGCCATCCAGTATCACGCTGGCTGTGTAGAAGGTGTCTGGCTCAATCTGCACTGGGTACTCAAACCACACGGGGAAGGTATTGCTGGAGCCATCTGAGAAGTACTTGCTCAAGTTCTGCCCCAGAACAACGCCCTGACGCTTGAGTTCAATCTTGGCACTGTACTCTGCAGAGCCACAGCTGGAGCCGTACAGCCCAAAGCCGGCGATGAACACTCTCTTGTCAACTGCAAACTGGATGCTGTCGCAGCGGCCCCGGTAACGCCACTGGTTGCTCCGATAGGCACATGACTGGAAGCGGTGACAGCGCTGGGGCACGAGGCCCTTGCGGGCTTTACTCACAAACTGCAACTCAGGCTTTTTGGCTGCAGTGTACCAGAGGAAGATGTCATTGGTCTCATTGAGAGTTAAAACTCCAGACTGTGCAGCACCATTTGCAAAATCATCCAGGGCCATCGTGGGTATGCGGATCAAGTAAAGCGCCTTTCCGAGGACCTTACGTTTATTTTCAATGCTCAAAGCTAGATCTTGTCGCTGGCATTCCACTTCAGCCCAGTTGAGAGCTGCCTCAAAAACCACAATTTCTTTGGCATTCAGAGTTTCCCTGCGGAGGATACTTTCTAGAGTTTGGAAGTCAATATCGCAGAATCCCTCAGACTTGAGAGCTAACTCAGCCTGGGCATCGATCACCTCCCAGCAACGCTGGGTCAGGTCTGGCTCCTCAAACAGGCAGCTCTGGGAGAGGAGCACACAGGCGTTCTTGGCGCTCAGGCTGGTCTCCAGGAAATTAACGCAGGCTCTGGCGAGGTGAGGGACAATGTACTTTTTGGCAGCATAAAGAGTGGCCAGCACTGTGTCAGCAGCCAAGTCAATTTCATCACAATAGATATATCTGAAAGACAGCGCACAGCATATAAATGGAATTTTCACAAAATGAGCGTGTCCAGCAAGAAAAGATGCAACTACTTTCAAGTTAGTTCCAAGAAAATTGTCTTATGTGATAGTTATTACAAAAATGATTAGGGATTAAAGAAACCTCTGAAATATGTTAATAAATTATTAATATTTCAACTCAGCAGTAACTTTGTATAATTAAAGACATTAACTTTGTGTTACCATTCTAGCCTCTATTTTATAACCTGCATTCAATGTCTTCAAAAAAAAAAAAATAGAAGATATTAGAACTGTTTGAAAAAGAACTGCATGTCAGAGTTAATATTAGCGAAAAACAGCAAAGTTTGTTATATACATCATATTATATCTAATCAAAGAATAATCTCCCTATGTTCTAGATGCTATATATATAGTTTTATTTTATAATTTTCGGCATTCATATAGAAACAAATGCCTTCAATACTATAATGTTGGCAATGACTGCATCTTAATGCTATTAACAAAGTATGACTTGAATTTTTCCTAAACACAAAATAAGACCTGAAATTAAACAAGATATTTTGCAAGTAGTTCTAACCTCAAAAGATTATCAAACATGGATTTCAACAATATCTTCCAGTTGCCTTTACATAGAATCCAACATACACTTTGTATCTGGCTCTTCTTTTTTTAAACCCTAAATTCTTTCCTCTCTCTCTCCCCCACGCATTTCTTCTACCTTCAGAATTAAAGAATATATTGTTTCCAGATATATTTAATTAAAAGACGAAAGCAAGAAGGCCTAAATATGCACTATTTTTAGGATTCTGTGAAGTATCCTTATGTCAGGAGATAAAACACTTCTTGGTGATTTGGGGGGGGGATGGTGGCAGTCTCTCTAAATGGTATGTAAAGGTAAAAAAAAATCATCTGCTTCTCTTAGATTGCTATGGTTGAGTACAAGAGTCAGTGAGAAGTACGTATGGGTGAAAAATACAAACTGATAACACTTAAATTTTAAAATTTTTCTAGCTAAGTTGTTTAGCTACTTGCTGTGAAGTTTTCCTTTCGTTACTATATTTTAACTTCATGAAACACTTTTAACGAAAGATTAGCAATGGCTTCTGTGAACAAAGTAAAAAAAAACCCACAATAATGACAATAAGTAAAATGCCCACAACCACAAATGAAACCTCCAGTTTTGCTCCCAGGAAGCTCTTTTTCTTCCGACAGGCTAAGCCATGTACCACCACTGGCAAGACCGATTTCACAAAATAACGGCAGCTTAGTGATGCTCTGACCTGAGAACCAGGACCTTGGGGAGGAATCTGGAACACAGTCAGCACTTTGTAGTTCTTACCCTGAACACTGAGCAGTAAGCAGTGTTCCCTTTTTCTTGACAATTCCCTTTCTAGGAATACTGGCTACTCAGCCACACAGTGCACTTGTCTGGAAGACCTGGCCTCCACTACTCTGGAGACAGTGCAGTACTGATCAACAGTGGCCCAAGGGCAAACAGCACCCTACGACATTTCTTATTCTTACCGCTTTTGGTGGACTGCATGTATAATTTTAAAAAGCTGTATTGAGATATATTCTAGGTAATACATCTGTAAGAAAAGATGCTTAGCAAATGACTTAGGTAAAATGTAACTTTGTAATTTCTTATTCATGTTTCCTAATTATGTATACATGTGGCTGAATCAACAACACAACACTACTGGACTGCAGTGCAGTCAAAATGCTGAACTCGTGTTGCCGTTCTCCTCCGCCAGAGACAATGTCAAATATACAAAGCTGACTTTACGGGGGAAAAAAACAAAACAAAACAAAACAGAACAAAACCCTTTCCAGGTAAACTGGTTTCTGTACACATCCCTCGTCACTAACTGTTGGTTGTTAAAAAGTGGTGAATTAGTTTCACCTTTTGGTAGGTACTTCATATGCTCACTTATCTTTAATTTCCCTATTTCCCACTGTCAAAGTTTCAGTTACAAGAAATTAGATTTCAAAACTACAACATAAATAGAGAATTGAATACTTCAAGTGCTAGAACTATAGTACTTATTTTTCAGTAGAAGCAGACAATAAATATATTGCAACATTTTAACTATTTGTGGGATTATTGTCCAACTTGTTGACACATAGAATAATTTTTTTCAACAAACCTATTTATTCCAGTGAACCAAAATCCCTACAGCAGCAGATATCCTTGAATTCCTGATATACTTGGTGTGCTAGAATAAGGATTTAACACAAATCATTAAGTATTATTTAAAATTATCATCAGATTTTAATCACACTGTCTAGCGCCAATACACATCAAAGAAGCGGATTCCATTTAGCTGATCAACATGTACTGGATTCTGAAAAGCACCATGAGACATAAAAAAACTATTTTTTAAAGAAGTATGTACCTTACAGCTTTACATTTTTATATTACCCATTAAATACATATAAAACTATAGAAAACTATTCATCTGTCTCAAAAATGTCTCCTCTGCTACCAAATGCAAACGCCTCTTATCCTTGAGAAATGGTATGTGATTTTATGTAAGAGTATGTATATGCATGTATATATAAAGATCAGATTATTTCAACACAGTAAGTTTTACATTTGTTGACAGAAAACAGTAACCCCTGGAAAACTCAAAAATCTCCTAACTGGTGGTACTTAAATGAGGTATACAATTTCTGGAACTGTGAAACAAAAATATAATATATGTCTCTAAAGACTTCTTCATACATGATGCTGTCAGAGATAATATGCTCTATTAGACAATGCCTACTCTAGGAAGTTATTTTTCTTTAAGTCATTAAAAATGAAATCACTGTACATGCCACTTGCTCCCAAAAATCTCACGCCAAAGTGTTATTATATATGCCTGCACCATTCCACATGCTTTCCACCGAAAGATGCACAGCAGTTTTCTCCAAAAACATTTACAAGGTAAGCAGCTCCCTCTTTCTTCATCATTCTCCCTTTCTGTTACACAGAACTTACATTTAACTGTGAAACCAGCGGAGTACAGACATGGCATAAACAAACTCTAAACAAACGAACGGTGCTTACTTCAGCATAGCGAGAAAAGCAGCAGGCTCGACATCTGGTATACGGATTTCATCTTTGTCCTCAGCAAGTTCTCCGTAGAACATTGCATGGAACACAGAGCTCCCAACAGCTAAAACATACTGTGGAGAAAGGGAAATCTTATTTCATGCACTAAACTACAAGCATTTTCAGTAAATCAATCCAGAAAAACGAGTCTAGGCAATCAGGTTCAGTGGACATAGAGCACCTACACCTGCTCTTTTTTCAAAGCCAAGGTACAGTGTATCTTGCCGTGAAAGCATGATAGATGTTCACGCAAGCCAGTCTTTACGCTGCTAATTACCTCAAGGCTTTAAGAGATTAATGGACAAGTTCCCTCATTACAAAATAAATAAATAAATGCATAAATAAAATAAAAACGTATCTAACCAATTTCTAAGGGAAGAGTAATAAACATGACTTTCCTAACCTGTCCCAACAACTTTTCATGACTGGAGAGTTAAGAGGGCATGTTTTTGTGTGGGACATAAAGCAGGGTAGAGAGAAACAAAGAAAAAAATTAAGCGTGGCCAAGAACCTTTGGAGAGGCTGTGCCTTCTCTGTGATGGGTGAAACACGCACTGCCTGCCATCGGCAAGCTGCCCACCCCAACCAAGTTTCATTTCAGGCTCATGGAAAGGGTCCCTCTTTGTAAACCTCAGGACTAAACCAGTAATGCAGCTGTTGCTTACTTTGTGTCCTGGCAACCGCTGAGTCCCACCTGGTGGCCCAACCACAAAATGTACATCTGCCATCAAATCATTATTGAACATCACTGCATTTCTATAAACAGAGGCAATTCATTAATTCACAGCAGCCGGCATTTTTAAAACCCCTCCCCAACATACAAAGCCCACAAAAGAGACACAAGCTAAAGCAACAGTTTAGTAACTTCGGGGTAAAACTACAAATAAAGATTCCAACTAAACAACTCTGTGATCATTGCAAACACATGGGAAGTAACAACAACAAAAAAAAGTTACACAAACTTTTCATCAGGCTAAGGACAAATAAAAGGTTTCTATCTTCAAACCTTCTGTGGTCCACAGACACAATCCTGTCACTTAAATGTTACAGCTTGCAAAAACATTTTTATCTAAGAGGAAAACAGCTGTACTGTTTTGGAAAAGATACAAGGCAGTTTTCCATTACCAGTAAAGCTTCTGGGAAAAGAGGAAACACAGATTTACGTTAAAATCCATTACAGGTTGTGCAAAAGCAGAAACTTCAACACAGGAAAACTTTGCAAGTAAATGTGCTGGCCCGGCACTTACCTTTCTCGAATGGTAGGATAAAGACCCTGCCAGTTTGGGGCCGGAATAAGGTTGTTGTTACTGAGGTTCTGCTGGTGGTACTGCTGGACAGTGGTGCTGCTGGAGCTGGCTGGTTTTTTACGAGGGAATATATCAGCAGCCATCTTCTTCTTCTTTTTAGTCTTCAAGGTAATTATTTCATAACAAACTGGGGGCAACTTGCTGTTGCTGCCGCCGCTGCTGTTGCCGCTGCCGCTGCTGCTGCTATTTGTTTTCTTCGAGCTTTTCTTGGACCTATTCTTTACTGTCTCTGGAAGCATCAAGAAGAAGGTGAGACATTTCATGTTCTTTTCCTTGTCATCTACCATGAGTACAGTGTGTCTCTCTTTACGGCTAGAGATCCCAAATTGGTGTAAACATCAAGGAAAGGAGGCTGGCACGAGCCAAGATGTTAACAGAAACCAACAAGCTGATGTTTTGCTTCTTTTCTCAGCCGGACAAGGTGACCTTTTCACTATGTTGAATAGAAACTGCCTTTAAGTTTTATCCAGTACTGGGTCTGCTAAATACATCTCCATCATGATTCCTATTTCTCTTATTTGCTCATAAAAATAACCCAGTTTCCTAGATCACCTGCAAATGCTACACTGAGCGAAGATGACAGGCAGAGAGCCGCACTGCTTGTTCTCTGAATTAGGTTAGCAAGATGTGCTGGAGCCGCGCGAGTCTGTTCAGCCGGCTGAAGTTGTGTGGTGAATGGATCGGAGGAGAGTAGGTATTACAGCCCTGCAGATGGAGTCAGACAGCCAGTGCTCCGAGCCAATAGCTGAAGTCACCAATCATGATTGGACCAAGCAAAACAGTGACACCTATTGTAACGTGCATAGCTCTCATATTAAAGGAACAGCAGTTGCATTCTGTTGCCTCCTGTATTATTGCATATTTAAATAAGATAAACAACCTATGAAATATATCTGCAAACCGGAAAGGAACAGTTTGTGCCCACGGATTTCCCTTCAGTAGACATACATTTTAATTTCCCTAGCTAAATAAGCAGGATCAATTAACAAAGGGTAGGGACTGATATGTACTCTGTATTTCTAGTAAAATCTTTATCCCGGCAGCACTTAGTTTCAAATACTTCAAACAAAATCCTCCATTCTTCCAGCTAAAATGGATTATTAATAGCAAAACCATACTAAACAACACATTTATTACAGCTTAATGGAAAGGAATGTTGTTTTTCTTTTTCCAGTCTCTTTGAATGCAAGTTATAGTCTAGTGCAAAATAAGAGAGATGAGGTCATGTGTTCATTTTACCTCCCAACATTTTCTAGTTCCTATAATGATCTTTGACAGGAGTTTCAGGTCAGAAAACACTTTTAAATTAGTCTAAGATTATACCAGTAGTAGTTTAGCAGCACTGAAACTACAGACAAATAAAAATAAGATTCAAATGAGACAAGTCTGCTAATCAGTTTTTAAAGGCTGTAATTCACTAAAAATATGTCAGATGGGGGCCCTGTTCAGGACCTCAAAATCCAGCCTAAATGTTATGGCTACATTTAATTTGTCATAATTTTGAAGAATATAATCCACATCTTCTAACAGAAAACAATAATAAGGCCATTCAAGATGATACATGTTCTGATGCCGCCTAGTTAAAATGCAAACAGGTTCTCTCTGCCTGGAATCAGAAGAACATAAACTACTACCTATATGGTTTTCATAGATTTCGTGAACCCCTCAACAATTTCTAGCTTTGTTGAACAAGAAAAAACAAAACACCTGCTGTAAGATCCACACATGTTTGTTTATTTTTAAAGAGGGACTAATCAGGAGACTTAATCTCACCCCTAGCTATCTGGACTACTCTCATTTGTCCCAGGTACAGCCGCTATTTGCTACTCCCCCCAGCCCCCTCCGCGACCCCTGAACGCAGACTTCATGGCCATGGTCCTGCTTGTTGCACAGCATTCATCTGAATAATGAGTACCTGACAGAGTGAGGGCTCAACGAATGGAGCTATGATGATGATTATAACTAGTAATCTGCTGCAGATAACACACCGAAATCAAACTTTAATCCCTGGGACCCTCGGTCATGAGACTGAGCCAAGGAATATCCTCTGTATTGTCATCATTATTACCCTTAAAACCCTTACATCATTATTGCAAAGCCAGTGCAAGGCAGACTGTGTATGTAGGACCATGGCCTTTACCACAGGTTATTCACCCCCATTTTAGATGGACCCTGAAGTGCTGCTTATTTACTACAATCATTGTGTTCCCGATCACAGGGCTACCACAAGCATATATATATATATTATACACACACACACATACTTCCAAATCACACAACGTTACAGGAAGAGAGCTCTAGAGACTCATTTTTAAAGCCCATGGTGAAAGGTATAGAGAAGGAACAAATGAGCTCCTATTTGAACTAACTCCCAGACTGACGTTAAAATCAAAGGACTTCTCTCCTTGCTGGTCGGCTACAGAACTTCCTGACAATAACCTCCTAGGAAAGCCCCCACGACGGGATGACAGGAAGGTCCTTGGTCCTTCTGACCAGGATAGTCCCACACATACCTGGCTTTCAGGTCTGACAGTAACCAATTAGAATGGAAAGGGAAACGAGCTGCTACAAGACAGACTCACTAATAATTGTTAACTGGACAGACAAAATAGAAAAAGCACAGGGGCACCTGGGTGGCTCAGTTGGTTAAGCATTTGACTCTTGGTTTTGGGCTCAACTCATGATCTCACAGTTTGTGGGCTCCAAGCTACTAGTGTGGAGTCTGCTTGGGTTTCTCTCTCTCCCTCCCTCTTTCTCTCTGCCCCTGCCCTGCTTGTGCATGTTCTCTCTCAAAATACATAAACTTAAAAAAAAAAAAAACAAGAAAAGCATAAAAAGTAGAAGACTTCATGGTTTTTGCTCATTTCACATGTTGTTCAACACCTTTTACCAAGAAAGCCTCAAACAAACACTGCTCTTACACCACTAAAATAAAAAGTGCACCTAATAGTTTGAGCGAAAATTACAGAATATTTTAAAAACTGCTCTTTCTGAAATTAAAGGTTTCAGGTATTTGGACAATTAAGTTTCGTGGAAATATTTTGTGAATATACTAGTTACAAGAAGCAGTCCTAAACTGGAGTCCCCTAAAACCGTGCTGCAAAGAGGGTGTTGCCCTTCATGAGGTGTGGGGGCTGATGGGCATGGCTGTGAAAGATGTGTTCTTCACTACAAAAAAGTAATCCAATTAAAAGATAAAAATGACATTTCAATTTTTGTGGCCAATCTGAAAAGCATGAAAATGATAATAAAATCAAGACATGGAAAACTTCTTAAGAGCTTCATTTTCCTACCACGGTTTAAAAGACAGGTAGTATAAAGTCCTTGCTACTACAAGTGTGGTCCACAGAACAGCAGCATCAGCAGCAACACCATCTCCTGGGAGCCTGTTAGAAATCCAGAGTCTGCATTTTAATAAGACCCTCCAGGTAATAAGTATGATGTTCAAGTTTGACAACACCTCATGTAAGATTAAAATAAGAGGGTTACAGGGTCTCCCAAAGATCCAGTATCAACACCTGGTGCCATGTTTTGCATTCCATTATCAAGTAAATGGAGAAAAAATACAAAATGATTTAATTTGGCTTGGTCATAAAACTTAACCTTCATGTCTTACTCTGAAATTCTTCTGATTAGGCCCAAAATGTCAAAATTCTAGGATTCACGTGTGTGCACACCCAACTGAGAGGCTTCACAATATTTTTCAATGCTCTGGAAAAGCTCATGCCCAGATTATTTTACAGGACAACGACAGAGACCATTTTAGTCAGAAACATTAAGGATTAAAGAATGCCAAGATGAACAACTTAATATTTATACAATAATCTACTTCATAATTCTGTTTCAAAAAATTAGTATTGTGACACAGCAAAACTAGTAATCAAATAATGTGGTTCAGTCCTGGTGCAGCCACAAAAGACTGTGTGTATGTGTGTTGAAGGTGAGGGGTGCCTGAACAAATCATTTAGCCTTAAAGGGCCTCAAGTTCCTCAGCTACAATATGAAGAGGTTCTCTAGAATAGATGACTGTTTTTCAATCTGTACCTTCAATCCACTTTAGTAAGAAATGCATTTTATATTCAGACTCAGTATTAGCACAAATGTGAAAACACACACAAAAATGGAAAGACCGTTCACAAAACAAAACCTCTTAGCATGTTACGACAGTATAGATATTATCTTATTTTTCTCTTTTATTTTTATTGTTGGTCTGGATTCATTCCATTGATTTCATGACCACAGTTTAAGTAATAATGGTCTAGCTTTATTTTTAATAGCTTTCAAGGTTTCATATTCTAGGGTTCTTTTCTTTTTTTTTTTTTTTCTTCAACGTTTTATTTATTTTTGGGACAGAGAGAGACAGAGCATGAACGGGGGAGGGGCAGAGAGAGAGGGAGACACAGAATCGGAAACAGGTTCCAGGCTCTGAGCCATCAGCCCAGAGCCTGACGCGGGGCTCGAACTCACGGACCGCGAGATCGTGACCTGGCTGAAGTCGGACGCTTAACCGACTGCGCCACCCAGGCGCCCCTCTAGGGTTCTTTTCTATCAAGAACTTGCACTTGAAGGAGGATATGGCAGCTCAACAAATAACATGCATAACTGGGAGTGTGCATTTATTTTTCTAGAAAGAGAAGCCATAGTTATCATCTGTCCTTCAGAGTAATCCATGATCCAGAACACAATAAAATATTATGAAAATCTAAGACTGATGTGAATATACAAAGTATTTATATCACTTTCCTCTCTGCTTTCTTTTCTACAGTCTAGTTCATTAAACACAAATTATAGCTTCTTTTTCTCCCTTGAAATTAAATGTAAAGAGTTCAAACTCCATCTGTTGAATCTACAACCCAGAAACATTACCCACTATGTTGAAGGGTGAATAAATCAAGGATATCAGCTCGAAATCTATTGTCATATTCCACCTCTAAAATTTCCTTACAACAACTAGCGTTACACCTCCTGAATTTTAAAGCTGTTATGAGACATGGTTAATCCGCCCTAATATATTGGTCAAGGAGCCACCAATCTTTTATGAAGTATACGCATGTATCTCCCACTTTTCAAAAGTTCACATTATGGACTTCGCTCTTATGAAGGACCTACATTAATACATGTTTTCACTAGCCAGAGGAAATACAAAGAGAAATTTTGTTTTTATGAAAAAAAGCACAACAGGCCTTCAGCATTTGTTTTGCAGTGAGCCATTCCAGAGGCAGTACACATTTTGAGAAAAGTGGCACCACCACTCCCCTTCCCCAGGAACTCTACTCAGCATCAAGCTCCATAGCTCTGAACTCTATGAGCATCTGTGCTTTACACCTTGATTTATTTTGTGCATCCATTAGCAACATGTGTCCTAAAGTATCAGAAAAGCCAAAGAGAGGCTATTTTTTGGGGTCTGGGAACACTCAAGACTTTTTCCAAATAAACTAATGGTAATTGCTTCTTCTTTGTGCCATTTTGGCCTACAAAAGGTTTCACAGGTACACTGTACTTCTGGATAGTAGGGGAAACATGTGCTCTTAAAATACAACATGCTAATCATGTAACATGTTAAATGACTGGCATACGATAGTGAGCAAGATTACGAACCAAACTTAACAAGTTAGCTAGTAAAAGTGGATTTTAGATAATTTTTACAATTGTCAGAAAGTTCAATCATCTTTCTCTCTTTTCATTCAATTCCCAATAATAACAAAATTATCAACAGAATTTAAGTTCACTTAGATCATCCTCTTCACCACTGGAAGGTTTGCCAGACATCCCTTTTTATTTAGTAGAAACCTGTATATTCAGTTTGGGACCTGAATGAGATTTGGAACAGAGAGGGACAATACAAATTAATACATTTAATGCAACTCTGTCCACAGATAAAGTGACTAGGTGTCCAGAAGATTAAGGGAGTTGTGAATAGTTAGGGAGGGGGGCAATGTCTGGACTAGAATAAAGATTCCCAGACTGCTTGCCTAATGTTGTCTGTTCCGCTCTAATTTCCATCCACAGTTAATTATCCCCACATTTTTACATAATGCTTTATTTTCATATTTTTATCTACTTTAAAAGAAAAAATATATATGCAAAAATTACAGATATGAAAACCATGAACATGTGTATGTGTGTACACACACACACACACACACACACACACACACACTCCATACCCTGCAGAAAGAATTCTAGGGCATTTTCTGGAAAGAAATGGAGAGGACCTCTAACAGGAAGGAACATAAATGCCTAACAGCCATGAGGAAGCTGCTGAAACACACCGAAGAGGCTCTCCAGGTAAAACGAAAGTTGGAAAAACCAGGCACTCGTGGTCTACCCCAACAAATCCTATGTCAACAACCAAGAATGCTGGCAACTCTTGTTTAACTTGCTCTAACTCTGGACTCCTTGTCTGAACTTGCATTTGGTTTACCACAAGATACCTAAACAGCTACAAGTGAAGTTAACATGATAAACTGTGGAAAGGATCACTTCTAAAAATTACCGATAGACCATCACAGAGAGAAATTTCAATCTAACCTGATTAAGTCACAATGGAACAGGGTATTGTTTTTGCTTACTTTTCAATACTGAGCAAAAAATACGCTTGTGATATAAGAGATAAAAAAGATAAGCAGCAAAATGTTGGCAGTTCCTAAAAATAGCAACAGCTGCTGGAAAATAGACGATATACTTTCTAAATTTAGAAATAAATATGGAGCCAAGCATTGGCAGCATGGTATAGTGAAAAAAGCAAGAGCCATCAAGAAGTGACCTTAAGGTACTGAATATCCATGAGTCTCATTTTATTCATCTGCTAAATGGGGTAATTATACCCATTCAGCCCTTTCAGGTTTACTGTGAAGGCAAGATTACATGTTTGTGAAAGCGTTTTGATAAAAGTCTAAAACGCTTCCCAAAAGGTAAGCTTTCACTATTAGTAACAACTGTACCCAAAGCAGGAAATATTTGTGATACAATCTTCCAAAACAACAAAAACCCAAAAATTAATCTGGCTCCCTGCCCTTATAATCTTCCAGGCCTCACAACTAATGACATTCCATCCCCATCTGCAGGCTTGCTCTAGCCTCATTCACAGGCCAAGAGGTCCTGGGTTGCTGAGGCTCTTTGTGCGGATTTTGCAGGTGAGGTTGTGTTGTACACTGTGATTAGGTCCCCACCTGATACCTACATCTACACCTGGAACCCATACTCCAGGCCAGATGTCCCCTGGAGTTCATGCCTGTGAGACCGCCTGTTGGCAGATGCCCTGCTGGACCCCTTTTCTGAGAGGGCCCAAAGCTACAACTTACCCATCTACGGAACTAGCAACTCGACTTGACCTCTCTCAGCCATGACCTAGTTTGAATTATAGCACCAAGGGTGAGAACACAAGCATTTCGGCGAAGCATACCTCAGTGTGGCTGGAAGGATAAGGCTCGTGGACAGTTTCATTAAGTTATTTCCTTCTCACCACACAGAGCTCCAGTTAACCTTCACTTGTTCTTTAAACTTAGAAAATATGCCCAAAGGTAGAATGTGACTATCTCTGAAGGCAGGAAAAATGATTTCTTTTTAAAATTTTGTATGATATTTAACATGATATTTGATGCTTATATAAGCTGTGTCTGTATACACTTGTTTGGAATACTAAACACCTCACTGAAATCCCAAGTCATTCTCTATCATGTTAAATGAGGTGATCGTGAGAAGAAACAGTATATAAAATTTATCATATGAGATACTCTAAAGATAACTATTTATTTATTTTTTATTTTTTAATGTTTTTATTTATTTTTGAGACAGAGCATGAGCAGGGGAGGGGCAGAGAAAGAGGTTGATAAAGAATCCGAAGCAGGCTCCAGGTTCTGAGCTGTCAGCACAGAGCCCGACGCAGGGCTCAAACTCAGACTGTGTGTGTGTGTGTGTGTGTGTGTGTGTGTGTGTGTGTGTGTGTGTGAGAGAGAGAGAGAGAGAGAGAGAGAGAGAGAGAATCCCAACCAGGCTTTGCACTTACTGTCAGTACAGAGCTCAATGCAGGGCTTGATCTCACAAAACTTGAGATCATGACCTGAGTCAGACGCCCAACTGAATGTGCCATTATTTAATTATTAAGACCTCCCCTGTTTTAACGTCTCTGAAATTGGATTTATCTTATAATTGATGGCAGCTAATAGTACAATTAGTAGGACTTTTTCTTCCCTTTCTTATTTGTACATAAAATAATACCATGTCTTACAGCTGACGACACCTTATAATCAGTGAAATAAAGTAAAAGATACACAAGTCAATGGAAAGAAAGGATTCTCTTTAGATTGGTTAATTATTCCCCCAACCAGGCAAGATGGCCTCTCAAAATTCTGGCTCAACTACACTAGAATAACTAAGCTTTCATCAAGAAGTCCTTTGTTAAAGTTTATAATCACAATTCTCAATTGAGTTTGCTACTTTGACAACCAATAATATGCAGAGAGTCTAGATGGAAATTCCAAAATGAGAATTTCCATCGGTAAGAGATCCAGCATTAATGCAATGCATTTCTCCTATTTTCTCAGGGCACAACAACTATACATGTACACAAACCTGGTTAATAGAAGCCTGTTAATTCTTTGGGTAATGTTTACTAAAGATATTTTACCAATCAATGTAAGATTAACTTACAACATCATTACACATAGATTAAACCTGGAGCTAAATGAGTCCTTAGAAATCATTATTTTCAAACAAATAGAATCTACATTAAAATGCTAAAGAGGGAGACATATTGTTACTATAATACAATGATTCTATTCTATGTATTACTTTCACCTAGGTACCTAAAAACAATTTATCCAAAGAAAAGTAAAATCAGGCCTCAAGAAGTCTCTTGTGAGAAGGCCAGAAGAAAGACTACAGTGATCCAACAGGGGACATTAATCCTACTAGAAATGCTGGAATGGAACAATCTTGCTGTGACCTTCTGTAGGTTGGTTGTTGGCTTCAGGTCACAGGAAGAAAATCATGTGCTAGTCAAAGAAAAACATTTTTTCTTAGTTTTTTTTTTTTTTTTAACTTCAGTGGGTAATTTTTTTTTCCTGATATTAGGAATAACTAAAAACATTTCCATAGTCAGATCATTAAAATAAAATCCAAAGCCCTTCTTCATTAAGGCCTAACCTAAACTTAACCAAAGAATGTCTTGCTGTATTTGGGAAAGTCACTTTTCCAATAAGCACATGGAATGGGACAATGCTCTAATCATCAGATACTGTATATCAATACTGGTTATTAATGGGGTAAATATCGCAGACCAATTTCCCTAACATTCACAATTCTACTGGTAAAAAAAACTCTACAAGATGAAAAAAAAAAGATTACCAAATACCAGTCATCTAAATATGTGTTGTGCCCTTAGTCACTAAAAGGTGCTTAGAAATGAACACTGCTCTCCTATCATTCAATTTACCACTACCTCCTAAAACACCTGAAGTAATGATATACATGATATTAGGTTTAAAATTTTTATCACTCTAAAGTGAACAGAATTAGGTTTGGTAAAGGCAAGGCCGAGGGCGGCGGGGGGGGGGGGGGGGTTGGCAAGTGAGCATGACTTTTATTTCTTATTTTAACAAAATCACATAGAAAAAGACTAGTTACCAATGTGGTGATTATGTCATCATAATAAATACATCGACAAGGGTCTCAATTAATTACTATTTAATGAAATGCCTTCCTTCACTTTTACAATGTATGTGTCTGGAATGAAATATAGTTATTTTAAGCAAACAGTGCAAGATCTAAAAATAAGAAATCTGCTCCACTGAGATAAATTGTGCCACGGGAAAATACAAACATATGAGAAGTTATACAAGGCATCTTCACACCCAATTTCTAACCTATCTTTTCTAGAGTAGGGACCACCAAATGAAAATGAAAAAGGCACATACATTCTAAACTAAGCCACAAAAATGTTTCCTAACAAAAAATTCAAGTAGAATTAGAAGCCTGTGACAGAGGATGATTATAGAAACCAGCTTCTGGCAAAAACTCACAGTAAAATCTATCCTAAACCCAAATTTAAAAAATAGGTTTTATGCTACTTGTAATTAGCTGTTAAGTACACAATTCTCCATGACTGTTGTGAAGGACACTGTCCTATAAAGGTTGGCAAAACCCTCACTATATCAACACCAAGTAACATTCAGAAATTGCCCCCATTTGCTGCAGAAAATAATAATTTGGCACTGATAAAGTATTCCCTTGTTGTTTCCATCCCTCATGCTGCTGTAATTGGAATAAAGTTGAGAGGGTTCTGTACTTAGTTTCACTGCATGCACCAGAAGCAGAAAAATAAGGTATTTCAAAGAAAAATTCAATTGTAATATATATTCAGCAAGCATTTCTCTTTTTAATTAAGAGCTACTATATAAGTAGGTCAGTACTTGAACTGCCCAGAGGTACAGAATAAAAGAAGTTAATTTCTCATAAAATAATGCTCCAATGAGTCTCACTTAGAAAGTCAAAAGTATTCATAAGAGTATGTTTTTAAATTTGGGTTTCCTGAATCTCTGCATCACAAAACAACAGGTAGACAGTGTTTACATGTGTACGTTAACTATAATGCAATTAAAGATTAATGAACATTCAAATCCAAATATATCCTCAACAAGTGGCAATTCAACTGTTTAATTCTGTTGTTGTTTCAATAACAGAGAAACAGCTAGTTCACCATAATTCAGAGGTACATGGACCCATACATGGGTTTCAGACCATCTCTGAAAATGGTGATCACAATTTATAGGAGTTAGGTCTCTGCATACGCATTCTAATAGCCAGCTATAGGGAAGCCGTGATCCACTAAGACTTTAGAATTGGAAACGTGGTTGATATCACTATTTAAGGTAACATTCTCTCATAAAGTTTAAAATATAGCATCAAACAGGAAACAAAAGGGAATATTAGGTGGCATGTGGCCAAGTGCATGTCAGGACTGCAGACCAAATATCTCTCCAGGAAGAAATGAAGAAATTCTGTCTCATCTTTCTCAGAGAGAGGAAGCCTCATGTTTTGCAATGCGTTCTGAATCGCCATGACATGGCTGTGAGCTAACTTGTCCTCTTCATGAGCTCACTTTGCAAACAAGACTATTCCCACACTGCAGATGAACTAATTGTCTCCTGCCATCCTCACTGCTCTTTCTTCCCTACAAATCTACCCACCAGAAGCCTATCTATCCTTCAATGTAGTCCAAAGACACCTCAACAAGGAAGATTTTCTGGTGCTTAGAAACTATCCATGCAGTACTTTCTCACATTCCATTTTGCCTTATGGTGTCTGATTAGAAGACTTCTCTGAGGGCTGCATCTCTGCATCTCCCAAAGAGAGCTAACAGCACCACACCCACATCAAGCTTTCAATCACTATGTAACAGGAAGGACCTAGTCCAACACATCCAAGTCCATCTAGAATCCTAGATGGAGATGGCATTTGTGGAGTACAACTGGTCCTGGGCTTAAAATGGTCTGAAACTAAGGTCTATGATGTTTCTAGCTGCCTGAGCTGCAGGCTTATGCTAGGTACAGTGGTAAAGAACCTAGACATCTATTAAATGTGTCCCCAGGCTCTCCTGAACATGTCTAAGCATAAATGTGGTTTTGTAATATCACATTCATCTTGCAGCTAGGCCAACTGACAATACTAAAGTTCAACTTAAAGCATGTCCCCACATGTGCTTAAAAAGCAAGGCTTTACTTTACCAGAAATGTAAAACTTACTGGAGTAAGGATATTCACATATTCAAAGTGTGAGTTAACCATGGCAAGACCCAGTTACTAGGACAAAGCTGCCTTTATCAACTAGTCTCAATTCATGGTCTGGCATATTTATTTATAGCACCAGTAGAGAATTTTAGTGATTTAATGAACTGGAAAGGAAAATAAATTCTCGGCAATTCACATGAAAGGAAGAAAGCAGTCATATGAATAATCTAAAAAAACAGATAATTAAAGAGACTTTTCCTTTGAAATGTGTTTCGTCTATATTTAACATTGAATGGATAAATTTCCACTACATTAGACACACCCAATCTTCAAACAAAGTAATAAAACAGGCTGTGTGTACAGGGCTCGGTATATGAACAGTCTGGAAACTCACGCCTACATGGCAAACAAACACAGTGCCAGGGATGGGCAATGTCACATTAAGATTACTGCGGAGCATGAGCACAAGTAGAAAAGTACACTTCTTACACATGTCTCTACACCATGCTTTACAAAGAACCAAAGTGTTAGGTAAAAAAGTATTTGTTTTTTTTCCCAAAAAAATAAAGAATTCTCAACTTCGGTCTATATATTCTCTTACAGTATTGGAGTAAGAATAAATGGAGATAGTAATATCAATAGTGGAACAACTGAATATATTAACTGTGGCTGCAAAAGCTCTTGCATGTTTATAAAGGAAACTTTTACCACCAGCAAGGATTTTAAAAATCATTAGTAGGGTTGACAACATTAACAAACTGTTATAAACCAATGGCTTGAATTGTGTGTTGGCAAAAAATAAAAAACGTGGATTTCTAAATAAGTTAAATTTGTTATACAAATGTATTTTTTGGAAGGTGGGATAAGGTAAATATATTGTTTTGTGCCTGCTGTGTAAGTATGCATGATTTTAAAGTATTAAATAGCATTGTAAGCGGTTTTGAAATGTACTGGTGAAGAAAGTATTTGAAGTAGGTACAAGTGACTGAAGCCCTCTGAACCCCTCTAGAAACATCTGGTAGTGGCGATGCATAACCAAGAACCCTCATGAGAGGAGCCATCTGCTCCAATTAGAAAAGGGAAGGTTTTGTCCAGAAGCTCCAAAGAACTGGTCCACAGCCTGGCTGTGTGACTCTTTTCACTACTGATGCTGCTAGTTCTGAAGCCACCTAAAGATCATTCCAGTGAATCCTGAGCAGCCAAAGGACCAGTCAAATCACCCTTCTTTCCCCATTCTTCCCTGCCCTAGGGAATGGGAGTATTTAGGATATAGTGGGAGTATTTAGGATATAGTATTTAGGAATAGTGGTGAAACAGCTTGGGCAAATGCAGATTAGCTACTGTGCATACCTTTGCCTTAATCAATGCAGTTTCATGGGGAATCTCTGGGAGATGCAGCAGTAAAAACTGTTGATTTAATTACGCCTTAACCCTTGAGCACACATCTTTTTAATATTCTGTGTGATGAAATGGGAAGTATGCTTAAAGCATTTCTAGTGAAACTGAAATAGAATGGTTGCCTTGAGGGAAAAAAAAAAAAAAAAACAAAAAACTCCTGCAATTGTTTGTGTTAGAGCTGAACCAGCCACTTTTTCCATGGAACACCAATGAACTTGAGAATATTTGCCAAGTATGCTTATTCACATTTAAATATCTAGCAGACATTTTCTCAAAAATGAAGTGAGACTGTCACTTCAAACAAAACAAAATTATTGCCAATGATGAAATTGAAACGTTCGAGCAAAACTTAAAATTTTGGAAATCTTGATTACACCAGGGTGAGTTTGAGTTTGAGAGCTTCCCAATACTTAAAGACTGTTTCTAATGAGATTGGTGATGCTATTAAATGAATGTAATTTTTTATATTGTATTATGAAACATAACATTTGAAGGATTTGCATAACACACTGATCCAATGTTTTCTAATAATAATGTAATTACAGTAAAGAATCATGCACGGGGGGAAATGGTCCATTCAAAGTAAAAGACCAATGAATTTCAGTATAACAAGAGTACACTGATGGTTTTACATTTCACATGGCAATTAACCTTTAAAACTACCATTCAGGGGGGGCTGAGTGGCTCAGTCTGTTCAGCACCTGACTCTTGATCTTGGTCCAGGTCATGATCTCCCAGTTTATGAGTTCAAGCCTGCCATAAGGCTCTGTGCTGACAGCACGGAGCCTGCTTAGAATTCTCTCTCTGCCTCTTCCGCACTCATGCACTCTCTCTCAAAGTAAATAAACTTAAAAAACTTTTTTTAAATAAAAATAAAAATCTACCATTCAAATTTTGATGAGGTATCAAACATTCACAATAATCTGAAAAGGGTATTAAAATGTCTTTTCTTTTCCAGCTGCCTATCTATAAGACCAGATTTTTGTCATAGGATTCAAACCAAAATATTTATTTTTATTTTTTTAATGTTTATTTATTTTTGAGGGAGGGAGAGAGAGAGACAGAGAGAGAGCGCGCACGCGCATGAATGCGGGAGGGGCAGAGAGTGAGACATAGACTCTGAAGTAGGCTCCAGGTTGTCAGAAAGGAGCCCGACACAGGGTCTGAACCCATGAATTGTGAGATCATGACCTGAGCCAAAGCTGGATGCTTAACCAACTGAGCCACCTACGTGCCAGAAAATATTTATTTTTAAACATGTAAGTAAATATATAAAATTTATCTTTACTTTCATTTCTGCACCAATAAATAACAACAGATATAACCCCTATAAACAAAAGTTCTCTAGATTTCTCAAAATAAAAGAATCCTGAGACCAAAAAGTATGAGAACTATGGATGCCTGCCTAGCATCCTAAGGAATTTGGATTTTACTGTAAGCATATAACGTGGTCAGTCATTAGAGGTTTTTAACAGAGAGTCTTTTAAAAAGGTGTTTATCCATGCCATCTTTTGGTTTTACTCTTCTAGAAAACAATAATCCTCGAAACATAATTCTCAACTGCTCACTCCCAAAAAAAATTTTTTTGTAGATAGACAGAGGACACAAGAATAACATGACAATCTCTGCCACAAAAATTAACAGCGAAGAACTATTATTCTATTTTTTTTCTATGACAGTTTGGCAACTTAGCTTTGCTCCACCCTCCCAAAATTCACAGAACATGAAGTGCATGATTTATTAATTGACACCTTCATGATATTGAGATCTTCTAATAAAAATAGATTTTGAGCAGACAACTGTCCCTAGAAACTTCACATAAAGCAGTAAGAAAGATGCAGATATGTCTCCCCAATAATCTACTTTCTCCTATATTACATTCCCTTAGGAGAATTAGAAGTAGCAACCTCTGCTGTTTCCCGATGGGAAGCATGGCTGCCAACATTAAGAGAATTTGCTGTTCAACTTTTTATTTTTTTTTTAATTTTTTTTTTCAACGTTTATTTATTTTTGGGACAGAGAGAGACAGAGCATGAACGGGGGAGGGGCAGAGAGAGAGGGAGACACAGAATGTGAAACAGGCTCCAGGCTCTGAGGCATCAGCCCAGAGCCTGATGCGGGGCTCGAACTCATGGACCGCGAGATCGAGACCTGGCTGAAGTCGGACGCTTAACCGACTGCGCCACCCAGGCGCCCCATTGTTCAACTTTTTAAACCATGTTTATTTTATTTTTGGGAGACAGGGGGAGTGGAGGAGAGGCAGAGAGAAAGGGACAGAGGCTCTGAAGCAGGCTTCATGCTGACAGCAGCAGGTCTATACGGGGCTTGAACTTAGAAACCGAACCATGAAATCATGACCGGAGCTGAAGTCCACCGCTCAACCAAGTGAGCCACACAGGAGCCCCCCTGTTCACTTTTGACCTTCATTTAAAGACAGACACATTGGGGCGCCTGGGTGGCGCAGTCGGTTAAGCGTCCGACTTCAGCCAGGTCACGATCTCGCGGTCCGTGAGTTCGAGCCCCACGTCAGGCTCTGGGCTGATGGCTCAGAGCCTGGAGCCTGTTTCCGATTCTGTGTCTCCCTCTCTCTCTGCCTCTCCCCCGTTCATGCTCTGTCTCTCTCTGTCCCAAAAATAAATAAACGTTGGAAAAAAAAAAAGACACATTAAGTTACAACATGCCTCTCTCACACTAATTTAATACCTTCCTATATACTACAGTATTTGAGGTTATAGAATATCAAAATCTGTATACGTATTAAGTAGTAGAGAAGTTGTTGGAAATAAAATTTAGGTTAGGACTTTGATGAAGTCAAAAGGAAATATTTAATCTACCATCAGTAACTTTTCATTTAAAAATAGCCTTTTCTAGGGCACCTGGCTGGCTCAGTTGGTGAAGCACGCGACTCTTGATATCAGGGTTATGAGTTCGAGCCCCACGCTGGGTGCAGACCTTACTTAAAAATAAAATCTTAAAAAAACCTCAGCCTTTTACTAAAGAGCTGATGTTCAAACACCTTCTTAGCTTCACTCATAAAAGGATTTCAGGGGTTGTGTATGTTGGTAGAATTGTGATCCTCATAATTACTCTAAACCCAACAATTATATGTTATTACAAAGACAGTAAAATCAGAATACAGGTTGTCCTGAACTTGAGCATCTGATTTTCCTATAACTTAAGACAGATACCATTATATATTGACATCCCCAACCAATACTCACCTGGTAGAATATATCACTGCCTGGTGATGATTTTAAGTACCTGCCGGCAGCTGTATGCTAGCAAGAACTCAGGATCAAATTTGGCATTTTGAGGAGTCTTTCATGGCACTGACAAGAGAAAGTAGATAATAAAGTAACCTAGAATTTCAGGTAAGCATGGCCTGATCCTGTAGGTCCCAGAGAAATACTGTTGAATAGTATTAAGTTAACTAGAAAATCTACTAATTCACATAAAGAAGTTCCACAACACTTACTGAAAGATGTGAAGCCATCTGGGGGACAGGGTGGGGAGTCCGCCATAAGAAATGACCACCAGGGACTGGAAGTGACTGCACACTGCACACTATCCCTCCAGTGCTGATTGCCTGCCCTCCAACAGATGGGTGCTAGTTTCTAGCACTTACTTACCCTGTCTCCTAAGATCCCAGAAAAAATCATGGGAAGGGAGGGAGCACTCTGGGATGCACCCATGGAGAATGGATGTCCCACATGGGAGGTGGGGGGAAGGCTATATGCAAGAAATAGCAACATTCAGCAATAGCTATTTGGAGCCTGAACCTGCATCTTGAGCAGGAGGTACTTCTGGGTAGATTCTCGCCATTTTTAATGTTGACAATAAGATTTTGGGAAAAGAAGCCTGCTGTAGGTCTAATTTAAAATATTACCATCTTCTAGACTTTCCAGGAATATAGATCATTCCCCAAATAAGACATCTAAATGTAGTTTGACTATTACACTTGACTTTTTACTACATTTTCCATGAACAAGGGTATGAAAATAGGTGGGAGTCTTGGTAATCTCTTATCTGTCCAGAGACCTAAAGTAAAATAATTAGTCCCTCACTATAGAGTAGGTATGTTTGCTGGTGCTGAGTAGGCAAGAGCACCACTTCCAAACAAAACAAAACAAAACAAAACAAAACTGAATGCATATAAAAGGTGGCAATTAAAAAAAAAATCTTTAGAAAGAAAACAAATGTTTACATATGTTCCTAAACCAAGTGTAGAACTTTAAAAACATGGCATGTTTTCTAACTGGGCTATCAATTAATAAATAGCCTAAATTAAGGGTTATTTTGTGATTCAGCAACAGAAAGGCAGGTCAATGCTCTCCATTCAGACTTGGCCAATAAGACCTTGTTTGGGGTTCAAAATAAAATAATTGTAATAAAACCCAGATGCTAATATGAGTTTCAAAGGCAGAGCAAATTTATCAGGCAGATGCATTCAGAACAGTGTTGCTTCAGAAATTTTATTTCTAATGTGTAAAGATAATCACGGCTAAAACGTTTACACCCTCTAATTGAATATGGGGATTGCTCTTGCTCATATACTACTACAGAAAAATTAAGTAGATAAAATACAAGGAACTAGATATGCCTAGGGAAAAAGAAAGTAAAGACTGAAGAAAAATTGTACATTTTTGTATTTAGGTAACAGCTATTGGGTTTATGCATTTCTGGAGATACATTTTGGTTTACTGTCTATTCTTTGGTTGCTTATATGATCTCTAAAAAATCATCTTTTTCCTGCACATGACATTTATTTGCACAGCAAATGCAACAGGATAAACCATACAAACACTTCCTGCTCTATCAAAAGAGAAGGGAAGGGAGTCTGATGTTTTTGAGATACTATGGAATTGGAAGGACACAAAAGGAGGCTCTAGAAATACTGTAAGCAAAACTCTAAAATGACTGCTATAATGATTGCTGTGGGGATTGTAGTCTGGGAAGCTGAAGGTAAAGGACTTGAGATGCTTTGATTCCGTGGATTCAATATCATGTTCAATTATGTGCTTCTCTGTGGCTCTGAGTGGTTTCAAAATCACTTTATAAAAGAATTTATTTCAACCTTAAGGAATAAAGTTTAAAGGGGACATAAGAGATAGAGAGATGTCCTGAACAGCAAGAAGGCGCAAAAGGAGAAAACAAAAAATGGCTACATTCCATTTTAACAGATTGGTTAAAAAACAAATATAGTAACAGTTAATCACTGATATTTACCAGGGAGTTCAGACAGGTAATTTGAAAAGTTCCCAAAGTGAGCCTGCTGCCCACCCTTGGTTAAGAGGTGAAATCCGAGAGCAGGTTCTAGAATATAATTCACCTGATTCAAATATGAATAAAGGCTGTTGGCTAGGCTTTTCTGACAATTAAGAGACTTGTCCCTACACATTGGCACAATTTAGCACTTAACAGGCAGTATCCTACTTAATCCTCATAACCAGTGTATTATTATATCCATTGTAAATTATACATGTTCTGGAACTTCTCCATTGCCGGTAGGGTGTTAAATCATTAATGTTGGACCCAATAATGCCAAGGACTATGCTACTTTACAAGAAAATCATTGAAAAAGAAAAAAACAAAACAAACCAGAAGGCAGACTGCATTCATTCATACAAAAATATTTACTGAACACCTTCTATGTACTGGACGCGTGTGGCACCTTAATGAACAGACATAAAATATTTGACTTACAGCCTAGCAGGAGTGGGGAAAGACAATTCACCATCAGTCAGTCAGTCAGTCAGTCAGGTTGTATTTTAGAAGGTAATAGATGCTACAGAAAAAGAAAATGCAGAGCACTGTAAGAGGGATCCAGGCCATAACTTGCAATTATATATAAGGTAGACCTCACTGCCAAAGTGATATTTTAGTGAAGACTCACTCAAAGGAGGTGAGGAAACTGGCCATGAATGTATCTGGGGAGAAAATATTACTGGCACAGGAAAAACCCAACACAAAGACTTGAAAGTGGGAATATGCCTGATGTGTTTCAGGATCAGCAAGGAGGTGAAGATGACTAGCATGGAAAGCAAGAGAGGGAGGGAAGTGGGGAAGTGGGGAAGTGGGGAAGAGGTCAGAGTTAAGGCTAGCCAGATTGTATTGGGCTTTGTGAATCATTATGAGGAAATCTGACTTTTATTCTAAGTTAGATGGAATGCCATGGAACGGTTTTAAGTGTAACCTGACTTCTGTTTTAAAAAGATCGCTCTGGGGAAGCCTGGGTGGCTCAGTCGGTTAAGCACCTGACTTCAAAATTTCGGCTCAGGTCATGATCTCCTGGTTTCTGTGTGTTTCCGTAGTGTGGAGGTTATCACGTTCGCCTGACGTGATCTCCTGGTCTGTGAAATGGAGCCCTGTGTCTGGCTCTGCACTGGCAGCACAGAGCCTGTTTGGGATTCTCTGTCTTTTCTGCTCCTCCCTCACTAGCACTCACCCTCTCACTCTCTCTCAAGATAAATAAACATTAAAAAAAAAAATCACTCTGGGTGGGTCAGTCAGTTAAACACTCTTGACTTCGGCTCAGGTCATGATCTCACAGTTTGTGGGATTAAGCCCCATGTCAGGCTCTGCACTGACAGCACAGAGCCTGCTTGGGATTCTCTCTCCACCAACCCCCATTCATTCTCTCTCTCTCTCAAAATAAAATAAACTTAAAAAAAAAAAAAGATCACTCTGGTTGTTATTCGGATAACTTGTTAAAAGGAAGCCAGGGAAGGAGAAAAGAGAGGTCACTGTAATAATCTAGTCAAGAGGCCTGGAAACTTAGACAAAGATGTGAACAATAAAGGTGAGGAAAGGGGCTGAAATCCTGGATTTACCTGGAAAACAGGCTTCTAGATACATATGAAGATAAGTGGGATTTGCTGGTAGTCTTGATGTGGAAAGAAAGAGAAGAGTCAGGATGATTCCAAAGTTTTTGGCTTGAATAATCTGAAAACTGTACCTACCACCCACCAAAACGGGGCAGGCTGCAAGGAGAGTAGGTGTGTAGAGAAAAACAAAAAATCAGTTTTAATCCTATTAAATTGGAAGTACCTTTTATGTATTCAAGTTAAGAAGTCAAAAAGGTAGTTGATATGTGCTCCAGAAGTTTCAGAGCACTATCCCTGCTGGAGATATCCATTGGGGAGTCTTAAACAGCTACATGGTATTTTATTGAAGTCTCCCAACTGTTTATGACAAGAGTCCTACAGGAACTGAGCCCTGAAGCATTCCAAATTAATAGGTTGGTGAGGAAAACCCAGTGCAAATTTTTAAAAATGACAGAAAAAGTGAAACTAGTGGTCTAGTAGTTTAAGGAGGAAAAGTAGCTGCATGTGGAATCTTCAAAATCAAATGACATATGTCAAAAGAGAGGGGATGACCAATTATATCAATGCAGGCAATAGGTAAAGATGAGAACTGACTGCTGGATTTAGCAACTTGGAATAGTTTCTTTAGAAAAAGTCCTAGTGACTCTATCCTCCCTCACCCCAGAGGACAATTACAGATTGAATATGATGTTATAGTTCAATTTGCTCATGAACTGAATTTGTTTTTCTAAAGAATTATCCAAAGGAGGGGAGCCTGGGGGGCTCAGTCAGTTGAGCCTCCGACTTCG
Source organism: Herpailurus yagouaroundi (assembly GCF_014898765.1). Taxonomy (NCBI): domain Eukaryota; kingdom Metazoa; phylum Chordata; class Mammalia; order Carnivora; family Felidae; genus Herpailurus; species Herpailurus yagouaroundi. Next base: position 24,310,254 of record NW_024412427.1, on the reverse strand, counting down.
GCTCAGGTCATGATCTCATGGTTTGTGGGTTTGAGTCCCGCATCGGGCTCTGTGCTGACAGCTCAGAGCCTGGAGCCTGCTTCGGATTCTTTGTCTCCCTCTCTCTCTGACCCTCGCCCGCTCATGCTCTGTCTCTTTCCCACAAAATAAATAAACAACAACAACAAAAGAATTATCCAAAAGAAAGGATTTACTGCAATTTAATATTTGGGACTCAAATCACTTGATCCATTAAGAAATACCAGTGATATGGGCACCTGGGTGGCTCAGCAGGTTAAGAGTCCACCTCTTCATTTCGCCTAAGGCCAAGATCTCATGGCTTGTGAATTCAAGCCCACATCTGGCTCTGTACTGACAGTGCAGAGCCTGCTTGGGATTCTCTCTCTGCCCCTCCCTGCTCACACTCTCTCTCAAAAATAAACATTAAAAACAAAAAGAACTACCAGTGATAATCTTTAACTACTAAGAGTAATTTGTTAACATATAATTCCTATCCCTTCACAAAACAAGACAAAAGAAAGCAACCTCTAGGTAAATTGGAAATAGAATATATATTTCATTTCTCCTGATGAGGAATTATGATAAACCAAAAACCAATATTTTACTACTGTTTTTCCTATTAAAGAACACAGGTTTGCACATTACCACCATTACTATTGATAACGAATGCTCCAGAAGCATTTTATAATGTTCCAGAATGTTAACATTAGTCAGCATGCCATAAAACCAAAATATAAGGTATAATTATTAGAAAGAAGTAGACTTAAGTATCATTATCGGTAACTGATTATATAACGAGGAAACCCAAGAGAATAAACTGCTCTTAGATTAAAAGCTCTTAGAATAGCCAGCTATAAATAAATACACAAAAATCAACAACCATCTTATACTAACAATAACCAATTTGAAGAATCCATCACAATGGCAACAGAAAGATAAATACTGAAGAAAAACATTAACAAGAAATATCAGGACTTCAGTGAAAAACAAACAAACAAACAAAAACCCTCTGTTAGGACAGCTAGAAGGTCTGAATAACAACTTTTCAGGTCCCTTAATAGAGACACTGACTACTGTACATGTAGATGAGAGTCCTCACCAAAAATCAAAAATACACCTAACTGTAGGGGAAAACTGCAACAAAATCACAAATGTGGATAGCAGAAAGACAAGTAGCAACTTACCTGACCTAGAAGAGTGACATAGGGTGGCAAACTAAAATTAGGTTAATAAAGTTTGTTTAGGAAGCTCTACATCCCTGGATGCCCTTCCAACCTAACTTGCTGCAAAGGTCTGGCTGACAGTCCCAGAACCCATCAAGAATGGAGATGGATTCCTGACAAAGTAGATGAAACAGTTAAGTCTTTGGGTTGTAAACCCACAGGAACCTTCCCCAAAGTGACCTCTATACAAAGAGGATTCTGAAACCTCTGCCAGATCCCTCCGGGAACACTAGCAGCTAGATCCTTTCCTCAGCTCAGGATGCTGGAAGACAATCCTCTGACCAGACCAAGAGGAAAAAGCCTACAGTAGGCCCCAGTGAACAACTCAGAAGAAACAGTAAACAGTCAAAAGGCTGCCACTGGGGAGGAAGACTCAGGGGATTGGGGCTGGTGGGGAGAGGGGCAAGGGACCATTTATTTTACAGTAAGCCTTTTGGATTTAAACTATGTGCCTGTATTAGTTTAAAGACAGCAAGATGGTAATCTTTATCTGAAAGGACAGATGAATGTACTTCTGACTTTTAAAAAGAATATCGTGACTTGCTCTACCAGGTATTTTCATGTATGCTAAATCCACAGTACAAAATATTTGGCATTAAGTTTAGAGATCGGTGCATAGATGAGTAAGACCTAAAACAGAAGCAGACCCAAGATTAAGTCAAGATCTTAAAGGAAAGACCATAACCAATGAGGAAAGGATGGACTTTTAAGAATTGGTGTTGGGGGGTGCCTGGGTGGCTCAGTCAGTTAAGCATCCAACTTTGGCTCAGGTCATGATCTCGCAGTTAGTAGTTACTAAGTTCAAGCCCAGCTTGGGGCTCTGTGCTGACAGCTCAGAGCCTGGAGCCTGCTTTGGAATCTGTGTCTCCCTTGCTCTCTGCCCCTCTCCCACTCATGCTCTGTCTCTCTGGTCTCTCAAAAATAAATTAAAAAAAAAAACAACCTTGGGGCGCCTGGGTGGCGCAGTCGGTTAAGCGTCCGACTTCAGCCAGGTCACGATCTCATGGTCCGTGAGTTCGAGCCCCACGTCAGGCTCTGGGCTGATGGCTCGGAGCCTGGAGCCTGTTTCCGATTCTGTGTCTCCCTCTCTCTCTGCCCCTCCCCCGTTCATGCTCTATCTCTCTATGTCCCAAAAATAAATAAACGTTGAAAAAAAAAAAATTAAAAAAAAAAAAACCTTAAAAAAAAAATGGTGTTGGTAGAAGTGACTAACTGGTAAGGAGGAGGTGGTATAAGACAATTCATATACATACATTAATACAGAATTAAACCTAAAAATCTAATGTATTTCCAAAATTTCAGTTATATTTACCTCACTTCTGGGTTTTTCAAACATAAATGTGTAAAAGAAAAATCATAAGGGGCGCCTGGGTGGCACAGTCGGTTAAGCGTCCGACTTCAGCCAGGGCACGATCTCGCGGTCCGTGAGTTCGAGCCCCGTGTAGGGCTCTGGGCTGATGGCTCAGAGCCTGGAGCCTGTTTCCGATTCTGTGTCTCCCTCTCTCTCTGCCCCTCCTCCGTTCATGCTCTGTTTCTCTCTGTCCCCCAAAAATAAATAAACGTTGAAAAAAAAAAAAGAAAAATCATAAAAGACAAGACAAAGTTCGACTACATTAAAGTAAAACTATTTTGCTGTTTGGAAAACACCATTAAGTAAATTAAGAGACAAACAATGAGCTTTGGGGGGAAAATCACTGCAAATATGATAAAGGCAGAATACTATATAAAACAGGTATTCAAAATTATTTTTCTAAATCACCAACTAAGAGTGAAGAGGGCAAAGTACCTGAACAGACAGCTTTGAAAAGGTAAACAAGAAGCAAATCACTAAGTTCACTACTTACCAAAGAAGATAAGTTAAAATAAGATCGCGTTTTTATAGAAAATTAGGAAAGATTAAGCACTGGAAAGCTGACACAGTGGGAGACCATTAGGTGCATAAGGGAATCAATGTCTTAGCATAAGCAGTTTGGCACTGTGCCTCAAGAGTCATAAAAGAGTTCACCTCTGCCTCAGGAATTCTGCTATAAATCCAGCCCAAGCAAGTCAGAGACCCCAAGACTTTCAGGCATAGGTATTTATCCCAGCTCTGCCTCCAAGTCTGTTCTTACTTTCTGAGCCTACTTCCTTTGCCAGACAGACTCTGTTGAAGGCCTTCCTCTATGATTCATTCCATCTCTCCAAATCTTTATGCTGTAGGCATTATTAGGTAGAATTGGGTAATTAATAAAGTTCACTCCAACCCAAAGTGATCAAGGTCAGATTTGCAACCAGTATTTCATACCAAATTTTCAACCACTAAAATGCAAATATGTCAAACAACAGAAAACTCATGAAATAAACTTTGGCATATCCATCATTAGAAAATCTTACGTTCAGGGGCACCTGGGTGGCTCGGTTGATTGAGCATTCGACTTTGGATCAGGTCATCATGTCGTGGTTCCTGAGTTTGAGCCCCGCACAGGGCTCACTGCTATCAGGGCAGAGCTTCCAATACTCTGACCCCCTCTCTCTCTGCCCCTCCCCCACTGGTGCCCTCTCTCTCCAAAATAAGTAAACAAAAAAATATTTTTAAAACTTATGTTCAAAGATTTAAAGGCACAGAAAAGGTTAAGTGAAAAGGTCATATTTAAAACTACAGATGAGGGGCGCCTGGCTGGCGCAGTCGGTTAAGCGTCCGACTTCAGCCAGGTCACGATCTCACGGTCCGTGAGTACGAGCCCCGCGTCGGGCTCTGGGCTGATGGCTCAGAGCCTGGATGGAGCCTGTTTCCAATTCTGTGTCTCCCTCTCTCTCTGCCCCTCGCCCGTTCATGCTCTGTCTCTCTCTGTCCCAAAAATAAATAAACGTTGAAAAAAAAAATAAAAAATTAAAAATTAAAAAAAAAAAAAACTACAGATGAAACTGAAATGCCTTTTTTTTTTTTAATATGCAGACAAAGAAAAAGGGACAAATGGAAACATACCATCACATGAACAGTTCTATTTCTGGATGATGTGATTCTGAGTTTTATTTTCTTTGTTTTTTTTTTTTTTTAATTCCCTAAATGTCTACAGCAAGAATAATTTATTTTAAAATGTTTAAAAGCCATAGAAACAATAGATCCTCTCAAATGGGAGTTGCTTAGAAGCCCTCAATTTTGAAGCATGTGATGCAAAAAGGAAAGATTAGGTGAGAAGTTACTATCTTAGCAGAGCATTACTGTTGAACTACAAGGTCCGTCAAATAAGAGAGATTTCTATCATTATTTTCTCAGAGTAAAATGGGAAAAATCAGCCTTTCAGAATCTGCTTGATAGTCCAGTTAACAGTTTAATTACCACATAGAACAGGGGATAGTTGCAAGAGAAAACCTCTTCAACTCTCAACGCATGCTCAGAATCACTGGCCTACTAAAAGCATTTTGGAATTGATGGGATTGAATTCTGATATTTACACAGTAAAGTTTGAAAGGTTTCAAAAAGCAAAAAGCCTAAGACATGTAAATGATATTTCCGTACTTTTTTGTTCAGAACTGTTTTAACAGTTCCTTGAAAGGCAAACTGGAATTCGATGGCTATAGGATACCTGTTTTGAGCATAAAATTATCTGTTTGGATGTGTCTTCTGTGTTGGGGAAGGGAAAACAGTGGGCAAATTTGTAGACAAACTGTGTCTTTCCTTTGTTAAAGTATAACACTACAATTGGTTTAATTTATGTAAAGAATCTAGGCAAAACACTTTCTAGGAACCAAACTGTTTAAAGGCTGATAATGACTTTTTTTTTTTTTTTGCCACAAATTACCAGAGATTTTTTGCATGACTGTAGGATTATATTTCACTTTTAAAATTTCTTAAATGTAAGATGTCTTAGGACTTTGGAGAAATGATGTATGCAATTCTTAGGTCTGTGTGCCCCAAAGGAAAAAACTGTTTCAGAAAACATCGTTTCCACCTCATTTTGGAACTTTCTTAAACAAGTTCTCAGCGCAAAAACAGGGAAAAATGAATATTCCTCGTAGCTGCTAGCAGTATTAATGCCAAGCAACAGCATTAATAGTTATGTAATTACTTAGAAAGAAAAACTGGAACTGTATGAGCTCACCCTTACCTGCACTGAGGCCAAGAACTGAAAGAGTGATTCAAATTCTTCAGAAAAGGAAGAGTCCTAGTCTGAAACCCAAAGGTAGGAGGACCCGCCCACTTCCCCTGGAGGACTCGTTGCTATAGGAACCCGCAGTAACCCTTCAGAGCCAGAACAGTCCGGGGGAGGGGGATCCTCCCAGGGATTGGAGGATGGTTAAAAAAAAAGGGAACGAAGAAAGGGTAAAGATGGGGGGAGGGGGGGTTGAGAGGTTAAAAGACAATGAAACCCCTTGGGTATGACAGGGTCAGAGAAGGAGGGCTGAGGAGCCCCAAAGGAAACTCAAAACATCAGTTAGAACAATGTCCTGGACGCTACAGTCACATTATAGTTAAGTTTAAGTTTGAACCATTAGAGACACTTCCCTCCCTCCCCGGTGGCAAACAAACCACCCTTTGTCGATTCCTGTGTTTGGAAAATGAAGCTAGACTTTTATCCCCTCCATTACAAACTGAATGCTACTTCGTAAAATTGAAATCTTGACTTTCTTATATTAAACCACCGGTTCCCAAACTATGCTTGCACATTGGAATCACCTAGGGACCTTTAAAATATACGTTGTTTTAATTGGTCTTGGGTGTGCTACTTGAGCATAGTTTTAAAACTCTCCAGTGGTTCTCTTCTTCAGCCAATTTTGGGAACTACTGTACTCCGTGATTTGGTGAGGTGGTAAAGAGTATTTTTAAAAGAGGGGAAAAAAAGAAAAAGAAAGCACAATTATCTCCCTTTGTCTTTTTAAGGCTAATAATAGAATTACTGGCTTTCCCCAAGCACACACAGGACAATAGGTTTCTTGATAAATAGGAATCCCCAGAATGCTCTAACAATACTTTCTTTGAGATAAAAAAGACTAGGCAGCATAATCTTTTTCTTCCCAGGACAGCAAACACCGTTCTTACCGAAACACCAAACTTATACACCTATTTTAAGAGCGAATGGGCCATGAATGACGCTCACAACTTGGGAGTACGAGCTCCAGCACCAGAAGAAAATCAGACCCCCAGTAGCCCACCATCATTCGCTGGGGTTCTGCGGCGACCAGGGCTGGGCAAGGACGGGGTGTGGGTCTCTGAAGCCCCCAATCCGGGCCCCGCTGGCAGCGCCTCAATAAAGTTACTCAGGGAAGTTTGTTCGCGTTTCCAAGCAGGCGCTTCCCCGGGCCAGGGGCGCGGCCCCCGCCACCTGCTCGGCGCCAAAGCTCTCCGGCCGCGCCCCCTCCCTGGACCTCCGCCACCTCCGCGGGTCGCGCACACTGCGGGCGCCCGTGTGACCGGCTGGTGCCCGGGTGGGCTCGCTTCGCCCCCCCAACCCCCGCGTCCCTCGGCTGCAGCTGGCCCAGCCCCTCGGGCCACAGCGCCAGGACCTCTTCTCGGGCCCGGCACCATCCCGCCTGGAACCCCTCGGGAAGGCTTCACGCGCGGCCAGCGTTTCCCGAGCGAAGGCGGGGTATCCGGGCACCCCGCATCCCGGAGCCCGACGCCGACCGGCGGACCCGTCCCAGCCCAGCCGCGCACGGCCCCTTCGGCCCGGGGCCGGGAGCGCGCCCCTGGCCAGGCGGTCCGGTGCTGCGCACGCGCGGAGGCGCCCGCCCGCTCACCCGCGGCGCCCTCACTCACCGTCCGCGCTCTTCGTCACCTCTGGCGTCGCCGCCGCCTGCGGTGCTTGCTGCTCGCCGCTCGCCACCCCGGCCCGGTGCCCACTCCTCAGGCCCCGGCCCGGGCACTCGGGGATCCAGCGCCCGGCGGGCTTGGCGGGCACCCGCACGCAGGGCACGCTCCGCGGGGCCGCGCGCGCGCGCCCGGGAGCCGGGAGGGGGTGGGGCCAAGCTGGCCACGCGCCTGGAGGCAGCCTTGGATAAATAAGGGGCATGCGCACTGCCTGTCCCTTCCTGGGGTCCTGTTTCTGGGAGACTGGTGACCCTGGACCAGTGAAAGGGAGAAGAGGCGAAGAAGGCCAGGAGACCTCCCCACTGTGAGGCGCATTCGCCCTTGTCCCACAGACTGCAGGTGTTTTTCTCGGGTGGCTTCATCTAATGTGTTAAACATTTATTGAGCACCTACTTTGGGAGACCCTTTGTGCAGGACCAGGGCGGTCTCCATTAATGGGGGAACCATTGGCTTGAGATTGCTTTTCCTGCAGTGATTGCATCGTTCTCTTTGAACAGATAAGGCGAGTGCACTACACTCTTCGGCAGTTTGGGGAAGGAGAGTTGCTGCTGGATCGGGGTGATGATAAAACTTCACTGAGAAGCCTGAAAGAATAAGAGCTGGAGTCAGAAGTTCACCTGGAGAGAAAGGTGAATGAATACAAAGGAATAAGTGGAAAAAAATTATATATGTGTGTATACATGTGTATACATATATGTGTATACACACATATATATATACGTGTATATGTACATACACACACACACACACACACACACACCCTGCACACCCTGTTGGGGGTTAAAACCTGAATGTATCATTCATAGAGCCGAAACGATGGGTGGAAGAGTAGTTGAAGCTCCTCTGGAAATCATTTTTAACGCTTAACCTCAAAATTTTGCTTTTTTTCGTGAGTACTTAAAAAATGTTAAGGATGGGGGGAGAGGGGAGGCGGTGGTCTGATTAACTTAAATATATAAAGACTGGAGACCTACAATGTAGCATATATTCTGGTACGAAGTGGTAGTGTCCTAAATTCTAGTGTTGGCACCAGGAATGGAAAGCACGGAAAAGTTTTCAGAGATTGTGAAGAACAAGATTCCCTAGCTTTTGTCACTGCCTTTTCGGGCATACGGAGCTGTTTATAATGACAGACACCTACTTCATTCAATTAGATCATCATCTTTGGTAGGTATTTATTAGTGGATAAATTAGACCTCTAAGATATACAGCCACAGTTACTAAATGTTTCTTTTAACATGAGATGAGTCCTGGAAAAACAGTTCTACTCAGTTGAAAAACGTGTGTGTGTGTGTGTGTGTGTGTACACACATGTATGCATATATGTATATATGTATACATATATGTGTATATATGTATGTGTATATATGTGTGTGTGTGTGTATATATATATGTATATATATAGGCTTTGGAAAACAAAAACCCCTTTTTCTAAAGCCCAAATGTTTCATAATAAACTGCTGATACTGTGCAAATTACTAGTGTCTCTGAGTCTTACTGTGCTCATCTGTAAAATGGAATTATGATGGATATGGAATTAAATGGAATAATGGGACACATTAATTTTAATGTGTTATGTGGGCTCTGCCACAGTACTCAGATATTCGGTCAAGCATATTCTAGATGTTTCTGTGAACAGGTATTTTTTCAAGGTAAGATTAACATTTAAATCAGTGGACTTCAAGTGAAGTAGATTGCTCTCCATGATGTGGGTAGGGCTCATACAATCAGTTGAAGGACCTAGTAGAAAAAGACAGACATCCCCTGAATAAGAAGGAATTCTGCCAGCAGAGTGCCTGTGAATGTGAGCTGCAGTCTTTCCCTTGGGTGTCCCGTCTGCCAGCCCACCCTCCAGATTTTGGACTTGCCAACCTCCACAATCATGTGAGTATAAGTCTCTCTCTCTCTCTTTTGATAGGTAGGTAGGCAGGTAGATAGATAGACAGCCATGTTGGTTCTGTTTTTCTGCAGAAACCTGACTAATATCCCTTGCAAGTCTCTGAAGATTACGTAAGTTAATTACCATCTGAATCTGAAAAAAAGAGATTATAATCTTTAATTTGTGAGGTTATGAAAAATTAAATGAAAGTAGGTAAAGCATGCAGCATATATTAGGGTCTGAATTACTTATGAATGAATAGCAGAGGCAAAACCAAAAGAGGAGAAAAGGTAGATATTGGCACTGTGATAGCATTTCCTAAGTTCACTGAGTAATAATTTTAAATTTAATAAACGGACTTTAGAGATGACAGAACATTTTGGTCTTCCTAACTCTGACCTGCTAAAAAAGTGATACATATGAATATTTTAATTATTTGCAAGTAAATGCCAAATGAGCTATTAAGATAGACTTTAGTTATACTTTTAAAACACTGGACATGCAAAGCAGAGATATGAATTCACATGTGAATATTTTATTCCAATTTAAGTGTCAGTTCAATTCACTCTACTTGCTACTTTGGAAGGAGAAATCTAAGAAAAGTTTACTTTTGAAATAATTCCCAGTCCCAGAGTACTGCATGATACAGTATTGAGTGTATTATTGAATTCCTTTTGGGGCAGGCCCATAGCTATTGCAAGCTTGCAAAAATGGATAAAATATCCCATTTAATCTACAAATATTGCCACTTATTATGTACTAGGCAACATCTCTGCCCTCAGGGAATTTATCAAACAGCCTAGAAAAAAATGAATAATCATAACTAAAAGGCAGAATGTGGCAAATTCTTTAGGAGGAACATAAATGAATGGATCAATCTTACCTTGTTCAAGAGATTGATGCTGGGGGCTCTCTCTCCTAAACCTGCCTCCGTTGTGGCCCCCAGCTTTGTGCTGTTTCCTGTGGCACAAGCCAGAGGGGCACAGCAGCAAGCATCTTTTAAAACTGTTTTGAGCAAAGTTGATAAATATCAAATAAAATAACATTCCACATTCCACTGCCTCACTTGCTTCTGAGCTGTCAGAGGTGGTAGGGTTGAAGAGACATCACTCATTCAGGTTGTGAGAGCTCCTGTTCTCTTTGTTTTCTCTATATTGTTGTGGCTGTTATTTTGTTTAAAGGAGAATTTAAGTGAGAATTTAACTTTGGAGTTAAAAAAAAAAACATAAATTTTTCCTGACCTAATGGAGATTTATGAGGAAAAACAAAAACAAAAACAACCTAAAATGAAAATAACAAAAGGTGGGGTTTGGGTTCATAAAAAGATAAGGAATGATTGAGTTGGAAACTATTACACAGGTTGACAAAGATGACCCTACTGTTTGTCCGATAACAGTCCTGTCATAACGTGACCTCCTTTTTCCTTTTGGCTATAAATGAAATATTCCACCATGGGTGAGAGTAAACTAACTCCAGGATTTACAAAATGTAATGATTCTGGGGAAACTACCTAGCATTTTAGTAATCATTAAATACTGAGGATGGGGTGCCTGGGTGGCTCGTGGGTTCGAGCCTCACGTCGGGCTCTGTGCTGACAGCTGGAGCCTGGAGCCTGTTACAGATTCTGTGTCTCCCTCCCTCTCTGCCTCTCCCCTGCTCATGCTGTGCCTCTCAGAAATGAATAAATGTTAAAAAAGAAAAATTTAAATACTCAGGATATTTTATTTTGAGAGTTTGTGAATATATTCATTTCAGGAGCTTTGCCACGGTGAATGCGAAATAAATTAATCTGGGATTAAAGAAAACCCTATACTAGAAAAGGAAGAGTTTTAATAAAATCGAAAGGAATGGCCTCCAGCCATGATGTTAATTATCATCTGATGAATAATAATGATGATAATAGGAGATGTGAAATAAGTTAAAATACATCCTGGGCTAGATTTTTTTTTTTTTTAATTACAAACCCTGGAATGTTGCCTTATAAATTTAACCAGTGTGCTAGCATTAAATGGTTTAAAATTAGACTTAAAACACAATGAGCTCTGTGCTATTCATATGTAGCACTCACCATGCGATTTTTTAGTAACGCTATTCAAATGAATTCAATTTTGATCAGTATCACAAGTAGAATGTCGATCACCCAGTAGAGAGAATGGCAGTATAAATGTTTCTTCCTATAAGCATATTCGATCATGAGAAATCAGAATTCAATAATGTGGCACAATATTGGTTATTCTTTACAGGCTTTACCTCCCTCTTTAATATTTTATGCCACTGATAAAATGTGATCAATTGACACTTTTCAATATGCTGACTTTTGCACATTTTAATTATACGTTTATTTTTGAATATTAAATAAACTTTACATCAGCATGCCCTTTAAAATATTAAATTGAGGGGCACCTGGGTGGCTTAGTTGGTTACGCGTCTGAGTTTGTCTTAGGTCATGATCTCGCGGTTTGTGGGTTCAAGCCCCACATCGGGCTGTGTGCTGACAGGTCAGAGCCTGCAGCCTGCTTCGGATTCTGTGTCTCCCTCTCTCTCTGTATCTCCCCTGCTCACACTGTCTCTCTTTCTCTCTCAAAAATAAATAAAACATAAAAAAATTTAATATAAAATTGAGTATAATCGTAAAAATGAAATGCATATAGGGGCGCCTGGGTGGCGCAGTCGGTTAAGCGTCCGACTTCAGCCAGGTCACGATCTCGCGGTCCGTGAGTTCGAGCCCCGCGTCGGGCTCTGGGCTGATGGCTCGGAGCCTGGAGCCTGTTTCCGATTCTGTGTCTCCCTCTCTCTCTGCCCCTCCCCCGTTCATGCTCTGTCTCTCTCTGTCCCAAAAATAAATAAACGTTGAAAAAAAAAAAATTAAAAAAAAAAAAAAAAAAGAAATGCATATAAGTGATTTTGCATAAGCAATGATAAAAACACTGTAATAAATGAAATATTGGGTTAAAGAGGGTTTTTTTCTTTAAAAATTAAACTCCTACAGAACATTATATCCAGTTTTGTGGAATGTAAACCCATACTTCATTAGGGAAGGTTTTGTAAAGTCATATGAATATTAAAATAATTATTTCCATACCTTATAGTCTAGTTTGGTGGGACAGTCTAGGTCAGTGCTAACAGAAGAAAAAAAGCCACAAATGCAAATACATATGTAATACTAAGTTTCCTGGTAGTCGCATTTTAAAAAGTAAAACCGAACAGGTGAAATTAACTTTAATAATATATTTTACTTAATCCACACGTTCAAAATATTATCATTTCAGCATGTAATAACTATAAAAATTGTTTATGACATATTTTACATTTGTTTTAATACTATGTCTTCAAAATCTGGTGTGTATTTTCCACTTACAGCTCACCTCTATTTAAACTAGTCAAATTTCGGGGCGCCTGGGTGGCGCAGTCGGTTAAGCGTCCGACTTCAGCCAGGTCACGATCTCGCGGTCCGTGAGTTCGAGCCCCGCGTCAGGCTCTGGGCTGATGGCTCAGAGCCTGGAGCCTGTTTCCGATTCTGTGTCTCCCTCTCTCTCTGCCCCTCCCCCGTTCATGCTCTGTCTCTCTCTGTCCCAAAAATAAATAAACGTTGAAAAAAAAAATTAAAAAATAAATATATAAATAAACTAGTCAAATTTCAAATAATTAGTAGCCACATGTAACTAGTGGCTATCATATTGGACAGTGTGGATCTAGGACTAAGGTCACTGGTTCTCAAACGTGGCTCCACATGGGAATCACCTGAGAAACCTGAAAAAACTTTCGATGTCTGGGTCACAGTCCCATGATCCTAGTGTATTTGCTCTGGGGTGTCACTTCAGCATTGGGATTTAAAAAAAAAAAAAAAAACTCTTCAGGTGATTCTAATACACAGCAAAGGTTGAGATTTACTAGTCTTACTTGTTTATTTTTTTTTTAAGTATTACCAAAACAATATTATGAAAGCAATGGCAATTGTACTTTACTTGAAATCAATATTATTTAAAAATCATGCTGAAACATACCAATGGTGTAACATATATAATAGCATAGATGACATATTTACATTACTACTGTTTCTAAATATAATTAATAATTGCTAGTAAAATTCCAAAGCTTTGATTAATTTGGCCAGGAGTTCAAATGTAACATGAAGATTCCAGGTGAGGATTTAATCTCAGTACTGAGTGAGATTTGTTGAATAGTGGCATTTCTGTATGTCTTCTCTGAATTTTTTACTTTGTGTTTGTTTAGCAAATGTCCTAATAGAGAAATCACCTCTGACAATGGGGTCATAAAAACTTTCTGTGATGGATACACTTGTTTCATATGTTTAACTCTTGTGTCCAGTATCCTATTGTTAGTATAAGAGCTAACCCACACCCATGACAAATATTTCTCCTCTTGTTTTCTATTCTAGCAGTCTTTGTCCATCTGTACTTAATATATTGGTACATCTAGTATTTCTCAGTGACAAACCATCCTAAGACTTAGTGGCTTTAAAACAACAACCTTTAGGGGCGCCTGGGTGGCTCAGTCGGTTAAATGTCCAACTTTGGCTCAGGTCATGCATGATCTTGCAGTCTTTTGGTTTGAGCCCCGGGTCAGGCTCTCTGCTGAGAGCTCAGAGCCTGGAGTCTACTTTGGATTCTGTGTATCCCTCTATCTCTCTGCCCCTCCCCTGCTTGTGCCATTGTCTCTCTCTTTCTCTCTCTCTCTCTCTCTTTCTCTCTCAAAAATAAACGTTAAATTTTTTTAAACAGCAAAAAAAATAAAATAAAATAACAACCTTTATTACTTCCATTAAGTCTGTGGGTCCACTGTGCCATTCTGTGTCTGGGCCAGGCTTGGCTAACTTGTCTGAGCTCTCAAGCATCCACATTTAGCCAGTGGGGTACCTAGAGGCTGGTCTCAGCTAGAACAGCTCAGCTCTGCTCTTTGTGGTCTCTTATCCTCTAGCAGGCTAGTACAGGTTTGTTCTGAGAGCAGTGGTGGCCCTGCAGAGATGGTGTAAAACTACACAAGCATATTTTCAAGCCTCTGTATCAAGTTGACACTGTTTCACTGGCCAAAGCAAGCCACAGGGGCAAACCCAGAGTCAGTGCAGGAGGGTACTACCAAAGGGCACAGGCATTAGTGCAGTCAGTCTGCCATTTCTGGTGTTTGATTTGATTCGTCCTATCATGTTTTATTCTGTTCATTGCCAGTTGTTCTTACTCTGCAATGTTTTTTGTTTTTTTTTTAACTATCTTAGCTGCAGTGTTGAATATTTCTACCTGTTATAAATGAAATCTTTCTCTCAAAGTTTTCTTAGTATCTGCCTTTAGGAACTTTCCTTTGTGGTTTAGTCATTTTTATGCTTTTAAAGCCTCTTTTTAAATTTGATTGTGTAGATAAATAATGAAAATAAATATGATCTTTGATCAAGTAGACAATCAGTAAATAGATACAATGTGTTTAAAAGACTTCATGCATTATCTTGAGATCAAAAAAAGTTTTAAATGCTTTATATTTTGCCAAAGCTCTAAACCTGATTTCAGAACAATTAAATAAGTGAAAAAATGTTCATATGAATAAAATATTGATGCTCACTTCCTGCTTGTCCATTGTCTACTTAACACTTGTATTTCAGCATGCATTTTTCACTGAATTTCTTTACAATAGATGGTTTAATTCATCATGTAAAACCATTCTGATTGAATTTTGAGGAAAATATACTAAAGGGTTATATATGGAGAGCTTCGTAAACCCAGACATTAAATAAAAGCCATCGTATTTTGTCAGTTGGGGATGTGACTAAGCTATGTTTTAAGAAATAAAACAAGTACATTTCTGTCTCTGGGGTTACTTATTTGGTGGAGGTTCAGAGTCCTATAGAAACATTTTTTCCTTTTTCCCTATAAACAAGCATTATAAATTGTTTGTTACTAGATTATAACCTTGTAAGAGTAAATTACAGTTGATAGAGCTTTGAATTACCATGCAACATTTTGTGCCTACATGAGTAAATGACAAAAAATAGACTAAGAAAACACCACATACTTATGTTGTGCTGTTTGCCCTTTTAAAAAGGATGATTACTATGTAACTCCTCATAAAGCTGGAGAATATATTCTTTCTTGGACCAGGGGAAGCCTTATGGATTCTAATTTTCCCAAGGTTAGCTTTGTGGGTTTGGAATATTCTGAAACCTAATGTGACAGCATTAAGCTGCATCTTACCAGACTCTCTTGCACTGATTTTCCTTAGAATCAAACTTCCAAACAGGATTTGGTACAAGTAGTTTACTTGGAGGTGATCCAGGGAAGCACTGGTTGTGAAGTAGGAAAGGAAAACAATGAAGGGGAGGCAGCCAAGTTACAGGCTGGAGTTCAGTCATGCAGGGAAAACTTGGAGCCAGCATGGAACACGTACTTCAGGGATATTCCAGTCAAGGACCAGGGAGCTGGGATCATTATCTACTAACCCCCATTCATCAAGGGATGAGAGAGCTGGAATCATTATTTACCCATCTAGTCTGTCAGAGACTGAGGGCTGCTCCCAAGGAAACCCTTCCCTGCACTTTGATTTAGCCCTTGCTCATAAGCTGAAGGTGGTTTTGTGGCCAGAAAAAAAGGCAAAGAATGTCAAGTGCTACCAATTGTAAGGCATCTTGCACCAGTGAATGTAAAGAAATATGAGCATGGCAGCACCAGTATGCAGCAGGTACAGGGGGACACAAAGTGGCATCATGCCTTCCCAGGCAGACCTGAATATCCTCTCCATCCTCTTCAAAGATTACCTCTTTTTCCATGTTTTCTGTTTTCTTGTCCTCTCTGATCCTCTCAGAATTCAATACCTTCAATAATGGTATGCTCTAAAGAAATGCATACCACACAGTGACCCACTGTGCCCGCAGGACAGTAGGGTTTGTCAACCCCACAGGCTATTTTCACATCCTTGGTGCACCTTACATCCGAACTGTATCTAGAAAGTTTGGAAGAACTTGTATGAAGGCATAGACATCTTGGAGAAGACCCAAAGACTGAAGCATTAGCAGCTATTCCATCTGAAGCTCAGTTCTCAACTGGAGTTAATTTTACCCCCCCCCCCTTCCCTCCTTGGAAATATTTGGCAGTGGCTGGAGACATTTTTGGTGTCACCACTTTGGGGGAGGGTACTGTTGGCCTCAGGTGGTTGGAGGTCAGCCATGCTGCTAAATAACCCCTTCCACCCAACAAGGAATTAGCTATCCTAAGAGTTCTGTTGTGATGCTGTTCAGACACTTGATCTCGAGAAACATCAGTGGGAAAGGAAGACGCTATAGGTCATGCTTTCCAATTTCCTTTCCTAATCTTTACTCCCCATTTTTACTCTGACAAAGTTTCAATTGATTTATAAAGGTGTTGCTAAGCATGTTGGGAGGCACAGAAAGGAAGCTCATTATGCTTCCTGAAATTTTGCTAAATTGAATAAGGGTGTAGCAATCTGACCTTTTAAAATGTTTCCAGATGCTAAGCCACAGATTGAAATGCTAAACCCAGAGAACCAACTACTACTGATTAGTAGTGCTGTGGCAAAAAGGGCAGTTTTCTTTTGACAAACCAAGTCATGAAGGACGGAAAGATACTGACACTCAGTGATTAATTTCTGGGAATGTGTTGAACGAATCAAATTATGTATCATTTGATGCCATTAAATTTGAGTTCCTGCATTATATGTGGACCTTTCGCTTTTCAAACATTCTCAGTGTGTGAAATTGAATGTGCCATTTACAAGCTATCATGTAATTTTCTGTTTTCTGAAACAAAAGCAACAATCTGGGTACATTAAAGACCATTATATAATTGACAAACCTGCTTTTTAAAACTTGACCCAAAACACTTAAAATTACTATCACTTGTCAAAGGGAGTTATTCTTTAACAGTGCAAAATCATTTAAAAATTAGAATTAAAACCTCCTTTTGCTTTGTTCCAACAAGAATACCTTCCATGTGTATACATTTTCACAGTTTACAAAGTTACTTTTCATGCCCACTAACTCACTTGATGTTCAAATCAACCCTATGAACAGGTAGCATTTTCCCCATTTTTAAAATGAGGAAGGTAAAACTCAGAGATCATAATTTACTGATTCAGTTATGAGGACAGAATATCCACTATTTGTAATATATATATATATATATATATATATATCACTTTATATTACTTTGACTTGATGTTTAATATCGAGATTTAAATGTTTTATCAAAGTAAAACATACACATAAGAAAGCATGCAAATTATTAGTATTCAACTCAATGAATTTTCCCAATTTAAAAACATCCAGGTAACCAGCACTCAGACCCTCCCTCTTCCCAAAAGTTTACTTTATGCACCTTGTGAACACTACTGACCATTTCACCCAGGATAACACTATCCTTTATTCTGACAGCATTCATTTATTTTTGCCTGTTTTGAACTTTATGTAAGTGGAATCATGGTATGTATCTTTTGTGTCTTCTTTTGCTCAATGTTAAGTTTGTGAGCTCCATCCAGATTATTCAGTGTGGTTTTAAGTTGTTCTTTCTCATCATTGTATAGTATCCTGTGTGTGACTGTTTCAAAGTTTATTCATCCATATGATCATTGATGGGCATTTTGGTCCTTTCTAGTTTTTTTTCCTATTACAAACAGTGGTGCTCTGAATTTACTTATACATGTCTTTTGATGGCCACAGGTACATATTGCTGTTGGACTTAAACCTACTTGTAGGATTGTTGGGTCAGAGGATATGCATATACTCTGCTCTGGTATACATCTCCCAACAGTGGTTGTACACATCTACAATCCCACCAGCATCATGTGAGTTGTCATTTCTCATCCTCACCAAAACTTCACACTGTCTTTTCCATCTTACTCATTCTTTTAGGTATGGTATTTTGTCATCAAGATACTAGATTTCAATTTTAATTTTATTTCTTTTAAAGTTTTATTTATTTTGAGGGGGCAGGGAGAGGGAGGACGAGCTGGGGAGGGGCAGAGAGAAAGAGGGACAGAGGATCAGAAGCGGGCTCTGTGCTGACAGCAGAGGGTCCGATGCGAGACTCCATCTCTCAAATTGTAGGATCATGACCTGAGCCGAAGTCGGATGCTTAGCCAAATGAGCCACCCAGGTGCCCCCTCAATTTTAATTTTAATAGTTGGAACCTGAGCCTCTTGGTATCACTAACCTGTAGGTTAAACACTGATTTTAACACTGAAATTTGCTTTGTTTTCCCGTGTCCCCAGCTACATAAATGCAGGGCCTGAACACACTTCACAACAACCCAATTATTTCCAACTGTCCATTTAGCCCAGAGGGACTTTCTTCTGGATTTTGTCTCTGACCACTCATTAGTGTTTGGTGCCCACAAGGCGTGTGGCAAGTGATTTAACCAGTACCATGGATACCAAGCCCTTTAGGTAAGTGCTGTGTCTCTACCGAGAGGGATTTTGCCCAGCATGTCAGATGCCAGAAAGTTCAGTGAGGCTGAAGAGCATGTGCTACGTTCCATTCTGTTTTCCCTGTATGGGAGTACTATTCCACGTTCCACTAGAAAAGTCTTTGTTATCTGGTCTTCACAGCGTTGTCTCTGCCTCTGCTTCTATCCCCTTACCTTGATCCAGTTGGCCAATCCCCATCCCAATCCCACATTCCAGCTCATGTCTCATGGCTTTCCTCTCTTTCTCTTCGGGGTCATTATACTTGATTGCTAGAGAGAGCTTGGAAAAAACATCCCCCCATTGACCTTTCTACACATCTCTTCATCTTTCCCATTTCTGACCCAGGAACTCACAAACAATTTCAATCTAACATAATCCCCTGCCTCCCATGAATGGGTGCCCTCATGACCAGTCACAACTGGTCTCTACATCACAGTTTAGCTTGGTCTTGGATAATGTGCTATAAAAATATTTTTTTTTTCATAAGAAAGATGCTTTGGAAGTCAGAAAATCATGAGCCATTCATGATAAAAAGAAGTATCTCTACACTCTCCCTGAGAAGTCACAGAACTACTCAGGGTGGATAGTCACTTAATCTTTCTAAGCCTCAGTTCCCTTCTCAATAAATTAGAGATGATTATAACCCAGAACCCTCCTCTCAAATACTTGTAATGATTTAAAATGTGATAAATAGCTTGCAAACACCTAAGTGCTTCACAAACTGTTCAGCGATGTATACATATAAGAAGACATAATTATTGTGGACATTATTCTCTTTATTTTGTTTACATGTTGGCCCTAATCATTGGCATATGTTGGCCCTTAGCAGAATTCTGGCTTGGCTTTCAGTGCTTCTGGCCCTGATGAATGGAGTGGCCTTCTTTTTTTTTTTTTTTTTTTTTTTTTTTTTTTAATGTTTATTATTTATTTTTGAGAGACAGAGTGCGAGCAGGGGAGGGTGAGAGAGAAAGACACACAGAATCCGAAGCAGACTCCAGGCTCTGAACTGTCAGCATGGAGCCCGATGTGCAGCTCAAACTCATGAACCATAAAATCATGACCTGAGCCAAAATCGGAAGTTTAATTGACTGAGCCACCCAGGTGCCCCTGGCCTCGTTATTTATTAAGCCTCCCAGAGGTTTCCATTACAATAGCCTATCCATTTTTAGGAAGTACCCAATGAATGAATGAATGAAGTTTTCAAGGAAATGACTAGTCAACCTTGTCCTTTCTTGTATTCAATCAAAATGAATTGAGTGTCTTCTCTGTGTACACCTCCCATGACTAGTCAGTAACAAGTACCAGGATACAAATAAGAATAGAGACAGCTGCCTCCTTGGGGGAATTCACAGTTTAGGGGTAAGAAACCCTTCCAAATAAGTTTTATTACCATGTGGGGAATACTGTATTGGGGGTTATGTGCCCGATGAGGTGAAGTCTTTTTAGAGAAGTGAGAGCCAGTTTCAGAGAAGGCCCTAGGATCTGAGAGGAATGAGTGGAAGTTGCCCAGGCCCACAGGCAAAATGTACACATTCCAAGCCAAGGAAACAGTTTATGTAAAGAAAGAGTCGGAAAGAGATGGCATGTTTGGACACAGTCCAGTAATACTGGAATTTATAATAGGATCATAGGTGTAGTGGGAAATGAAGGTGGGCAAGTGTTAGAGCATTCCTGCAGGGCCTTTTATATTATCCCAAATATTTTAATTTTGTAGGGAGAGGATGGCACTGAAGAGTTTAAAGGGGAGTGATATATTCAGAATTTAGTATTAGAAAGACCACAGTGGCAGGGAGGACAATAAGGATGATATTGCAAGAGTCCAGGTGAGAGATGACCAGTCCCTGATCCTGGTCCGTAGAGGAAGGAATGAAGAGAAGGATGGAAATGACAGAAAATAACTAATGCTAATGGGATATTGTGATTGACTTGATGAGTGAAAGGGATATACCCACCTACAGTAGGAGCATGAAGAGCGTTCAGTCAGGCACTGTGTGAGTAAGTCAACAGATTGGCATTTACTGAGCCTTTACTTTGGGCAGATGAAGGAGCTAGTCACTGTGGTGTATCTATAAAGATGAGGAAGATATAGACCTCTGGCAATTAGTGACCAAATAGCTGTATTAAGTCACAGAATAGTAATAATTTTTTAAAAAAAGCTTCTATCAAGGAAAGGTCAATGTGCTATGATACCCTCAAGATAAGGACGAATGACCCTGATTAGTCAGCTTTTATTTTAGGGAGCTGGCAATTATCATTCTAGGCTTGGATTGTTCATGTCTCTATTCTTTGCCGTAATAGATTCTATTCCTCTAATGGGAAACCAGTAAATGTCTTTCATTCTCTCTTTCTAATGTTTGAAAATGAATAAGACTCAAAAAAGTTCTTTTAGGATCTTTACAGAAGTGGCTGAGCCAACACAGTGCCCATCTTTGCTAGGTGACGGTTGTTTTGAAGGACATGTAAGTAAGTAAATTCACTTGCTTATCTAAAACATATATTTTGAGAATTTTGTTGTTAGCCAAATCTGTCCTGAAGCAAATCATTTACAGTTAGAGTAGAAGAATATAACCCTTCTCAGAGGACATTGAAATGTGCCCACAAAATAACAGAGAGTGACTTCAGACAGATTATACACTTTTCTTAGAGAAAAGTGGCTTGGAATTAGTGGGGATGATAAACGAAAGCACTAGATTTCTTAGCTACAAAGAAGATCACACTGGCACCAAGTCTGATAAGTGCTTCCATTAGGACCGTGGAAAATTCAGTGGAAATCTATGTAACCCCTAAATGGTGCATTAACTCACACAGTGTTTCAGCATTAGGTTATCTATTTGGACAGGTAGTCCAAAAGAACTTAACAGAACAGTATTAAGGAAAAAAATAATTTCCTGGAATAAAATGTCTGAAGAGAGTGATAAAATTATTTGCTGTCCCTTTCAAGTATAATGGATATGCTAATCATATCCATAATAAGTTTTCATTTCTTTTCCTCTAGTAATATAAATTTATAAGGAAGTTCAAGATTGATTTACTTTCTTGAGCAAAGGTAGGCAGGCGATATAAATGAATAAAGAAGGTGAGCTAGAGACTATTAAATTTGCCCCTTTGTAAAGGAACCTGCTACTTTTTCAGCCCTTTTCTATAGTTGCCATGTGGGAATGAGAGGTCTCAAGTTATCAGGCCCTCTGAGGATTCAGAAAAAAGTTGGAAGTATGAACACTTCTATATTAAAGTTTTGTCAATTATTAAGAAACTACTATGCTAGCCAAGCTTCATAGATAGCAAGGACATCATTTCACAACAGAATAAACTATGAACTTATTGCTTAACTTTGCAGTTATTATTATATTAAAGTTTATAATTTAACGTTCTGATATTGAAATAAGTTTGAGGGGCACCAGGCTGGCTTAGTTGGTGAAGCATGAAACTTGATCTCCGGGTTGTGAGTTCCAGCCCCATGTTGGGTGTGCAGATTACTTAAAAATAAAATCTTAAAGAAAGGAAAGAAAGAAAGAAAGAAAGAAAGAAAGAAAGAAAGAAAAGTTTGATTTCTTCCTTAGTTTTAACTTAATGCTGACTTTTTTCTCATGCCTGTTCATTTTGAGTGTTAATGTTTATATTTTTTATATAAAACCAATCCCTTAACCAATATTTGTTAATCCCTGATATAAAACCAATCCCTTAACCAATATTTGAAAATCCATTTTCTGGGGATTCCAATGTTAGAAGCATCTCTAGCATGCAAAGATGTCCACACGAAGACCATTATGAATATCTAAACATCTGTGGCCAGAAGACCAATGAAAAGAGCAACAAAACAGACTCTAAAACATGTATTCTATCTGTGCAACCTCTGTTTTCTAGTCTTTGAAGATGGAGGTAACATTGTTATGCAATGGTTAAAGTCTTTGGAGAACTCCAAAAAAGGCTCTTTGAATATGGCTATCTCTAAATTATCTGACCTAAGAAACGTATACTTCCTAATGTAAAATAGAAATTTGCCATGATTTCTTATTTTGCTACAATACAAATTGAATTCAGTAAAAAAAAAAAAAATAATGCAACAGAGCATTTTACTTATTGGATTAGGAAAGATTAGGAAGATTGAAAATACCCATCTTTGATGTGAATTCTGAGTATGGGTTCTCTGTCCTGAAAGAGGAAGTATAAATTTGTGTAACTTTCAGAAACTCAGTTCAATAATGTTATCCAATTAAAAAATACAGACACCTACCCTTGCTTAGATTTAGCAATTCTACCTTGAAGAAGTGCAGTATAGACTGTTCATAATCATAAGGCAAAAGCTACAGTTTAAATGTTCTTTATAGGAGAATTATTGTACAAATGTTGCAACAGCCAGTCAGCGGAATATTTCGCACTCACTAAATGCAAAATGGTATATATTTCTGTTTATTGACATAAAAATAGTATATGTGAAGCAAAAAAGTAGGACTCAAAAAATTTCCATTATGGTGCTACTTTTGTAAAAGTACATGTACTGATATGAAATAGAGAAGGAAAGAGAGAAAGAGGGAATTAATAAATGAGAAAAAGACAGGCACCCCTTGTATTGCATGGTGGTGTGGAACGGTACTACTGTGCAAGCTGTTACTGTTATATGTGTCTATAAAAATGAAAAAAATAGCAAGATTAATATGTATTTAATACACTAATATGAATTGTTAGAAACATTCGAGTTAAGTTGTTTTATTTTTTAATAAAAAGTTATCAAGAGTGGTTTCAGTAGTGCTTGCCTTCTTCCTGTCATATAACTTACAGAGCAAACATCTTGTCTATGTCGTGGTGAATTGTCATACTCCTTTTTAAGTTTGGGTTATCTTCCAGCACTTTTCGTTTGCACTGATGAGGTCATGAAATATCTCTGAGAGGTTCTTTAATGGAGAGATTTCTGTTGACATCCCTTCCCCTGGAACATCATCATCCTTTCCTCAGAACTACTTTCCTCATTCATGTCTTTTGTTTGCCTTCACAGAATTCCTCTCCAATGGCAACAGTGTTAGTATCCTGAATATCAGCAATATTTACATTCTGTTCAAATTTCACCTTTAACATTAACACTAAAGGGATTTTTTTTTTTTTTTGGTGAACTTTCATTTTGTTGGACAATTTCCCCTTTAAGTTATTCATTTTTCTAAAATGTGACATGGGTTGATTCCTGGGAACCAAGGAGGCAACACATCTACAAGTTTTGCTGTCTGTGTATGAATAGAATAACAATGTGCAATGACCAATCACTGACAGACTTTGAAAGGAATCATGCTATTGGTCACCAATGGTGATGTAAATCTGTTATTTGTGACCAAAGAGCTAGAAGCAAAGTTTGCTCTTTATACAGTTACTCACAGCTAATATGACATAGAGACTGAAATTTGAAGCATTTTGTTGGGGCATTGAGTTATAACTGAACCATGGTAACAGAGTTTTACCTGTCAGCCCATGCAAACCAAGGACTGCATTGAAAAAGCTTGGGAAGGACATGCAACAAAAAGTTAAGAATGAGTGGTGATCCCCAGGTCTTACATTTGCAGATGATTTTATTTTACTTGAAAAAAAATGTGCTTAGGTGTATTCTAAGTTTTCCTGCAATTAATCGTTATTTGTAAAATACAAAAATAAACATTATTGAAAAAAATTAATACTTTATACTCCTATAAAATCCCGTTAGGTTTTGATGCAAATCAAAATTAATTTGGTTCAGATAACTTGAGGATAATTCAGTTAATAAAAAGTTTAAAAATTACTCTTTTATGTTTCTTCCCTCTGAAACTGGTTTTAATTTGACTGAATACATTTGGTTGAATTAATTTGAGGCGAAAATATTACAATATTTAGTGTTTCTTTCTAAGAGTAGTGATTGATATGTCTCTCCATTTATCCTTGTCTGCTTTTATACCAGTTAGTCACATTTTATAGTGTTTTTCATAAAAGTCCTTCATATATTCTGTCCAGATGTATTTTTCCTGTTAGTACTATGAACAGTTTTCCTTCTTCACTAGATTTTTGAAATAGGGCAGCTATTGATTTTGTATATTTAATCTTTTAAGTTGTCATCTTGCTGAACTCTGTTGTCAATAAAATTTAGAACTAGCACAGATACATATTTATTAATGTCAGTCAACAATCATGATCTCTCATATGATGGGTGAACTTCCCATGTTGCATCATAAGGCTTATATTTCAATTGTGTGCAGTATCTTGTTCTTTTCCACTTAAGTATCCTTTCTCTCCTGCTCCATCACATTTTCTCTCCTCGCTGGAACTTTATTATTAAAACATCCTGTGATTGCACCTATTAAAAATAAGATAAAATAAAATCCTTTTACATCTTATGTTCTCTCCAACTGCCATCCGATTTCTCTTATCTTCTTTAAATCAAAATTCATGAAAGGAATAGTCTCTATTTGCTGACTCTCTCCTTGTGCAGAAAAGAATTAATGTAGCAGGTCTGCTTTTAAAAGGCCTGCTTACAAGGGAGCTTGAATATTGCACCACTAATTTTAAGAGTGGCTGACTCAAGAACCATAAAGATAGAATGTAATATCAGACCTGGAGATCATATTTTAAGTTGAGAAATACTAACAAGAAAAAAAATGACATAATTCCTTTATAATTTTAAAATCTAGGTGGTGATGCATTGATTGATTAATGATTAAATTTACTTTTACCAAGAAAAAATGAGTGGCTGATTGTGCCTAAACCATTTGCATGAACAGTATGGCTTATGCCAAAATGGCTGCTCTGGGAGTCTGGAATTTTGGTATACGCCAGGCAGAAGCTGCCTACATGACCAGCCTCCAGTAAAAACCTGGTATGCCTGATTTCTCCCAGACTTCACCCCTTACACCTTTTCCCTTTGCTGATTGTGTTTTCTGTTGCTATTGGAATAAATCTCTGATGTGAGTACAACTCTGCTGAGTTCTGTGAGTTCTCCCAGCAAATTGTCAAACCTAGGAGTGAGTGGCCTTCCTCACTTCCCATTCTCTTTTGAATCCCCTGCAGTAGGATTTTCATTCCAGTGTCTCCATGAGATCCACTGGTTGCAAAGTCTAAAGGTTATTTCTCTTAGCAGCTTTTGAATCAAGTCACTATTTTCTTCCTTTTGATGTTTTTATTTTTTTTATAATGTTTGTTTATTTTTGAGAGAAAGAGGCAGGGAAAGAGGGTGCAAGCTGGAGAGGGTCAGAGAGAGGGAGACACAGGATCCAAAGCAGACTTTTTGCCGTCAGCACAGAGCAGGATGTGGAACTTGAATTCATGAACCGTGAGATCATGACCTGAGCTGAAGTCAGACACTTAACCGAATGAGCCACCCAGGCGCCCCTATTTTCTTCCTTTTGAATTACTTCCTTTCGTTGGTTTCAAGGACAGCACATAGTCCTGGTTTTCCTCCCACTTCATTGACATGTCTTTCTCAATCTCCTTTTCTGGCTGTTGCTCTGCTGTCTAAACTTTACATTGGAAGTGACTTTTAAAATCCTAGTAGTGTTGGCATGTTGGGGGTGAGTATCTAACTCTGATGGTTCATGGGAGAAAGAAGTTGGAGGCAGTGTAAAGGAAGAATAGAAAATTCTCACAAAAAGTTTTACTCTGAAAGGAAACAAAACAGAAGTGCTACCTAGAGGAGAAATAAGGCCAAGAAAATGTTTTTAAATTGGGAGAAATTACACATTTTAATGCTGAAGAGAATGATTCAATAGAGAGGGGAGAAAGATAGGATCCATGGGAAAGAGTGGCAATTATGGGCACCCAGTGAACAAGCAGAGGGTTTACCTTAGGTAGGAGCAGGAGAAGCATCATTAGTAATTACAGAAAGGAATGCAGGATACCTGGGCTCCTTTGCTTCTAGATTTGTCGATACGGTAGGAACTCAAAAGGGTGCTTCAGGGTCCTTCAACTTTGTCACTCAAAGAAGTGAGTTTATACGCGGGAGATTTGAGGAGCAAGGAGCCACTGCACGTAGAACAAGCTCTAGAACTTGGTGATGGATAAAACATGGGGAGTGAGAAGGAGAAAGAGAATCCTAAGTGGACTCTGTGCTGCTTAGCACAGAGCCTGAGTCAGGGCTCCATCTTATGAGTCAGAGGCTTAACCCACTAAGCCACTCAGGTCTGTCTTTTAATGAGCCTGTGCCCTGAGCTGTGAACTTCACAAGTGCCCCTCAGTTCCCTCCACCCCCCCACCATCTCCCGATGAGACAGGAGGGCCAGAGTGGATTGGAGATGGGTATTTCCCTTCCTGCAGGGCCAGTTAGGCTCTGATGAAACTCGAAAAGATTAGGCTGTGGTTGAATAATTTCTCCTGAGGGCAGAACAGGATGATCTGGTGTATTTCAAAACAGGGCTACTTTTTCCCTCCCCCTGGGAGCCCCAGGGGATTTTTCTCCTGTCTTCACTGTGAGAACATGTTACTTCAGGAAGTAAAACTCTTAAAAATGTGGTTACTACCCAAAAAAAAACCTGTATCCCTGAAGTTCCTAACTCTCAGTTTTATCCCCACTGAGCCTCTAACAACTCATCAATTACAATTGAAGTTTTCCTATCCCTGAACTGGTTAGAGGTTTCTACTCCTGTACGTTGTGATTCATTCTGCCTATCTGTATCTTCAGTATTGAGGGCAGCAGTTTGCCCTATGACCTCAATTCTCTGGTGGATCTAAGAAGAGTTGTTGATTTTCAGTTTGTTCGACTTTTTACTTACTGTCAGGACAAAGCAATGACTTCCAAGCTCCTTACATTCCAGACTGGAAACTAGACTCTCTTATTTTGTCAATGTAGAGAAATCAGTAAGTAAGTAAATTAATAAATAAATAATTAAACAAATTTTTTCAGCTAACCTCACATTCATAAGTTGGTCTAACTTGGTCATGATGTATTGTCTTTTCTATACTCTGCTCAATGCAGTTTGCTAAAATTTTCTTTCAGATTTTCATACATATTTTCGTGAGTGAACATGTGCTTTAAATTTCTATTTCCTCAGCTTCTTGTTTAGTTTTTGTGACATGATTATACTCACCTCATGAAATGTTAGGGAATATTCTTCCTTTTGCTGTTTTTCAGAAGAGTTTGAATGTTTAAATTATTTCTTCAAATGTGTTTTAGAACTTGCCCACTAATCTGTCAGGATTTGAGAATTTCTTTGTGGAGAAGCTTTGAAAAAAATTTGTTAATGTTTATTTACTTTTGAGAGAGAGAGAGAGAGTGCTAGTGGGGAGAGGCAGAGAGAGAGAGAGAGAGACAGAGAGACAGAATTGGAAGCAAGCTTCCGGCTCTGAACTACCAGTACAGAGCCCCAAGTGGGGCTCAAACTCATGGACCATGAGATCATGACCTGAGCCAAAGTCGGACACTTAACCAACTGAGCTGGCCAGGTGCCCCTGAGGAGAAGCTTTTAGGTGCTGATTCCTTATCTTTATTGGTCATAGGGCCACTCAGATTTCTGTTGCTCCTGAGTCAGTGTTGATGCATCATTATTTGGGGAATTGTTTAACTTAAAAAATTTTGAGCATAGCGTTCTCTTATGTTCTTATTGAAAAAACTGTAATAGCCAGAGTTATATCTCCTTCTTTGTCTTTAGGCTTATTTCTAACTTTTTTCTAATTCTTTGAAGTCTAAAGTAAAAGTAAATTCCTTCAGACAGTATCTGTTTCTGACTATGCTAAGTGCTTGGGAACTATGGAACAGGGACAATTTCTGTGGTAGAAACAAGCTAATTGTCCACAAAAATATTTTCT
The DNA here is from genome assembly GCF_014898765.1 of Herpailurus yagouaroundi. Taxonomy (NCBI): domain Eukaryota; kingdom Metazoa; phylum Chordata; class Mammalia; order Carnivora; family Felidae; genus Herpailurus; species Herpailurus yagouaroundi. Next base: position 24,282,191 of record NW_024412427.1, on the reverse strand, counting down.
TTCTCATCCCAGGGGTGTAGCTAGATTCTGTTTCCCAGCTGTCCTTGGAGTTGGGTATGGCCTTGAGCCTCAGTTTTTGCCACTGGAATATGATTGGGGGAGTCATGCATCCATTTCCAAATCTGGCCAATAAACACCTTGCCGCTGAATGAACACCCATTTCAACTACCTATTTCTGGATCACAATTAACCCCCTAGACCTACTGCTTTAAGGCAACAACCATCTTGGGGAGCCTTGGTGGCTCAGTTGGTTAAGCATCCAACTTCAGCTCAGGTCATGATCTCATGGTGCTGACAGCTCAGAGTCTGGAGCCTGCTTCGGATTCTGTGTCTCTTTCTCTCTCTGCCCCTCCCCTGCTCATGCTGTGTCTCTCTCTGTCTCTCAAAAATAAGCAAACGTTTAAAAATGTTTAAAAAAATCTTAACAACCATCTTATTACTTCTCATGAGCTTGTCTGTTGACTGGACAGTATTTTGCTAGTTTTGGCTAGGCTTGGTTATGTGGCTACATTAAGCTGTGCACTTGCTTGGGCTAGAAAGCCCACAATGGTCTCTATCACACATCAGAAGCCTCGTCACTCACTGTCAGCTGGGGTGCCATGATTTTGCCCTCTGTGGCCCGTTTCTCCATGTGATGTTCAAATTTTTATGGCCTTTATGTGGCCTCTCTTTCCAGCAAGATTTCCTGGACATCCTTTTAACATGGCAGTTGGGAAAAGAGAGAAAATGTGGATGCTGCCAGCCCTCTTAAGGCTTGAGCTCAGAAGCCTTGGAATGTTGCTTTCACTGCGTTTTGATGGCCAACACATGTCTTAAGTCCAGCTCAGATTCCAAGGTGGACAAGTGGATTCCAACTGTTTTTGGGAGGAGCTCCAACGTCACAGTGTGAAGGGGCAAAGGCAAAAGGAGACATAATTCATTGGGGACCATTTTTAACATTCTACCATATCACCCCTGAACATTCCCACACAGGATCCTCTCCCACTTCTCTTGACAGGTAGATGCAGATGTTCAGGGAGACCTGTTAAGCCATGTAACGAAGACAGAGGTGCCTCTGTTGGAGAGCTCCTCACCTCCAGCTCCCATTCTCTGGCAATTGGACATGATGTAAATAAGAAATGAAGTGGGTTGTAGTAAACCACTTGTATCTCAGGGTTCATTACAGCAGCTAATCTTACCCTAAAAGTAGAACTATAAGCTACTTTTTCAGCATGGGGTTTTTCAGACCATATAGGTAATGTGAGTTGGATTGCAAATCTTTGCAAGGAACATTTTGTGACTCTAGTCTCTCAAGTGATGTCTTTTCTTTTCTACCCAATGCCAAGGTCTGAGATCATCAACTTTCCTTCTTGGTCCATGTGATGTGAAGCATGGGAAGATTTGGAGGAGGTAGGCAGCAAGGACAGTTTTTTCTTCATTTATCTTTACTTTGAGAGTAGCCCTTTGTGAACCCTGTTTAATGTGGGTGAGCTCTGGCATCTCTTGATCCCAGCCAACCCTGTCCCAAAACAGGCTGTGAAAACTGCCAACTCTCAAGTTCCCTTGGACTTGCAAATGCCCTTAGCTTCAAGCTGGCCGTGACTCTCTGCTGGCCTGTCTGGATTTCTGCTCTCACTCAATGTTTGGCCTCTGAGAATTCTACATTTTCTGTCCCACTCATGCTTACATTTAAAAATAGGTTATTTATATTTTAGCTAGCATTTTAAATTGTTTTCAGTAAGAAGGTCAGTGTGGTTTTGCAAATTTCAATACTGCCAGAAGAAAAAGAAGGCATTTGTTTTTAAAGGAATTTAAATTTATGCTGAATTTATGTGTTTCTCACGATTTCCACAGATATCTCATTCTGCTTTTATGCATTTCCTATTCACATCTGCTTTTTTAACTGAACAGTAGCACCAAGTGTGCTCCAAGAAATGTCCTGATGGTATTTCCTTCAACTCACTGTGATCTCTGGTGGCTAGTTTATATCCCAGAACCACTAGTAAAATCAAAATGGACACCACCCCCACCTTTCTCTGCACACAGGGACTTGTTGAACAAACATTCTTGCCTTCAAGTCCTGCTTTCCAGAGTTAAGTAATATTTGTTTCATTCCACTGGACTCTTCTCTATTTCCTAGGTAGTCTGCTGTGAATTTTAGGTTTAGCATTCTCAGCATTAAATGTATGTCTTAGTCTGAGAACTCCCAGAAACAGACCCTGAGACAAGGATTCAAAGACAAGCAATTATTTGGGAGGCGATCCCAGAAAGCTGGATCATCCATACAACCAAAACTCTGTATTATGAAAAAATGTCAGTGTGAGTGTCCAGGAAGTAGAGAACATAGTCAGTAAGAATTGGGTTATACATTATTGTAAGATATATGCCAATGACAGAAGATTAAATGAATAGCACCCTATTTTATAATCACCAAAGTAGCAGAAATGATGATAGTGATGATGATGATTAACACATCTTGAACATTTTCCATTCACTTTTCACTAAATTTAATTAATCCTCAAAAAATCCATTGAGGTGGGAAGCTTATTTTATTCCTATTTTTCACTGACACACTAAGGCATGGATAGATTACTTAGCTGCCTAATGTCACACAACTCTAAACAGTGGAGCTAAATTTGAACCCAGACTCTCTGAAGAAGTCCATGCTCCTAAGTATTATGCTACATATCACCTCTCAGATTTATTCTAGAAATGTACATCCACTGTAGAAAATTTGGAAAACATGGAAAGGCAGAAAGGAAAAAAGTAAAATTGCAAACAGTTGTTTCATTCCAAACCATGATCCTTGTGGAATTTATTGAGGTAGGAATTTTCAATCCCTGCTTTAAAGCTGAAAGAGCTCGGAGTCTCATAAATGAGGAAAGCTACTCAAGGAACTGTGGCAAAAAGAAACAAAGCAGGGAGGGAAGGGGAAAAGACAGAGGAAGAACCAGGATGTAAACCAGATTTTTCTCCATCCAAAGCACTTTACTGTAATACTCCAGTTGGAATAAGGGATTTATTTCAGGAACACGTTTTGAGATCTAAGGACAGTTTTGTTGGAGTGTGTGGGTGTCTGTTTAGTTGTAAGAGCTCATAAATCTTTGAATCTGCACATGGAGTGTGTGGGATTTTTGTTCTAGTCGTTCCTCTAAGGTCCCACATTATGGAAGCTAGCATTTACTTTTAACTTTATACCTTTGAACTGGACACCTAAGTGACTGTAAACTCTCCCATAGCCATTTAACAATCTCTTTCTCTTTGAGGCTGACTCCATATTTAAAATAGACTCAAAATAATACTCAGGTCATTTTTCTGCTAATAAAAGGAATATGATCTCAGTGATCAAGATAAAATGAAGGTACATTATGCAATTTTAAAAGGAAGTGATTTGCTTTTTTTATTTTAAGCACTGATGTAGAAAGATAGGTAGAAGGAACAAATCATTGAAGGAAATTAAATTAGGGATCAAGGAACAGCAGGCTAATAACAACCAGCTTAATTATAATAATTATAAAGGCTCATTGTAGGATGATTTTCAGGTATCATTCATTGGCTCACAACAGATCTGACCTGGTACATCTTAAGTAAGCTGCTTCGTTAGTGATCAATCCGAACTCTTGAGGACTGCCAGAAGAGCATCAGCGATCTGTTATTAGTGGGGAAAAATATAAATTATTTTGAGCCGTGGAGTATGTGGTTGTCACTGAGCACACTATTACTAGATATTTTTGAGAGAATTGGACAAACGGCACAATTAGGAGGAGGAAACCTTCTAATTTAGGAAAACCTCAAGATGGAGTTTTCATTTTGTACACAGCCTAATAATTAAAGCTTGATATATATTCTTTATTTTTGTGCATGCGTTTTGATTTCTGACTGTGGCTGGTGGTTACTGTCTTTGGCCCAGATTAACTTTTTCCTCCTGTGAATAAACATGAATTATCTGTAAGGAACCTTAGCCTTAAAATGGCTTGCGGTTGTTAACTCATCAATTCCTAAGGCATAATTTTGAGCTTTTCCACAAAGTGGGTTCAGTTTTGTACATGTTTTTAATTTATTAATACCTTGCCATTTTATGAATAAAGATTTGGTACAATAACAGTAGCTCAGATGGTTAGGACAGTGCTACTTAAAGTGTGGGGCCTAAACAGGCAGCATCAGAAATGGGGTGTTTGTTAGAAATGCAGCTACTCAGGCCTTAGCCAGATCAATAGATCAGAATCTCTGGCAGGTGGGACCCAAGAATCTTGGGTCCTCATTTTCCAATTGTTTTAAATAAGATTTCCAGGTGCTTCTTATGTGCAACAAATATTTGAGATGGAAGGAGGTTATTTCTGGGGTCAGCAAACTTTTTCCTATAAAGGGCTGGATCATTGATCGTTAATACTTTAGGCTTTGTGGGTAGCATGAGCTGTTATAACTCCACATGTCTGCCACAGTGAAGCAGAAGCAGCCATAGACATATGAGTGTGGGTGTGTTCCAATAAAATGATATTTATGAAAAGACACGATGGGCCAGATTTGGCCCATGGGCCATAGTTTGCTAATCCCTGGGTTAGGACATGGAGTGCTAGTTCTTTCAGGGTTTAGTGTTATGTCTGGAAGTTAGGAGACAGAAGGAAGGAGAGCTAATCCTTAATAAATGACTACTATGTATGTATTTACCCCCAACAACCTATGGCTGCCATGTCCAACCACAGAGCATATATACTGGAGAGCAGCAGTTGGTGACAGTTGGAATTGAGCAGTACACAACCTGGACAGCCTCATGTGGGGGTGCTAGGTTTGCATCATTATCTTCATTGTACAGATAAAGAAACTTGCCCAAAGATATGCTACTAGTCAGTGTTAGCACCAGGATTAAACCTTTTGATGCAGAGGCTGTGCTCTGCCCACTGACTGTCCTGAAAACAGGTAATATAGTTGACCCTAGCTGTAGGCTGTATTTCCTTTCAAAAAGCATGGAAACAAAAACCTGCCACTGGATATTGGAAGACTGAGAAAGAGACTGTGTGTATAAATGAGTGACTCAAGGAAATATCTTTGACAATAAATTAAAAACAACAACAAGAAGATTACTTTGGAACAACATAGCAATTAGTATTGTGGCAGATTGGGAATAAATTCTGTATCAGTTAGCTATCAATATGTAACAAACCACCTCAAACTCAGTGGCTGAAAATAATAAGAATTTATTATTGTATTTCTCGTCTTGGCTCAGCTCACTCATGCATCTTTAGTTAGCCTGGGGTTGGGCAGCAACTCTGCTGGTCTTTGCTGCACTTTGAGAGTCGGCAGACTGTGGGCTCATCTAGGATGGTCTCAGCAGGGGCAAATGGACTCTCTTCCATGCAGTCATTCGTTCTCTCACAGGTTAATGTGGGCTTTTTCTCATGGTGGTGGCAAGGTCTCAACAGAGACAGTGGGCAGGGGAATTCAAAGCCTTTTGAAGCTAGGCTTACAGATGACACTCCACAAGCACACCATAATCAGGACTGAATCTCCTCCCACCGAAAGATGGGGTCATTTCTTAACTTCTTGAGTTTTGTCTATCCTCGTGATTTCCTTTGGACAATAGATTGCAGCAGAAGTGATGGTGAACTAGTCCAGCAGCTGTGCCCAAGCTGGCCAGCTAGAGGTTAGATGCCATATGGAGCAGACACAAGCTATCCTAGAGTACCCAGCCCCTCACCCACCCAGAGGTGACCAGAGATGTGTAGGTGAGCCTAGCAAGGCCAGAAGAACCACCCAGCTGAGCCCAGGCCAAACTGTCAAACTGTCAAACCGTAGAATTCTGAGCTAACCACAAAGTTTAGGAGGTTTTTTTTTTTTAAATGTTTATTTATTTATCTTTGGTGGGGAGGGGCAGAGAGAGAGGGAAACTGAGAATCTGAAGCAGGTTCCATGCTGTCAGTGCAAAGCCTGATGCGGGGCTTAAACCCTGGAACCACGAGATCATGACCTGAGCCAAAGCTGGATGCTCAACCAACTGAGCCACTCAATGCCCCTAGGAGGGTTTTTTTTGGTTTTTTTGTTTTTGTTTTTGTTTTTTTTTTTTGGGGGGGGGTGTTTTTTGCCACGAAAAGGAACTTATATAGGTGTCATACATGCAAAATGACCACTATTTATTCTGTATCCCTTTGTGGTGAGGTGAGTAGTATTTAATCTTTGATTCCATTTGGAACTTCAAAACGTTGTCTAAATCTCAGTGTAGATCCTGTAGTTTGTCTGTGGCTACTATTAATTTGATAAACATCTCTGGAGTAGTGCTAAGAAGGCTTCAAGACATAATTCTTATTTGCAAGAAATCCGTAGTCCTGTGGGTGAGATAGCTGTAAATAGATGCATGGTAATCCAGTATGATCCATGTTGACCTTAGAGCTAAGGAGTCAAAAGGCTGTCAAAGAAGAGAGCTATGTTCTTGGGTTGGAGAAATTGAGGGTGGCTTTCCAGAGCTATTTCCTGTGTAAGGGGAATGAGATTCCAAATAGAGTCACCACATGCAGAGGTGACTAGATTCTAAAAAACCTGATGGGTTTAGAGAATATTAAGGCTGCAATCTAGGAAATTCAGGAACCTCTCCAAGCTCCTAGGTTCTGAGACACTGCCTTTTCCCTCTCTGTATGCCAGCCTTCAGGGTAGCAACTGCATTTTTCAGGTGTAAATGATCTAGATTGCCCCCTCCTTAGAAGTGACATTGTCCCCTTTGTGATCTGAGTAAAAATTCTTTTTATTGAATCTTTTCTGAAAATACTTAGTGTGGATTCTCTTTTCCTAACCATATATTGATTGATTCAAATTTTAAGGGAAATAATTCTGAGATTTACAGGATAACAGAGAGAAGACTTTGAAGAGGATTGGATGGGGAGAGTGAGACACTGGAAAAAATGGGGACCAGGTCACTACTGCAGTTTTGTCCAGGTTCGAGTTATAGAGAATCTGAACTAAAGCAGGGGCCATGGGGGAGAGAGATCATATATTTACTCAGGCACCAAATAAAGGAGTCATCCTGGATTCTCCCTTTTCTCTCTCTCTGTACCTCCACCTACCTACCCAAGAACACACAGAGACAGCAATTCCATTAGCGAGTACTCTGAGTTCTCCATGCAGAAATGTTCTAAATCTGGCAATGTTTCACTACCTATGCTGCAGAAATCTGAGTCTAAGCCAATAACATTCCTAGCCTTGATGATAGTAATAGGCTCCAGCTTTCTCCTGTTCTCACATTTACTTCACAGATAAGGCAAATCCATAGAAATCAAGGGTAGATTAGAGGTTGTTTTACCCAGAGAGCAGCCAGAGTCATTCTTGACAAAACATAATACAGACCATCTTGCACCCTGCTTAAAGCTAAAAGATCCCCTGGTGATAGAGCTAAAAAGGAAGGTTGTCCATGAAGTGATGCTGCCTACTTCCCTTGGTGTTATTTTACACTTCTGTCCTCCTTAATATTCGTCCTTCATCCAGACTGGGTTTCCTGTTTCCTGAACTCACTAAAGAGTGTCCTCCTCTGAGCTTTGTGCTGGCTGTTCCCTCGGCCCAGAGCTCTTCTACTGGCTGCCCCAGGACTGCCTCTCTTCCACATTCTGGTCTCAGTTCAGACACCACTCTGTTCAGAGAGGCCCTTCTTCTCTTTCCTTCCTGAGGCATGTTCCATCACATGGCTTTACTCATCATGTTCCATCACATGACTTGTTTCATTTCCTTCATAGCATTTATTACCTCCCTCCTTTCTCTTTCTTTGTGTCTCTCTCTTTCCTCTGCTGTAGCTTATTTTTTGGCTTCCCTCACAATAATGTAATCTGCACATAACACAGAAGTAAGGACCTAGTAGACACTCAATGACCAGTTTTTGGAGGGATGAATGAAGAACTTCTGAGGTCAATTCTATAGGCTGTGGCAACTGTTTGAGTGTGGGAGAATGGAGAAATGGAAGGATGGAGGGTAACTCCTAGCTTTCTTGTTAAAGGCAGGCTATGCGGTGGATGACAGGGCTATCAGCCAGGTCAGGACTATCCTCAGAAGAGTGCATTTTGGAGGGAAAGTATTGAAGTTGATTTGGGACTCTGAGAGTCTTATATGCTTCAGGATACTTGAGAAGAGGTCTGCACAGTCAAAATTTGGGTCTGAAACTCAGGAAGGAGGGGAGGGCTGGAGGCAGAGCCTTTGTCATCATCATTACAGATAAACATTTCTGCAAATATTATAATTTGGCAACCCTTGGTAACATATATGCTTATAAACATTTGAAGTATAAATATACTTATAGATATAAATAAGTGTTTATATGTAAACATGTGTTTCATAAATGTAAACGTAAAAAAGCTTCATGTTGTAGGACAGTGGCAAATGGTGAAGGCCAGATAGATGGAACAAAAGATGGGATTTATGAATTTTAGACGGGCTTAGAATCATTTGGAAGCATTTTAGAAGCATATTACTTTGAAGCCACTTCTGGGATATATTTATGCCAGACTTCCGACATTTGGTATTATAATAAGCAGTTTGTATTTTTGTTCCTTTGGTTTTACGTCCATTTCTTGGTCCTTCTGAGAGTCTGCTGTCTCAGGCAGGGGTAGTAGAGTGAGATTAGTTTAGTCATCCCCCTCTTCTCTGCTGGTTTTCCTGCCAAATGAATCTCACCAAATTATATGTAAATTGATGGAAAGTCCAAAGTGAAATATGTATAAATGTTTTATTTGAATGCTCTCCTGGTGGAGAAAAAAGGGCTCTACCTTATGCCCTTGAGTATTAGGGAAAGAGACCTACTTTATTTCACTGGAGAGGACACTGAAATTTGTAACACATAACCACATCTATCGTTAGGTAGAACACTTTATGACAGGTCTTTACTGTATTTTGATATTTCCAATGTAACCTAAGTTTCTTCCTGAGAAACTTGTTGCAAGAAAGTACCACCTGGCAGATGTAAACAAACAGGTAAGAGCCTGTTAGCTTGTGCAGATTCTGTGTCAGCAGGATGCTTTCTTAATGTTCGAAAGTGACTAACTTTTTCAAGTACACTGAATTTCTTCTGAGATCTGTTTTAAAAATATCTCATTTTCTACATTTAGTTCAGCAAATCTTTATTATCTATGTTAAACAGTGCATAAGTATGGCAAGGGGTAGAAAGGGAAGTGACATCAGACTGCAGACTCCCAGACAGAATACAAGTGTTTGAGTCACCACAATATAAGCTATACTGTGAACTCATTAAACCACACTTGTTTTATCTCCATGAAAGTTGGATTCATCCAACAATCCTACAAGTATTATTATTCAGAAAAGGAAGGAGGAAGGGATAACATTGCAGATAAGGGCACAGACTCCAGAGCCAGATTTCCTAGGTATGAAATTTAGGGTATTCATCAAAGTAAGTGAGACTAGCTGCTGTAACAAAGGTCCCTGAAATCCCAGTGATTTAACACCATGCCACTTAACTCACATGCCACTGTCCAGTGTGAATCAGGAGGACCTACTGGCCTCTCCTGCAGGAGGTGACCCAGAGGTTTAGGGTTTTTTATGGGATGGCTCTGCCATCTTGACGTCATTCGCTTCTAGCCAAAGAGAGAGACTGAGCATAGAAAACCATGCCATACGTTACAGGGGCCCAGGCCAAAAATGTGACTGTCATCACTTTTGACCACTTTCCATAGGCCAGAAGCAGTCACATGGCCTCACTTTTGTGTAGGGCAGTCTTCCTGTGGCACTGGAAGGAAAATTAAACAGCTTAACAAACACATAGCATCATCTTTGCCATTCCGGGCTTTATAATTTAGTAGTTATAAACTCTCTATGTGTCAATTTCCTCATTTGTAAAATGAAGGTAGTAATAGTACTGACCTCAAAGGGTTTTTAATGAAAGATTGAGTCAACATATGTAAAGTGCTTAGTACTGTGCCTGGTACATAGTAAACATGATTGAAGTAAGTTAGCTATTCCTACTTTGCGTGTAAGGAAAATTACCATAAGGAGAGTATAAAAGGCTATAGGATTTCAGAGTAGGAAGAAACCATTTTTATTCGAGGGGGAACTGTGGTTGGCAGAATAGCCCCCCAAAGACGTCCATACTTTAAACCATGTAAGCTATGAATATGTTATATTACGTGGCAAAACAGACTGCAGATGTGATTAACATTATGGATTTTGAGATGAGTAGTTACACTGGATTATCTGGGTGGGCTCAGTCTAATCAAGTGATCTTTAAGAGCAGAGAACTTCGGTTGGAGGCAGTAGCAGAGATGTGACAGAAGTGGAAATTAAAGAGAATCAAAGCTCAAGAAGGACTGCCTATGATGATAGAGGGGACCAGAATTGAATTCTGCCAACAGCTCGAAAGAGCTTTAGGATAGATTTTTCCCCAGAGAGCTTCCTGGTAAAAGCACAGATGGTCAACACCTGAATTTGCCCTTGTGAATCCTCAGCAGAGGACCCAAGCAAGGCTGCCTAGATTTCTAACCTATAGAACAGTGAGATAAACTGTGTGTTCTTTAAAGCCATTAGTTTGTGGTGGCAATTTATTATGGCAGCAATAGGAAACTAATAAAAAGGAGGATCAATAAAGTGTTCATAACAGAAAAGGCACTTGATATGGATTTGATTGACAGGCAGGACTTTGTTACTTGGATTAAATGAAAGGACATTTAAGATGGAAGGAACAGCTCTGAGCTAAGGAGGGAGGTAAGAAAGTGGGTAGGAGTTTGTCAGAGGAGAGTTGCATACAATATCAGGGTTTAATGACTGATAGAGTGGAGTCACAATGTGGAGGCCTTTAAACTTCATGCTGAGGAGTTTATCCTTACTTCCACAGCAAATAAGGAATGACTGCTGGATTTTGATTGGAGAAATGATGCAATCAGGGACGTACATTGGGAGGTCATCTGACAGTAGGCTAAATGGGAAGAGTCACAAGCCAAGATGGTGATTAGAAGTGCTTACACTATTGGTGGTGAACTAAAATGGTAGCTTTGAGAATGGAAAGGTGGCCACCCTAGTGAGACTCTCTTGAGTCAAGCTGTCTAGCAGCAGACATTGAGATGAGGGTCCATGGGAAGTAATTTCCCAAGGCACTACTCTAAAGAGAAACCAGTAAGGGGGTGAAGTAAGCAGCAAAGGGAAGGAGGAGAGACTAAACAAGACTGAGCTTTCAGGGCAAGTCCCAGCCTCAGCCTGATCCCACAAGGAGCTCTGGAGCATAAACCCCATCTCAGAGTTTGTTTTGTTTGAAGGCAAGGGGACTGGGCTTTCATATTTCTGCACTAGTCACTCATTGGCTATAGACCACCCTAGAGTGATATAAATTCCTAAGCATCAAGAGTACAGAGTTCCAGTACAGGGAAGCTCTCCAAAGAACACTTCAGGTATAACCATTGGGAACAAAGCAACACAAACTGGTACAGAGAACTGATAAAATGGGCACAGAGAAATGATAAAGCCAGTGGATCTGAGCACTCACCAACAGCATCAGTGATGGAGACAGTGCAACTTGAGGACAGGGCAGTTGACATATGCTGGCAAGCAGGATGAAGAGAAGTGAGGGCAATACCAGTTGGGAAAATAGTGGTACCAGGAATAGGAATGGAAATATCTGGAAGGAAAATGGTCAAGTGAGAAAAATGGAAGACGGTAGCATCAGTTTTGGACATAGAATGTACAAAACCATATTTTTCATAAACCCATTATTTAGAGTATACCAGAGGCTCAGCTCAGTTTCCAAGTGGTGCAAAGTCCTTAAAACTTTGCAAATTATATGACTCAAGGCTCCTGTAGCTGTTTCCTACCTCAATGCATTGATTTCATGTTACAAAAAATGTCTACCTAATTTTCATGCATGAGGGTGATCAAAACAAAGCATTATTAAATGCTTATACTTACTCTTAGGAAATATATAATTGGATGCCATTATTGTATTGCTACTAGTGATAAAAGTTGAACTAGATATTGATCACAGTATATTGTTCAAGTTTAACAGGAATGAATGAGAAACTTTTTGCATTTTCTCTGGCCTCCAGGGTTAGTCTAAATGAAAAAAACAACTGCTGTTGGTTAGAATATACACAAGAGCAAACTGGAGCAAGCAAACTAAATTGTGACAGATGAGGGAATGGACCAGGCACTTGGAGAAAATAATGAACAAGTATTTCCTAATGTAACATAATTACTGGAATCTTAACTCCAGGGGGAAATGTGAAGGAGAGTACCACGTTCTAACTTCAGTGCAATTTAACAAATGATTCCTGGGTGCTTTTTACATGCAGGAAGCTATGTTAGATCTTGTGGGAGATGGAGAATGTATGAGCCTTGGCTCCTTGGATGGCCTGCTTGTTTAATGTGTTAGAGGTACATTCTTATTTTAAGTTTATTTATTTATTTTGAGACAGAGAGAGAGAGAGAGAGAGGCAGAGAGAGAGGGAGAGAGAGACTCCCAAGTAGGCTGTATACTGTCAGTGCAGAGCCTGAGACACGGCTCAGACTCATGAACCGTGAGATCATGATCCGAGCTGAAATCAAGAGTCGGACACTTAACCAACTGAGCTACCCAGGTTCCCTGAGAGGTATGTTCTTTAAAAAGCAAACTAGAAAGCCCTTACAAGCTCTGTCTCTGAAATAAAACAGAGTAAATGTAAATCTTCACAGTGCCATTAAGCTATGTGATCTTGGGCAGCTCATTTCATTGCTGTATTCAAAACCCATGGATTGGCACCTACCATATGTCAAGCACCATAGATAATGTAATTTTAAGCCTCCTTTTATTTTTTTTTATTTTTTTTTCAACGTTTTTATTTATTTTTGGGACAGAGAGAGACAGAGCATGAACGGGGGAGGGGCAGAGAGGGAGACACAGAATCGGAAACAGGCTCCAGGCTCCGAGCCATCAGCCCAGAGCCTGACGCGGGGCTCGAACTCACGGACCGCGAGATCGTGACCTGGCTGAAGTCGGACGCTTAGCCGACTGCGCCACCCAGGCGCCCCTTAAGCCTCCTTTTAAAACAGGGAGGTGATAGCATCTTTCTTGGCAGTGGTGGGGGACAGGGTCGGGGGTCCTTCTAAGATAAAATGCCTGTCTGAAAGTGTGGTCCCTGGACAAGCAACATCTGCAAAGCCTGAGTGCTTACTAGAAGTTCAGAGAGTTGACTATTGCAGACCTGCTGAACCAGAAGCACTATGGATGGGGTCCTCAAATCTGTTTCATAAGCCCTCCATATTATCCCTTGCAGGCTCAAGCTAGAGAAGCAGCAGATTAAATGTTACAGCACTTCAGAGGTGGCAGAGTGTGGTGATTAGGAATGCAGGCACTGGAGCCAGGCCGCCTCCACATCTGCAAGCAGGACAATCTTGGGACGTTCCCTAAGACTCGGTGTCTTTGCTTCCTCTTCTGTATAATGGTGAATAGTGAAATAGAAGGTATGTAATCACTTAGAACAGGATCTGGCACCTTGTACATGCTCAAAAAATATTGCCTGTCATCATTATTAAAGTACTTAGCTTGGTAAATACTGGCTATTTTCTAGTGGGTGGGGATGTTCAGTGTGTTAATAAGACCTTTGGGTTTAAATGCAGATTCCAATCCATGTTAGCTCTCAGGCCAGAGGCAAGTTACTTCAGAGCTCAGCTGCATCATCTCTAAATTAAGAACGATACTAGCAACTATCTGCTGGGCATTTTATAAAGATGTGAATGGTTTAACATTGTGCCTGGGACATAAGCACCCAAAAATATTACCATTACATTAATGCCGTTTATAATGATTCTCGCTAAATACAGCGAATGCTATAGAGCTCTAAACAGAGACCTGAGGACCATGCTTACCTTTTGGGGGACAAGCAGCAGGGTGGGGAGGTATCCAATTCATTGGGCGTGAGCCCCCCATTCAGAAATCTGATAATAATCTGGTCAGTCCATGTTTATTCACTTGAGAGGTCAGTGGCCACAAAATATCATCATAAAAGTTACCATTGGGAAAAAATCATAAATTTTCCATGAAAAATTCATGGGCAGGATGGTGAAAACAGAATACTATGGCCCTGAAAACTGCCCTCTCTCCCTTGGAAAACTAGACTTTTTCTCTCTTCCTCTTTTCCACCCTCTCACCCTCCCTTCTTTCCTTCCTTCCTTTAAAAATAAAAAAATATATATATACTGAGGACTCACTATGTCCCAGACATTTTTCCAGACATGTGTTATTGGTGAGCAAAACTAGACACAGTCCTTGACCTAATATTTTTATGAAACTGTAGATATTTATCCATTCATCCATCCATTCATTCACTTGAAAGTATTTATTGAATATCCACTATGTTCCAGGCACTGTCTTTGGCATGTACACGATTGACAGATAAATGTATTCTAAAATACATTTTAGTATTCTAAAATATTAGCTGGAACAAATGCAACAAAGACAGGTCAACAGTGCTAGGAGACTTTATAAAAGGGATAGTTGGGAAAATCATGGGATATCACCAGGAGGGAAAAAAAAAAAGAACTTGCAGTAATTTTTATTTGTTTTCTTTCTTGTCCTACCCCCTCCCACCTATGTTAACTTTCTAGTGAAAGATAACAGACACGCAGAGGAATGCACAAAACATAATATGTACAACTTGAAGAATTTTCTCATGAGAACACACACGTGTTATCACTATCCAGATCAGAACACAAAACATCACCAGCATCACAGAAGCCCTTCTCATGACCCCTCCGCATCACTATCCACCACAAATGACAGTTTGGCTTCTAACACCATAACTTAGTTTTGCTTATGTTGAAACTTCATAAAAATGGACTCATAATGGTATGTTTCATTTGTGTCTGAGTATTTTTTCCTTCAATGTTGTATCCGTGAGATTGATTGAGAGTGTTGTGCATGTAATTGTAAGTTTTTTGTGCTCACTGCTGGATAGTATTCTGTTGTATGAATATACCACAGTTTCCATTCTACATCTGTTGGGAATTTGGGTAGTTTCCAAACTTGAGACTATTAGGAATAATGCTGATATAAATATTCTATTGAGTATATACCTAGGAATAAAGTTGCTGAGTCACAGGGGTGCAAATGTTGAACTTCCACCGATAGTGCCAGTTTTCCAAAGTGGTTATACCAATTTCCACTCCAACCAGCATGGGAGATTGAGTCAGCAAAGGTTTCAAACCAGGTGTGCATCCCTGTGTTTGTCCTTGTCTTTCTCCTCAACAGTAGGTGCTACCCAGTCACCTTGCATCCGTTGCAACCATTACCGTCCTGAGCATGGAAAGTTGAGGTAGGAGAACTCAGGAGAGGACAAACTAATTTCTGCAGCGAGTGAGGAAAATGTTAATGTTGAGGCATATTTTCCAAAGTAATAATGATACTTCACATGAATAAATACAGTGGGGTGACAGTTTCTTTGAAAACTTTCAATTTCTACAACTCTTTATAGGCTGAATGCAAGCATGTACTGGTATAAATAAAGAATCTTATACAGTGCTCTGATGGTACCTATATTTTTCTAGAGAATATGAATGGGCTTTTTTGAATTTAGGTCGGTAGCTATTTGAAATACCACAGTAGGGTTCGGCAATTTCAAGCAACTTGAAAAGTAGAAGAAGAATCATGCTTTGTTAGTTCTTTGGTGCTACACCTTAAATACTCTTGTGAATAAAAATGAAAGTAAATGAATACTAAAGGTAATTTACAGATGACTTCAAAAAGCATGACCTTGGCCTTTGTCACAAACACTTAGCAGTCAACAAAGTGCACTAATTTTTAATTTGGTAAAAGCCTGTCTTGTGGCCCAGAGATCTTGGAATGAAACTTAAGGCCCAAACTTAGGAAAAATTCAGGATGAACACCCAAGAAAGAAGTACCTGGATGTTCATATCATAGAAGATATGTGAAAACACAGTTTCTATGGAATGAAAAACATAGAAATAAACCAGTGGGAAAAAAATAAATCAGAAATCGAGGAACCAAGTACAGTTAGGAATGTGTATCAGTCAACATGGGCTAGGGTATTCTGACTAAAAAATGGACCATAACAGGTTTATAATAAAAAATGATTTCTTTCTTCTTAATACTTTATGCCCTTTATGTGCTGGCTATAGCTCTGTTTCACATCTTCTACACCCTGAGGTGCAGACAAAGCATCCTCAATCTGTGTAACGTGGCACATTAAATACTACAATTTCAAACCACCACAAAATTTAAACAGTATTTAGAAATAAACATTTACATTTTCTGCTGAGTCTGCATGCCCCCTGGACAATTCTGATCTAGGTTAGGCTCAGTTCGTCTCTGGTTGGCTCATTCACATATGTTGTGGTTGACTTGTAGCCGGCTGGTCTAGGATTCTCTCATCTGGGACAGCTCATCTGTTGCCCCCTTATTCTTCATTTTTATTCATCCTTCTTTCTCATTCTTTGACAGGTTAATCCAGGCTTGTTCACATGACAGTGTAAGAGCCCCAAACAGTGAGTGTAAGCCCTCCCACAAATTAGATCATGGAATAGCATATCACTGCTTCTACCACATTCCATTGGCCAAATCATGTCCTCAGCCAGTCCAGATTCTAAGGAAGAGAAACTCTACCTTTGATGGGAGTTGCTACAAGGTCATATGACAAAGGGAGAGGTGAAGAAGTGCAGTCATCTTTACATTCAATTTCCTACCTTTAGAATATTGCTGATGAAAAACGGTAATATGAACATAGGAGATAATCTCCTGTAAATGGCATACGTTACTTATCCCACATTTCTTTGTCAGAGCAAGTCATATGGCAAGCCAGATGTCAATGGGATAGGGAAATGGAATTCCCTCTCACAGAAGGGCAATGAATATTTGTAAAAATAATAGTCTTCCAAATAAAGAGAGAAGGAAAAATACAGGTTTCTTCCAGCGTGTTGATGCCTCAGATAGATGTTTGATAATGTTTCTCAGATGTTAGACATGACATGAGAGAGTTAATAATACCCTTTTCATGTTTCCAAAGGGTCCTCCTTTAAAAGTCCCTAGATCACTTATGGACTCCCACTGTCATAACCTCTACTTCAATCAATACAGACTATTATCAGTCTGATCCTTGGAAGTAACAGGTATACTCTTTGTGACTGATGTGGTAAATAGTACAACCCAAAAAGAACTCAGAAAATAGGTATGTTTTCAAAACTTTGTTTCTCATCCCATCAAGGTGCAGCAGGTACCAGTCCAAGTTCACAAACTAAGGTATGCAAGAAAGTCAGCTGTTTTTATCTTTTATAACTCTAGTTAATTACTATTATAAGACCCTGTACCACAATAAAGCATAAATCTGGTTTTAGTTAATTCAAGGTTTCCACATGCTTGCTTAGGGCTCATGTCAGCTCAGGGGCTTTCACTGTGCCATAGCTTAAGTGGTGTGGGATTAGTGATCTGGGGTTCTCTATCATGTTAACATCTGTGGAGCCATCCTTAATTTTGGTTCTCAGTCTTTGGCCCTATAGACTACTGCAGCATAGTCCTAAGGTTCTGTCTGCAAGATCCTAGATGGGGCTTTCTCTCTCCCACCTCAAGCATGCTAGACAAATGGGCTCCTGTGCCACATCAGGAGTGGGCAGCCTGGAGGGGATATTGGATCCCTTCATTATTGCCATGCCATCCTGGGTCTGCAGGAGATATTCTACAGCCCCATACCATGATGGTTTTGAAGGCAGGGTCTTTATGAGGTTGATCAGGGCCAATTGTCTAGACATAATCTGCTTTTATTCTATCCTGGGGTCTTGCTGACTACCTGGGATTTTACCAAAGGAGGTCAATCTGCTTCCTTACTTCATGCCTTCAAATCTGTCCTATTTGTTTGTTTGTTTTTGTTCTTATTAATCCTGTCCCAAGGAGTTGAGCCTAAGATCTCATGGTTTTCCTTTTTTGGATAACCACCTTCAGGTTCCTCCTTCCTTTTAAAGTCCTTTATCTGGTTTGAGGAGTGTGTAAACTGTAAGCTTTGCTTTTGTACATCATACCTTCTCCCGAATCTACTTTATTATCTGTACACATAAGCTTTTTTTTTTCCCCTTACAAGGTCTAAGCTTTTAAAACTTAAAAGTCTGGAAAACAGTCATTTCTCTCCTTTTATTATATCTTTTATTCCTTGAGAGAACGAACATAAACTTGATGTTGCTGGAATGGGGGTGAAGGGAGGAAATAGGCAGTAACAAGAAGTAGCAGGAATAAAATCACAAACAAAAATGATTGAGTGTTGGGAAACTGCAAAATATTTAGCAATCTGTTTTTTTTTTAATTTTTATTAGTCTTTAAATACAAAACCTTGATTTGTAGTGGTGGCCAGTTGTCACGGTATAAATAGTCCTACTGTGGCTGATTTCAAGTTGCCAGTGTGACACCACTGACCATGTCTTTGGGACCATTATGTAGTATTTTAACCATATAGACACAAAAGACAAATAATCTCAAGAATACATATAAGAGCAAATGTAGTAAACTAATTAGAAAGTGATGAATTATGAATGTTTATTAACTTTGTTTTTAAAATAACTTTTTTAATTGAAAGTTTATATAATTTAATGTTTAATAATGGTTTTAACTGTCTCACAAAATTCCTGAAAATTTAACAATTAGGCTCTCAGCACACTACACTTGTTAATGTTTTTCATACAATTGTTAATATTTTATAACTATTTTCCTGACACAAAGAAAGCAGCCTTTTTGTCACTAAGTGTTGAATGTGTTGTTTAGCATTATTAAGTGTTTTGCATGTCTCTGGGCCCCACCTCACATCCTTTAGAATCACTTGTGATGCAGCTGGTGGTATCAAGGTCATGACACTTGTTTTGTTTTGTTTTGTTTTGTTTTAATTTGAGGGTAGTTGATACACAGTGTTTCATTAATGTCAGGTGTGCAACATAGTGATTAGACATGGCTATATGTTATGAGATGTTCTCATCACAAGTGTATCTACCATCTGTTACCACACAGTGCTGTTATATAATCATTGACTATATTCCTATGCTGTAACTTTTATTCCCATGACTTATCCATTCGATGGTTGGAAGCCTGTCACTCCTACTCCCCTTTACCTGTCTTGCCCACCCCCCACCCCCTTCAGTCTGGCAACCATCGGTTTGTTCTCTGTATTTATAGGTCTGATTCTACTTTTTGTTTGTCTGTTTATTCATTTGTTTTGTTTTTTAGAGTCCACATATGAGTGAAATCATTTGTTGTTTGTTTTTCTCTGACTTATTTCACTTACCATAGTAACCTCTAGGTACATCCACATTGTTACAAATAGCAAGATCTTGGGGCACCTGGGTGGCTCAGTCAGTTGGGCATCTGACTTCAGCACAGGTCATGATCTCGCAGTTGGTGAATTCGAGCCCCACGTCGGGTTCTGTGCTGACAGCTCAGAACCTGAAGCCTCCTTCAAATTCTGTGTCTCCTTCTCTCTCTGCCCCTCCCATGCTCATGCACCTGTCTTGCTCTGTCTCTCAATAATAAATAAATGTAAAAAATTTTTTTTAAATAGCAAGACCTCATTTTTTATGGCTGTGTAATATTCATATATACATGTATATGTACATATACACACACACACACACACACACACACACACACACACACACATCTCTCACATCTTTTTTATCCACTCATCAATTGATGGATACATGGGCTGCTTCCATATCTTGGCTATTGTAAATAATGCTGCAATAAACATAGGGATGCATATATCTTTTGAATTAATGTTTTCATTTTCTTTGGATAAATACCCAGTAGTGGAATTATTGGATCATGTGGTATTTCTGTTTTTAATTTTTTGAGGAAGCTCCTCCATACTGTTTTCCACAGTGGCTATACTGGTTTACATTTCCACCACTAGTGCACGTGGGTTTCTTTTCTCCACATCCTCACCAACAGTTGTTATTTCTTTTTTTTTAATGTTTATTTATTTATTTTGAGAGACAGAGCAAGCACGAGCAGGGGAGGGACATAGAGAGAACGAGAGATAGAATTCCAAGCAGGCTCCATGCTTAGCGGGTTGCCCAACGTAGGGCTTGATCCCACAACTGCAAGATCATGATCTGAGCTGAAATCATGAGTCAGACACTTAACTAATGGAGCCACCCAGGTGCCCCAGCACCTGTTATTGCTTGTATTTTTGCTTATTCTGACCGGTGTAAGGTGGTATCTCATGGTGGTTTTGATTTGCATTTCCCTGATGATGAGTGATGTCAAGCATCTTTTCATGTCTTTGTTGGCTATCTGTATTATTGTCTTTGGAAAAATGTCCGTTTAGGTCCTCTGCCCATTTTCTAGTCAGATTGTTTGTGTTTTTACTGTTTTTCACGGTGAAGGAAACCATCAACAAAACCGAAAGGCAACCTACTGAATGGGAGGAGATGTTTGCAAGTGATATATCTGATAAGGGGTTAATATCCAAAATGTATAAAGAACTTATATGACTCATGACACTTATTTTGTCCTTTGATTTATGCTCTGCACCTTTTTTAGCCTAATTGGAAGTGTGGTGGTAATCGATACCCACTGGAGCAACCCTTAGCTGATGGGGAAGGAAGGTGATGGGTCATTATTTCTCTGTGTTAATACTCATTTACCAAAAGCTCCAATTTCCCACAACCGTGGCCAATTTCATAATGGACAGTTGGATTGAATATCTTCCTATCCGTGTTAACATTCTCTGTTCCTCTCACTCCTGATATCTAGAAAACCTCCCAGTAAACTACCTATACCCAAGACCCTGCCTCAGGCTGTTTTCCAGAGGACTCTTGATTAAGTCACTGACCATCCTTACTTTTATGTATTGCTCTACTAAAAGAGCTTCTGTGATTCAAGGGTATCATTATCACTTTTATTTTTTTATTTTTATTTTTTTTTTTTAATTTTTTTCAACGTTTATTTATTTTTGGGACAGAGAGAGACAGAGCATGAACGGGGGAGGGGCAGAGAGAGAGAGGGAGACACAGAATCGGAAACAGGCTCCAGGCTCCGAGCCATCAGCCCAGAGCCTGACGCGGGGCTCGAACTCACAGACCGCAAGATCGTGACCTGGCTGAAGTCGGACGCTTAACCGACTGCGCCACCCAGGCGCCCCTCATTATCACTTTTAAACAGAATGGCTATGATATTTGGACTAGAAATTGTAGAAATGAAACACACTGAAAAGCAGTGGTTTAGGCACTCAGATATAAAGACAGATAACTTTTCTTCCTCTATAGGCCCTGGGACTTTAAACAGTCTAGGACTACATCATAATTTTCTGGGGCCCTTCTATGAGAAAGAGCGTTATGAGCTCATCTGTATTCATGTGATTTCACAACTATGTGTTAGAAAGATGTGACGGAGTATAGTTTTTAAGATGGCCATAATAAAATCTCTCATCCCACATGCTGTTTTTACAATGTGAGCCTGACATTCCTAACATCAAAAAGTGGGGCATATGTTTCTTCTTGATCTGGGCAGGCTTGTGACTATGTCTGAAGGAATGAATGCCCATGGATTTCTCAGGCTGTTTAACAAAAAGTGATGTAGCTTCCACTTGGTTCTCTTAGGACAGCTTCTTAGAATTCTTCACTCCCATGTAATCAGTGCAGCTGACTTGAGGCCACCTTGTTGTGAGGAAGGCCATTCTGTCCATGTGGAGACATCACATGGAAAGTTTCTGAAACAACATTAGGAGAGAGAGGGGCCCTTGCAGTGAGTGCCCAGCTGCTCCAATCTCTGGCTGTTCCAGAGATCTCAAACCAAAAACACCCAGATGAGTTGTTCCTGAATTCCTGTCCACAAAAATCATGAGAGATAATAAACTTATTGGTGTTCTTTTAAAAAAAATTTTTTTTTAATGTTTATTTATTTTTGAGACAGAGAGAGACAGAGCATGAACGGGGAGGGTCAGAGAGAGGGAGACACAGAATCTGAGCTCTGAGCTGTCCACACAGAGCCCGACGCGGGGCTCGAACTCACGGACCGCGAGATCATGACCTGAGCCAAAGTTGGCCGCTTAACCGACTGAGCCACCCAGGCGCCCCTTAAAACACTAAATTATAAAGTGATTTGTTATGAACAGTACTAACTAAAACAAAAGAGTTGCTCAATTCACATACCTCCCTTCTTTTTGGTGATAGCCAGTCTCATCTCCTGTGAGAATAAAAGTCAGGCTTGCACCTCAGCTGGGGAGCAGTTAATTACTGTGTGTGTGTGTGTGTGTGTGTGTGTGTGTGTGTGTGTGTGTGTTTTAGTTTGGAGATGATAACTGCTGCTCTCAACAGCTGGAACAACAAATAGTAGATGAGCATATAATGCTGAGGGTATTTTGACATAACTATTTTTTGAAAGTAGAGGTATTCTCTTTTTAATGTTACCATTTTTATAGAATTACAAACTTACAGAAAGTTGCAAGACATGTACAAGAAATCCTATATACCATTCATTCAGATTTACCAATTACTAATATTTTGCCACATTTGCTTTATCGTTCTCTCTCATTCTTGCCTCCTGCACATGCACAAACACACACAAATGCTTTTTTTCTGAACCGCCAAAGATAAGGTACAGAAGCTATGCCCATTTGCCTCTAAATCTTAAGGGTATGTTTCCTAAGAATGAGGACACTCACATCACTAACCACAGTACATTATCAAATTCAGGAAATTTAATATTGATAGAATACTAACTTCCAATCAACAGATTTTATCCAAATATCTTCAATCATATCAACAATGTCCTTTATACTATTGTTTTTTCCTGGTTGGAGATCCAGTCCTGGTCCACACATTGCCTTTAGTTTTGTGTGTCTTCATTCACCAAAAAGAAGTTATTATTTTTTTTCATCTTCTAGAAAGATCAGTCACTTTCTTTGTCTTTGCTCCTAAAGAGATACAAGAGATAATCTGATGCTTTTGTAAGACTATTTTGGAGACTGCTTTCCAATACTGTCTACATCTCTGTCTTTAAAGAGTTAACGTATGTAAAAACCTTGTTCAGCCATGGAAGGTCTAGATGTAGCTGCTGCATCTACCCAAGTGAACACAGTTTGCCTATCAAATTCAAAACCACCTCAGACTTGACATTTACGAACCTAAAGAGTGAACGAGTAGCTTAATGATTTGCATTTCTTATGAATGAGTACTTAGTAATTACTACTGCTCCTTGAAATTGAAAATATTTGTACTATGAGGCTCTGAGAGAGCTGTGTAACTTTTTGGGGTTTGAAAACAAAGAAGTAATTGATGCCCCTTCTCTATCTATCTGACTCTTTTTGAGGCTCCAGCCTGTTTTTTTTTTTCCGACTTGTGAGCTAACAGTCATATAAGGTCACTTGTTTCTTTTTTCTTTAAACTTTATTGAAGAATAATTGACAAATGTAATTATATGTGTTTGAAGTGTACAACATGAGAGTTTGATAAACATATACATTGTGGAAAGGTTACCAACATCAAGATAATTACCACATCCATGACTTCACATAGTTAACCGTCTGTGTGTGTGTTGAGAATGCTTACAATTGACTCTCAGCAGCTTTCAAGTGTAGATGGTTAGCGATAGTCACCATGCTGTGCATTAGATCCTCAGAACTTATTCTTCTTATAACTGAAGATTTGTACCCTTTGACCTACATGACCCCATTTCCCCCTTCTTCCCAGCCCCTGGCAACCACTATAAAATGAACTATAAAATGAACTTTAAAAAACAAAAAGATTCCACATATAATTGATGCCGCACAGTATTTGTCTTTTTCTGTCTGACTTATGTCACTTAGCGTAGAGCCCTCTAGGCTCATCCATGTTGTCACAAACAGCAGGACTTCCTTCTTCCTTAAGGCTACTTAATATTTCATGGGGGCATCTGGGTGGCTTAGTCGGTTAAGTGTCCGACTCTTGATTTTGGCTCAGGTCATGATCTTATGGTTCATGAGATCAAGCCCCACATGGGGCTCCATACTGACAACGCGAAGCCCACTTATGATTCTCTGTCTCCCTCTCTCTGCCCCTCCCCTGCTCTCTCTCTCTCTCTCTCTCTCAAATTAAATAAACTTAAAAAAAAATTCATTGTGTGTGTCTGTGTGCATCACATTTTTTTAATACCTTCATTTGTCAAAGGACATTTAGGTTGTCTAAGTTGACTATTGTGAATAATGCTGCATTAGACGTGGGGCTGCAAATTATCTACTCAGGACTTCAGCTAGATCATATGGCTATTCATTTTTTAATCACTTGTTTCTTCTGAACTGAGTAGCTCATTATATTTTTAATGCCTAGAGTTACCTGTCTAGAGTAATATACCAGACTCCTACTCTGGGATGGATCCTAGACAAATGGGAGAAGAAAACTTGGAACATGTTTGCAGAAGTTGAGTACTTGAGTACAAAAAACATTATTTATGAAATGAATAAATAATACTACTTGCATGTTACTTTTCAAAATTATGCTTTTGTGATCAGTAAAACACAAATTATTTTTGTTGGATTAATTGATATCTTTTAGTCATCCTCAATTTTACCAATCAATAAATGTTGAAGGGTAACACTATTATGTACAAGACACTCAATTGATTTTTCTTTAAAAGGAGGTCCTTATGCACAAAGAATCATTGGCATTATTAAGTAGTTAATGAACTATCTCCTTTAAATGAGGCACGGTCAATATACCACTTCCCAACTGCTTCATCAAAAAGCAGAATATTCCTTGAGTTGGAACACTTTAGTCCTATAGAAAAAAATAATAATAACATTCTTTGACATAAGGTTTGATGATAAACTTAGTAATAAAATATAGTGCATGCTCAAAAAAATAAGTATAGGTTATGTAATACTTTTAAATGTTAACACTGTTACAGTATAATAAAAGGCTAGGGCATAAAATGTTAATTTCAGTCAGTGTCACATATTGTGTACTGTCCTAACATAATCTCCAGAAGAAAGACTGAAAATCCCATGTCACACATATAGGAGCAAGAATGTTTGTGAAATCTTGACAAAAATAAGATAAACCTGCATATACAGTTTAAAAGTGGAAGAGCTATTTTAAGCTAAGTTATGTATCACAAAGCTTACAACTTCAATTTCCTTTCATGTCACTAAATGGAACAGCCCAATAATAACTAGTGAAATGCAGGGAAAAGGGAAAGGAGAGTTGGAGAGTTACCAAAACGTTAATAACGCTTTCAAGAAACCTCAAAATGCGGTAGTTTTGTATAAAGCCCAGCAGTCTTTCAGGGCTGTGTGGGAGGGTTATGCTCTCTTTTTTATACACAAGAAGAGCCATCACTGGATCCAGCTATTTTTATTGTGGTTCTTTTGTTCTCACAGCTCTGCATAAGGAAGAGAAAATGTTCCTAAGTAGTGTAAGTACTGTGAGATCTAATGGATTAAAATAAAGTGTTTGAAACCATAATACTTTGTGATGGGGCCCGAAAGCCTCACTCTGACGTTATCTAAAAATAAACAAATTTTCACTAATAAAAAATTTTCGTGCATATAAATTCTTTCTCATTCTCTGCCCCTCTCTCTCTCTCTCTCTCTCTCTCTCTCACACACACACACACACACACACACACACACACACACATTTCAGAGATGGTATGTTAAAATGAAATTCTTCCTCCAGATGTTTATAAACATGCAAACTTTTAGAAAGGTCATTTGAACTTATATTTTAACAGATGCTTAATGAAATCAAAATATCAGCTAAATGTGTTGTAAAGTTCACCTGAAAGGAAACCCAAATGCATTTAGTGGGGCTGAAAATATTGGGAACAAAGTTATATTCTCTAAAATCTGAACAGAAGCAAAACTGAAACATCGGCGTGTTTATTGGTCCAAACTAGTCATTCATTTGGAATTTCTATTCTGCATTGAATTGAAAATGTATCCTGAAAATGTCTTTCATTTTGTGTGGCTATCTGACCAGGTCACTTGCTCCTTAAAGGGGCCCCTGTTTTCCTTAGAGCTCTTTTACAGGGATGCACCTATAAGGAAACTGGAGAAGATGTGGGATGTTTTTTCCCACAAAGCAATGATTAAACATATAATAGTCATAAAAAGATAATGACTACTACTGTTTTCTCAATTATTACTCTGTTTCCTCAATTGGAAAACCTTTTGAATCACAAATATCATCCCACTGACTATCATTTTTTATTGGAATTTGGAAGGTAGCTAATATTATACACAGTAATACTTTGGAATGAAATCAATGGTCCAAAAAAGGCCAACTTGTCTTTGCCACTGCAAATTAAAGTGCAGCGGTAAAAAACAGAACTGACATTGATTTGCTTTTCTCTTTTTTTTGAAAATAGATTTTTTTTCCCTGGATAAACAGTAAAAAAAAATGTATTCTACAGGACTGCTTTTCTTTGTGCTACACGGTTGTTCCTAATGTGCTCTTGGTTATCTACCTGATAGTGAGGAAAGTTTAGTATCAATTAATCCATTGCTATGGGATTCTTTTTGCTTGTTTTCATTCAACTTATTTCAAAACATCAGGGAGGAAAAATAAGGAAAAAGCAAAGACAGGAATCTAGGCTTGTCAATTGCATAGACTGTCACTCAAAAGTCCATAGCGATTTATCACATGGTGGGTTGGAAGGGGGGGAGCAGGTGTGTGCAAAATTATATTCAGTGCATTAAAGAAAATACACTAATCTGTTAAACATTTTAAAAGAGGCTGTAAATTACAAAAGGTAATTACTAATTCTATTCTATGAGTATATCACACCATTGTGATAACCTAAAAGTTAAAATCAGAATATAAATTTGACATCAGAATACTGCTTTCCAACACTTTTATATACAAATGTGTCTATTTATAACGTAAGTACAGTGGAGGCAGGGAGAGGAAGTGAATCATCAAAGATGTTTTGATTTCATGACTAAGATTCAATTGGAAGCTTATCTCCTTGATGCACTTACTATACCATATGGGTGTATACCTCAAGTTACAATTTCCTGTTATTCTTTATTCCTGTAAAACAAATGCAGCCCAAATGTGGAAGAGAGTTATAGTGGGTATAGTGGGTATAAAATGTATCTCTCATTTACAGGCTATGACAGAAAAAGCTATCAGAACCTTCATCCTGTTTCACTAATAGCTGTTTTCATACATCAACAAAAACCTCTCATGTGCTTAGAAATGCTTTATGGTCATAAAGTCACACCTTTCCTGATTTAATATTAGCTCTAAGGGAAAGGACTTTTTTTTTTTTTTTTTTTTTTTTTTTTCTGAATAGCAGTAGCCTTCAGGACAAAAGGATCTTTGGAGGGTCCTTCATGTCAAAATGAGTTGTACCTGAACCCAGTGAGGCTGAGGTGGGGGGCACCTAACCAAGAGGGATTACACCAGGGCACAAGGGTAGACAAGGGGCTACACTGTTAGCCTCCACCTCCCTTTGAGAGATTCACAGAACGTTCCCTCCTGTCAGGTTGGAGAACTTCCTTTAGCAGTCAGTTCCCAAAAAGGAATTCTGTCTGCATCACACATGTACACATTACCAAGATTTGCTTGAAATTGGATCTTGTTTAGGCAATCAAAACATCTTTGGTGATTCACTTCCTGTCACTGAACTAAAAAAGTGAAGGCACAAATAACCACACTTCACACATAATTATCTCAAAAAGCAGCATTAGACTGAGTTGAAAATCATTTCTAGAACGCAGCTTCACAGAATACCCCCTCTCCTTCATCTCACAATGGCCTGATCCTCTATACATCTTCCCCTCACTGCCCACAAGGGAAATATATAGGATGCATTTCACATGCATTTGGGAGTGAAAAGGACTTTTACATCATTAAGTGCAATTGAAGCACTTAATACCTAGTCCTGGAGTAGGTATCATCCTTCTTTTCTTAAAATATGGGTTTAGGGCAAGGAGGAAGATTAATTGTGTTATGCAAAAGTGTAATCAGTATATTGACAAGAATTGGGATACTCAAAAACAAAATAAATTGTTCCATTTATGCAAAACACAAAACTAGTCAAAGTTTAATTATGCTGTTAGAAGTAAGGACAGTGGGGCGCCCGGGTGGCTCAGTTGGTTGAATATCTGACTTTGGCTCAGGTCATGATCTCATGGCTCCTGAGTTCGAGTCCCACGTAGGTCTCTGTGCTGACAGTTTGGAGCCTGGAGTCTGCTTCGGATTCTGTGTCTGCCTCTCTCTCTGCCTCTCCCCTGCTCATGCTCTGTCTCTCTTTGTCTCTTGAAAATGAATAAACGTTAAAAAAAAAAAAAGTAAGGACAGTAGTATCCTTTGTGAAAATGTGGGATACTGGCAAGAAGGGAACAGATAAGATTCACATTCTGTATCTGGATCTGAGTGTTGTCTATAGTGCTTTGGGAAGATTTAGCAAGCTAAGTCTTGTGTACTTTTGGAAACTTTGATAATAAGACTATCAAATTTATAGGTATGTTTGAACAATGCTGTTCATTTTTAGGTCCCATTGTATGAAGTAGTTGATGACTCTTGGTATTACCTTTTTTTAAACCTTTTATTTTGAGATAATTATAAATACACAGGAAGTTGCAAAAGATAGTACAGAGAGATTCCATGTAACCTTCGCCCAGTTTCCCTGAGCTGTTATATTTTATGTGACCATAACACTGAAACCAGGAAATGGACCTGGGTGCATGTGTATATATAGTTCTACTTCATTTAAAAAATGTTTATTATTTATTTGGGGGGAAAGAGAGAGAGCATGTGCATGAGCAGGGGAGGGGCAGAGAAAGGGAGAGAGAGAGAATCCCAAGCAGGTTCCACACAGTCTGCACTGAGCCCAACTCAGGGCTTAATCTCATGAAATGTGAGATCATGACCTGAGCTGAAATCAGGAGTCGGTAGCTTAACCCACTGAGCCACCCGAGCTCCTCAGTACAGTTCTATTTCATTTTGATCACATAGAGATTGACCTGTAATGACCACTACACAGAGACAGAACCATTCCACTACCACAAAGATCTCTCCTTTTACCTAGTCATAGGTAACACAAACCCTTCCTCCTAACCCCTCGTAATACCTGCTCTGTTTGGCATCTCTATTTGCCTTTTGGAATGTTATAAATGGAATCAGATTGGCTTTTTATACCTTAGAGATCCACCCAAGTGGTTACATGTATATTCCTTTTTCTCGCTAAGAAGTATTCCATGGTATGGTATACCCTTGTTTATTTAACCATTCACTTAGTGAAGGACATTTTGGTTGTTTCTGGCTTTTGGGTATGACAAATAAAGCTACTGTGAACAAATTGTATAGGGTTTTGTACAAACATAAATTTTTATTTTTCTGGGGTAAATTCTCAGGAATGCTATGGTATATATGTTTAGTGTTTTATTTTTTTGTTAAGAAACTGCCAAACTATTTTCTACAGTAGCTCTGCCATTTTACATTCCCACTGGCAGTGTATGAGAGATCCCGTTTTGCCACATCTTTGCCAGCATTTAGTATTACCACCATTTTTAGGTTTTAGCTCTTCTTTAAAAAAAATTTTTTTTAATGTTTACTTATTTTTGACAGAGAAAGAGAGAGACAAAGACAGAGACAGATTCATGAGTGGGGTAGGGGCAGAGAGAGATGGAGACACAGAATCCGAAGCAGGCTCCAGGCTCTGAGCTGTCAGCACAGAGACTGATGTGGGGCTCAAACTCACAGACCACGAGATCATGACCTGAGCCAAAGTCAGATGCTTAACCACTGAGCCACCCAAGGGCCCCAGGTTTCAGCTCTTCTAATAGGTATGTAGTGGTATCTCACCATGGTCTTAATTTTATTTATTTATTTATATATTTTTAAATGTTTTTATTTATTTTTGAGACCAAGAGAGACAGAGCATGAACAGGGGAGGGGCAGAGAGAGAGACACACACAGAATCTGAAGCAGGCTCCAGGCTCTGAGCTGTCAGCACAGATCATGAGATCATGTGAGATCTCACAGTGTGAGATCATGACCTGAGCTGAAGTTGGACGCTTAACTGACTGAGCCACCCAGGCAACCCCCATCATGGTCTTAATTTTAATTTCCCTCATGGCTAGTGATGTTGAACAACTTTTCATGTGCTTATTTGCCATTCATAGAGCCTCTTGAGTGAAATATCTTTCAAAAATTTTCTCCTTCATTTTGTTGCCTTTATTTTTGCTTTTTACCTAATCCTGTCAATATTTTTAGCTTCTTAAAATAACTAAAAATATTTCCCCCTATTTCAGTATCTACAGGTTTTATTTCTGCTAGTGATGAGCAGTTCTTCACACCTGTGTCCAGAGAGCCTCTGCTTCCTCACCTTTTTTATTTTGCTCATCTTCTCTGTTCTATCTGGAAAGCCACTTCTTAGACCTTTGGTCTCCGTTATGCAGTGGTTAGTGATGTAACTTCAAAGTCCTAATGGACTCAGATCAAACAACAGATCGTCCAGGAAGCCTTGACTTTTCCTACCAAATATACATAATCATTAGTCCTTTAAACGGGCAGAAAATGTTTTAAAAATAGCTTCCAGTAGCACCCTGGTATATGCTGTTGGTGCCCTATCCATATGGCACTTGGCATTTCTTTGCACATTGGCTTCTGTGCCAGCAACCACTCGTCCCTGTCTGAGGCTTTCTCTGGCTTCCAGAGGCTGCTTTTACTGGGCAGAAGTGTTGGAAGTAGCCCTCAACCAAAGGGGTGAAAAAGCATCTCAACTTTTTCACCCCTTACTTGGGATTGTTGATTGCCCAGGGTTCCCAAGTGGGATTAATCTCCAGCTGCCCACAGTGATAACTGGCTTGATATCACCCTTTATTAGCTACCTTCTTTGTCTCACTTTCTTACTGATTTTTTCCTGAGGTCCCCTGCTGAATAAACTCAAATAATTGTCTCAAATTCTGCTTTTGGGGGAACCCAAAAGTAGGCTACAAATGTTAACTTCTACTATGATTAACAGTAACCCACACATCCATGGTCTTTCCTACTAAAGTGAAAACTTTTTGCAGGCAGGAAACTGAAGAGAGCAAACCTAGAGGATATCCTGGCAGAGAGAACAGTAAGTGCAATGGCCGGGCAGCCAACATTTTGTTGGTGTTTGTAAGGATATTAGTAAGTACTAAGATATTATTAGTAAGACTGGGGTAAAGTAAGCAAGAGTAAAAATGACTGGAGCTTGAGATGAGTTCATGTAGGAACATTTCAACCTTCCCCTTCTTCAGATAAGGAATGAGGGTGAAGATGAGAACAAGTGGGCCGAAGAGAATTTTTATGGACTAATAACTTTGGAAATGTAATATTTCTCATTAATATCACCAGTGTCTAATGGATCTTAAATATATTATCAATGCTCACAGATAATTTCTCTTGGTATTTTAATGTTATTAATACACAAACTAATCACAAACCTTAGGATCTTCTTGTTACAGAGAAAATTGAATACATGAGGTTATATATTTATTCATGAAAGAGATATGAAGTCAGCACATGTTGTTGGGTTAGGTATTGTGGAGGGATCAAAATGACAGTCTGTGAATTGTGCAGAGATAATAGCCATTTTCAGACCAAGATGTACCAGTCATTGGATTTTGGTTACACATACTCGTGCTGCCTTCTCATGTTATTAATGTCAAAAACGAAACAACCTAAATTTTGACCTAAGTCTTCCCCACACCAGGGGATAAAGGCATTAACCCCAACCAGCTGGATCTGAGACCAGAGGCCATGAATCTTTTCTGCACAGGTAAAAAATAAACTTAATTATTGACCTGAGACATTGCCATGTATTTCAGAATTGATCAAAGTCTATAAGACTCTGTGATTTTGAGGGACAGAACATTCCCTGGAGACTAAGTTGAGAGGTATCCAAATCCATTTCACTTCTGATAAAAGGTACACATTCAGGATTTGAGCTGAATTTGAATGTGAAAAGGTGCTCAACATCACTAAACACCAGGGAAATGAAAATCAAAAGCACAATGAGATATCACCTCATACCTGTAAGAATGGCTATTATTAAAAAGATTAGAGAGAGCAAATGCTGGTGAGGATGTGGAGAAAAAGGAATCCTTGTGCATTGTTGGTGGGAATGTAAATTAGTGCAACCACTATGGAAAACAGTATGGATATTACTCAAAAAATTAAAAATTAAAAAAATTTGATTTAATATGATCATACGATCAAGCATTTCCACTTCTGGGCATATATCTAGAGGCAATGAAAACAGGATATTAAATAGATAGCTGCACTTCCATGATCACTGCAGCACTATTTGCAATAGCCAAGACATGGAAACAACCCAAGGGTCCATTAACAGATCGGTGGATCAAGAAGATGTTGGGGTGCCTGGGTGGCTCAGTCGGTTAAGTGTCCAACTTTGGCTCAGGTCATGATTTCACGGTCCGTGAGTTCAAGCCCTGCATCGGGCTCTGTGCTGACAGCTCAGAGCCTGGAGCCTGCTTCGGATTCTGTGTCTCCCTCTCTCTCTGACCCTCCCCCGTTCATGCTCTGTCTCTCTCTGTCTCAAAAATAAATAAACATTTTTTTTAAATTTTAAAAAAGAGAAGATGTGACACACACACACACGCACGCACGCAGTGGAGCATTATTCAGCCATAAAAAGGAACAAAATTCTGTCATTTGCAACAACATAGATGGATCTTGAGGGCATTGTGTTAAGTGAAATAAACCAGAGATAGGAAGACAAATAATATATGACATCATACTATATGTGAAATCTAAAAACACTGGACTCATGGAAACACAGAGTAGCACAGTGGTTGCAAGCAGCTGGGGGGTAGGGAAAGTGGGGAGGTGTTTGTCAAAAGATAAAAACTTGCAATTATGAGATGAATTCAAATTCTAAGGATCTATTACTGCATGGTGACTCTATACTGTTAATATACTGTATTATATATTTGAAAGCTGCTATGAGAGTAAAGCTTTAATGTTCTCACCTAACAACAACAAAGTAGTAATTATATGAGGTAAATGATGCATTAACTAACCATATTATGGTAAGTACTTTGCAGTATATACATGTATCAAATCATCACGTGGTACAACTTAAACTCACACAATATTATATGTCAATTATATATCCATAAAGCTGAAAAAAGTTATGGCATGAACCACAGGGGGAAGAAATACAAATATTACAAGCCCATATTGGCATCTTCCTTACATGCATTTTTAGGAATAAAATATTTAAGAAGGGATGATTCATTTGCATTAGACTAGCTTTCTCTTAGTTATATACCTTTGTTTTTGAGTTCCTGTTATCATGTCTGCATAACAAATTACCCTCAAAGCATAATAACTTAAAACAATGGAAGCATTTATTTAGCTCACAAATCATTAATTTGGGGAGTGCTCAATGGGGAAAAGCTATCACTGCCTTGCTTGGCTTCTGCTGGAAAGGGGACTGGATGCTGGAATCATCTTTAGGTCCACTCCTTCACGTGTCTAGTCATTGATGTTGGGAAGGTGAAAATAACTGGGGCTGCAAGGCCAGGGCTTCTCCAGCATGGCTTTCTATCTCTACAGGAGGTCTCCATGTGGTCTCCCCTTGATCATCTCTTCAGTGTAGCCAAACTTCGTACTTATTAGCTCAGGGTTCTCAAAGTATATATCCCAAAAGATTGTGTCAGGTAAAGCCATTTTGCCTTTTATTACTTGGCCTCAGAAATCACACAAGTCTGCCGAAGTCTACTCTCCACCCAGGTTCAAAGGAGGAGATGTAGATCCCAACTCTCAATGGAGGAGTGTCAATGTTACGTTATAGGAAGAGCATGTGGAATATGATATACATTCCTTTGGCCATCTTTAAAAAATACTGTCTGCCATATTTGATTTTGCTTATGTAACATGTGCTAAATTGCAGACCTATGAATTCTCCCCCACTATCATTATAAACATTAAAAAATTAATGTTTATTATTTTTGAGAGAGAAAGAGCGAGTCAGAGTACGAGTTGGGGAGGGGCAGAGAGAGAGGGAGACAGAATCCAAAGCAGGCTCCAGCTTTGGCTGGAGCTGACAGCTCAGAGCCTGACATGGGGCTCAAACTCACAAACCGTGAGATCATGACCTGTACTGATGTCAGACGCTTAACTGACTGAGCCACCCAGGTGCCCCGTCGGCTCTGCCATTTTAAACTTAGGTTTTTTCATCTGCCAAAAAAGTGGAGAATTTCTATCTCAGGGTAGTTAAAGTGTCAAAATGAGATAGTTCATGTAAACCTTGAGCAGAATACCTGCCCATATAGCTACTGGGTGGTGGAGAGAGAAATTATAGTAGTAGTAATAGCAGTGAAGTACTTTTAAAACGTATTTTGAATCATCTCTATAGATTTTCTTCTGCTTCTCCTCTAAATTTCACAATTGGTAGGCTTCTCTTAGTTTTATACCTCTCAAGCTCATAAGCATTAGTGCTTAGAAGCTCAAGTGTATCTAATGAATGCACATTGGTTTGAATTAAACATAATCAAATCAAGTTCTCTCTAGAAATAATACTTTAGTTTTGTTCTTGGTTCAGCCAGTTGAATCACTTGTGGAACTTGGTGCTGGTAAGCTTTGTGCATTTTGCCCTCCAAAATACCATTGCCTTAGGGTTGACTTCTTCCATTGTAGAAGATTTGGATTGTTGGAAAAAGTCTCTTCAGTAGTGGTGAGTGTGTGCCATATGCCACACACTCCAATGGGAAACTCCTCCCCTTCACTGAAAACTGTGAGTCCACTGGTGACCCTGTGCTCTCTCCTTCCATTGACCACCCTGATAGAACTCGCTTTCTCTGCATTTCATTTAGCATGAAACCTCAAACTCTCCAGTGGCCTCTCTTGGACAGTTGTCTTTCAACTGTCCACCTGCTCTTACTCTTTAGCTCTACATTTTGCTGCATTTCAATGAAAGCTGGTCAAGTCTTTAAGGACAAAATGGTGTGTACTCTACTTCACTAATTTTTTTGCATCTACAAATATATATTTAACTTACTACTGGCCAGACACTGTTCTCAATGCTGGGAATTCCCAGTGAGATACAGAAACTCCCTGTCTTAGGCTGGGCTCGCCCAGAAGCAGATAAGGAGACATGGATTCATGTGCAAGTAGTTTATTTGGGAGTTGATGTCAGAAATCACCAGTAGAAGAGGGAGTAGTGGCACAGCAAAGGGAGGAGCCAACAAGGGTATGTTTTCCAGTGAGTTAAACACTGTGGGCAATAGGAGTCTGATTCCACTGGGAAACCCTGGGAAACAGTGCAGAATACATTCCTGAGTCATCCCCCTCAGGGGGTAAAGAAGCTGGGGTGTTTGTACTCCCATCAGACCCCATCAGGGCTGCTCACCAGAAGGGGACCACATTAGTTCCTGGGCCCCTCTGCAAAAGCAGATCCCAACAGCAAAAGAAAACTCTAGGGCAAATAATTGTGATAAAAGGTGGGCCAGCATGGACTGAAATAATGAGGGGATGTACTTGTTTCTTAGGGCTACTGTAATAAAGTATCATGAACTAGATGGCTTAGAACAACAGAAATATATTGTCTCAAATTTCTGGAGGCTTGAAGTCTGAAATCAAGGTGTGGGTAAGCAGTGTTGCTTGAAACCCGTAGGGGAAATCCTTTGTTGCCCCTTCCTAATTCCTGGTGGTTTGCTGGCAATCATGGACATCCCTTGGCTTATAGATACATCACTCCAAACTTCTGTGTACACATGGCTTTCTCCCCATGTACCCACTTTGACTTCCCTCTGTGCATGTCTACCTCTGTGTTTAAATTGCCCCTTTTTATAAGGATACCAGTCATACTGGATTATGGCCCACCCTAATGATGTCATTTTTACTAGATTATCTTGGTAAAGACCCTATTTCCAAATACAGACATATTCTGAAGTACTAGGGGTTAGGGCTTCAACCTAACTTTTTTTGGGAGACACAATTTAACCCATAATAGGTGATCAAAGTGGGGTGCTGACAGTATCTGATATAATCTCTGTTTTGAAGAGCCTCTACTCTAGTGGGGGGGGGGTGGAAACTAACAATAAGGAAAATAAATAAATACAATATGTAGTATATATGATGGTCATAAGCACAATGGAGATGAATAAAGAAGGGAAGTAGGATACATCTTTGTAGTCCCAAAAAGCCTTAGCACACACAGTTCTCCACACAAAGGGGCCAATAAGTGTTTGTTAATGTCATGAGTACATGTTTAAATAGAGAGAATTACTGTCCACATTATTATTCACTGGTTGTTTAATATCCATCAATGACCATCCAATTAGTGTACTAGGTCTCTGTAGAGCATTTGTGTCCCTTGTTATTGTAATGGCTTGTTTATTTACTCACTGAGGACTTTTAGAAGCTCCATATGTTGATTGTTGAAATCAGTAAAGTGATCAATCAGAAGTAAATAGTAATCCATCTGGAGAGTTATTTTGAGGAAAAAGGGTTAACATTTTGATATATATATATATATATATAAGGTGCCTCCCCCCCCAAAAAGCAATTTTATAAAAGATTAGCCTGCACATGGAATGTCAACACAGAAACAGTCTTCTGGCTTACTGAATGTAGACACAGTGATACCTTTTTCTATCCATCCTATGAGGCTCTTACTTGGTGTGCTTAATCATATTTTTAATACATAGTATCTCTTTAGCAACTTAGAAATGGACATGCTAAGCATTGAAAGTATAATTATATAAAAATGTACTGGCTTTGTTTCAGTTTCATAGTGATAGAAATTACAGCAATGAAAACCTTCTAACCTGTGTATTATGGAGAGAAAAATGACATTAATCTTAAACAATGGGTAATAATTGAAAACTGTTGTCAAGCAGTACAGTGATAGAAAAATCACCTTGCTGGTCTTCTTTGTTTCTTTGACTAATTGCCAGTTATTAAGAAAAAAGAACAGTTTGGTGCTATAATACCTTTCTATTATTAATTGGAAGAGACACTATTTTAATCTTATTTTGTCAGTCCCTTACCTAAACTGTTAATGATTTCTCTCCTCTATATTATTAGGTTAAGTCACCAATTGTAGTTGTTGATGACTGGGCATCCTCTCTCAGCTCTTTCAAATTTTGCTCCCTGGGCTCTGTGTCCTGAGACCCATGGGGTTCCACTCAATACTGGTCTAAAATACACAGTTTTTTTTCCCCCCTGAAAGCTACTAGCACAGTTTGAATGACAGTGCTTTCAATTAAACTTTCTGGGTTTTGTACTAGTGTTAAATAGGCCACCACTGGGGTTGGTTGCTTCCAATAAATGTGGAACTAAGAGAAACTGTAGGGTGTAGAGAGGGATGATCTTTTTAACCAATATAATAGAGATCAAAGAGTGAGCAAACTGCTCTTTTTCTTGCTTGAGATAGAATAGAAACGTGGTAAATGATACTGTTAAACAAGTGAACCACAGTGAAAATATACACTGAAAAAGGAAAAAGAAAGAAAAAGACCTTTAGTTAACTGTGTCCGTTACTGACAATGCATATATTAAAACAGAAAAGACAGGTGATCCAATCTTCAGGGTTGGTTTCATATTCAATGAGATTACATAGTGAGGAGTCATTCAAATTATTGCCCTTCCTCCCCTTTCCTACTATCAGTCTCTTTGTGGCCTGTGTGGAGGGCAAAGCAGCTTTCTCTAATTGTCATGCATGCTCAAAGAGAAAGAGGACAGTGGCAAAGCTCCTGATGCCCCGCCCATATCCCCTGGCCCTCATCATCTTCTGCATGCTGCCTGATTCTCAGTGTAGGCACCTGTGACCCTGTTCCTGAGACTTTCTCTGGCAATATAAACCAGGCTCTGCACATTCACTAGGCAGGTAAGAGGTACAGGGAGGTCCCTGACCATGGGAGCTGTCCTCAACCCTTCAGATGCAACAACTCAGATTATCGGCATTCTCCCCTAGATGTCCTCAGCTGGGTGGAGCTCCTGTCGCTCATAATGATTACCTGCCTGTGATGCACCCATTATTGGCTTCCTTC
This sequence comes from Herpailurus yagouaroundi, assembly GCF_014898765.1. Lineage (NCBI taxonomy): Eukaryota > Metazoa > Chordata > Mammalia > Carnivora > Felidae > Herpailurus > Herpailurus yagouaroundi. Next base: position 24,244,305 of record NW_024412427.1, on the reverse strand, counting down.
CTTGCCTTGTGTTCCTATCCACTCTTACTGGTGTTTCCTGGAATCTGTTCCCCATCCCCCAGTAAACTATTGGTACTCATATACTACTGTTATCATCACTGAAAATTTTAGTGTTTTAGATTTAAAGGAGCTCTCCGGCCTTTATAATCATCTGTATCTTCTTTCCTCAAAGCAGTATTCACAGCCAGTTCAGATTTTTTCCTGCAAGAGTTTTAATGTTGCCTAACATTCTCATATTGCTTTTTTTTTTTTTTTTAACCAGGTTAGGTTGGTTAGGTCAGCATAGTCTGTCCTCAAACCCCATATGGTCTGGTCTACTCAAACTCTCCATTTTATGGGATTAACTAGACCATTTTCTTCACAATTTGGAGGTTAAGTAAAGTAGCCCAGGTCATACAGAGAGGATTGGAGTTCAGGTTGTCCTGACCAAAAAATTTCCTAACGTGGTTAGGTTCTTCTTTCCCCTCAAACAGCACAAGAAGAACAGGACACCGGTGTCAGGGTTCAAGTCATTGCCGAAGACGTCATGCTTGAGTTTCCTACATGCCAAATGGGTCAGTCCATTACTTTGTGTGGTTAATAATCTTTCTGTAGGGCTTACTCAAAAGGAGGGCAACATTGCTTAAAATTGTGCCCCTGTAATTTAAGGAAGGGATCTTTATATGGTTTCCTAAATCTTAGTGGTGAAAAGTATCACATCTTCTAGAAATTCAGTGAGCTATCTGTAGTCAAAAATATCTGGGATATTGACACATACTTACTCTGGTTAAGAGAATGTGTGAAGAATTTTTAAACAATTGGTCTATGAACAGTGATACAATAATAGTTTTCTTTTTTCCTTCATGGAAATAATTAGTGAGATCCTACTATGTACAGCTTTTGAAAACTGGTCCCACATGTATGAGGGGCCTCACAAAAGCTCATAATTGGGGGTATTTACCTAGAGAAGGGTCTGTTCCCTTCTGCTGTAAGTTTTCTTGTATTTTGGAATTTGTAGAAGTGATTGACACACTTCAAGTAAGAGAAGCTAGTGGGATGAAGGCAAGGATTAACAATGAGGCTAATCTCTTATCCAAATGCAGCTCACTTTTAGTTCTTTCGTGGCCACCACCTAAGATGTATGTGCCCAAGAAGCATTCCAAAATGAGTCTGGATGACTAGCTATCATTACAGAACAAAAAGTAAGATGATTAATCTGCCCTTTGTAGAAGTGCTTCAGCAATAGAACTAGGACTTATAGGTCCTACAAAATCCAAATATTAGTCATGTCTTCCTTCTACTAAGTTATCAATGGCCACCAAGGTTGTGGAGATGGAATTGTCAAGGATTAAATAGAGGCATCCACATAAATCATTTCTCTAATTTGTTCCTTCAGGAATGGTTTTTATGGGATATAAAAAAAGTACAAAAGTAAATACTTGTGGCCAGTATCAGAGTAGCATATTCCCTGTAATGGGGAATGCCGTGGGGTGGATAACAGTGTCATATTGTCAGGGCAGAAATGTAGAAACAGAACCCTCATATAGGATATATTCTATGTGCCTCTATAGATATCTGGAATATAGAATTAGTTTAAGAAGGGGTGTCTGGCGGGGTGCCTGGGTGGCTCGGTTGAACATCTAATTCTTTTTTTTTTTTAATGTTTATTTATTTTTGACAGAGATAGAGACAGAGCATGAGCTGGGGAGGGGCAGAGAGAGAGGGAGACACAGAATCTGAAACAGCCTCCAGGCTCTGAGCTGTCAGCACAGAGCCCGACGTGGGGCTCCAACTCACAGACCATGAGATCATGACCTGAGCTGAAGTCAGGTGCTCAACCGACTGAGCCACCCAGGCACTCCTGAGCATCTAATCCTTGATCTCAGCTCAGGTCTTAATCTTGACTCAGGTCATAATCTGGGCTCAGGTCATGATCTCACAGTTTGTGGGTTCAAGCCCTGTGCTGGGCTCTGCCCTTGGTTTTCTGTTTCTCCCTCTTTCTGTCCTTCCCCTGCTCTCTCTCTCTCTCTCTCTCTCTCTCAAAATAAATAAATAAGCTTTTTATATAAAAAAAGAAGAGGTACCTGGCTAGCAGGTGGAGCCTGTGGCTCTTGATCTCAGGGTTGTAAATTCAAGCCCTTAGGTGTAGTGATTACTTAAAATAAAATCTTTAAAAAAAAATTGGTTTGAGAAGTAACAGATTTGGCTCTAGAGCCTTGTGACTCAGAGTGTACAAGCAGCAGTATTAGAATCTCCTGAGTCCCTCCCCAGATCTACTGAATCTTAATCTGAATTTAACAAGATACTCTCTACACCCTAAAGTTTGAGAAGCATTGTCCTAGAGTCTAGACCTGTACTGTCCAACCAAGTAGCCACTGGTCACCTGTGGCTATTAGCACTTGAAATGTGGCCCATATAAATAGAAATAGGCTATAGGTGAAAAATAAACACTGAATTTCAAAGACTTGGTGTAAGAAAAACAATGTAAAATATCTCAATAATTTTTATATTGATTACATATTGAAATGATAATGTGCTGAATATATTGGGTCAAATGAAATGTATTTTTTTACAACCAGATTTACCTATCCATTTTTAGTTGTTTGATGTGGTTACATATGTTGGCTGGCCAAGATGAATAAAGTTACTATAGCCTCTCTCCTACTGATTACAACTGAAACTCTGGGCCAAATATGAGAAACAACTACTGGAGGCCTGTGCAAAGTAAGAATATGCAAATAAATTGGGGACTGAAGTTAAAACATGAGTAATGACCCATATATGGGGTAGAGTTGACGTATGGGATGTGGCGTCAGTTTCATGGTTTCTTTTTACACCTTTGCCTTCCAGCTGTGACCTGAGGGAAGGCCAATCTTCGAACTGCATGCACATTCTGAAAGCAAAAACTTCAAGGAAAACCCCCTTTTTATGACTAACCGACTAAAGGGACCCCTACATGCTGGAGATTGTGGGAGGAATCCTCCCATCTTCTATTTTCTTCCTTTTCTCTCCCAACCCTGCCCAGGGTAAGCCTGGTGACTGAGCTGTAACTATGTGGTGAGAGTGCAGGAACATGAAACCTTGAGAGACACATTGTATTTCTAGCCAAAAGTACCAGAAAAGAATCTCTTGTCCAAAAAGTATGCACAATCCATGTTATTTTTCTTTTTCTCTTTTCTTTTACCACTTAACCCCAAGGTAGTTCCATTTACACAAAAGTACACAACATTGAGGAGGAGCTAAATATCTGTGAAGTCTCTATCTTTCTGGCTTCACGAACCAGGAAAAGGAGCCTCTGGGAGTTAGAGTGGGAGAAGACCCAGAGAAAGAAAGCCAGAAAAATGGATCTCTGAATGCTGGGTTTGTAATGACATAACTCTTGGAATTGAGTATGTGTGGAATTTTCCAGCATAGCATAGCAAAGGTTTTGAGGACCACATTACAATATAAATCACAACCCAAATCTCAGGCTGTCCTCTGAGCACAGAATGCACCAGGCAGACTCAAATAACAGAGCAAAGATTTTGGAAACAGAAATGATATTGGGACCATTACCACTGAAGGTGAAACATCTTGGCAGTCTGATGCTAATCATGTTGATTACCATTTTTTTTTTAAATATGAATCAATGTTCTCCAAAGAGTTTTATCACGACCTAACAACTTGCAAGATAAAAAATGTCCTGGATACAATACAAAATTATGTGACATACTAAGAATCACAAAAATCTGACAAATGCTCAAGAGAAAAGACAAAAAATAGATGCCAAACATAGCATGACCTAAGTCTTGGAATTGTCAGTCAAAGACTTAAAAGCAGCCATTATAACCATTTTCAATGAGATAAAGTTAATACTCTTGAAAGATTTCTCAGCAGAGTAAAAGAAATAATAACACAAAAGTACCAATTGGAAATTTGAGTATTGAAAAATATATTTGAATTTTAAAAATACACTGGATTGGCTCAATAACAGAATAGAAGTAGAAAGCAAAGAGTCCAAAAGAAACTAAACAATATGAACAACACAGAAAAAAAGATGTTAAAAAATGAGCAGAGCCTCAGAGCCTTATGAGACCATGTTAAGATATCAACAGGTCTAGCATTCATGCCATTGGAGTCCCAGAAGGGAAGGAGAAAGAGTTTGTTGCAGAAAAAAGTATTTGAAGAAATAAAAAATGAATACTATCCAAATTCGTCAAAAGTCATAAATTTACAAATTCAAGAATCTCATTGAGTCCAAAAAAAGGTAAACTCAAAGAAAGCATTTCTCAGATGCATAACAATCAAACTATTGAAAACCAAAGTTAGACAAAAGCTTGCTATAGCTTGAGTAAAGCAGCACATGACATAAGTAGCAATGATTCAAATAATGACAGATTTCTCATCAGCAACCATGGAAGCCAGTGAATGGGAATAACATTCTGCAGGTACTGAAAGAATTAAAACAAACAAAGAAACAACAACAACAAAAAAATGAGCACACAAACAAAAACCTGCCTACCTAGAAAATCTATATCCAGAGAAAATACCTTTCAGTAATGAAGACAAAATAATTACATTCTCCTATGAAAGAAGACTAAGACAAGTTGACACCAGTAGACTTACTATGAAGGGCTGCTGAAGGAGATTCTTCAGGCTGAAGGGAAATGGTACCAGAAGGGAACCTTAGACAATAGGAATAAAGGAGGAGGGAAAGAAATATAAATACTTGGGCAAAGATAAAAGACTATTTTTCTCCTCTTAAAACTCTTTAAAACATGTATGACTGTTGAAAGCAAAATTATAACATTGCCTAGAGATTTTTAAATATAATCAGATGTAATATATATGAAAACTATTTTCAAAGAGGAGTATGGTAAAGAGTCCTATATAATTGTAAGGTTTCTATATGTAATTGAAGTGGTAAAACAGTAACTCTAAGAGGACTTTGAAAAAAAAAAATATATATATATAAGTGTGTGTGTGTATATATATGTGTATGTGTGTGTGTATATATATATGAAATATATGTGTGTGTTTTATGTATATATATATATATTTCTAGAGGAACCATTTAAAAATGATATGGAGATATACCTTAAAAAGTCAATAGATAATATTAAAATTGTTCAAATATTCCAAAATAAGAAAGGGGAAGCAAAAGAATAAAAAACAAATGATAAAATGGTAGAACTAATCCAATCAAATATAGTTAGATCAGATAAAAAAATTAAGACCCAACTAAATGCTGTACACAAGAAACCCACTTTAAATCTTATGATAAAGTTAGGTTAAAAAAATGGAAAGAGATGTACCATGCAAACCCTGTTCAAAAGAAAACTGGAAGGCTTATTTTAATATCAGGAAAAGTAATTTTGGAGGGTGAGGTAAATTATCACATTAAATAATCAGGTTGGTTCACCATGAAGGCATCCTAAATATGTTTGTACCTAGCAAGAAGTTCCAAAATACTTGAAGCAAAAAATGATAAAAATGAAATGAGAAAGACAGATTCACAACTGTTCTTGGCAACTTTAACACCCCATTTTCAGGGTTGGATAGAGCCATTCAACAAAAAATAATCCACAAGGATAGAGAAAACTAAAAAATACTACCAATCAACCTGATCTTATTGACATATGCAGAATATTCCACCTAATGGAAGAATATACATTATTTCCAAGTGCTCATGGAACATTCATCATGATGGATCACATTCTGGGTCATAAAATAAACTTTGGCAAATTTAAAAGAATTGAAATAATATGAATTGCATTGTCTCACTATTCAGAATTAAATTAGAAATCAGTAACAGGGAGATATCAGGAAAATCTCAAACATTTTGAAATTAAATAACACACTTCTAAAAAATGCATGGGTTAAAGGTAGAAAAAGCAGAAAAGGGAAACACAGATTTAATGGAACAAGTAGGAAGGTGATAGACTTAAATTTAATCATTGTTAGTAGCTACATTAAATGTGGATAGATAACTGCCCCCCATTAAAAGGCACAGATTTTCAGATTATTGAGAAAGTCAACATCCAATTACAAGTTGCCTACAAAAAACATATTTTATTTTATTATGATTTTTTAAGTTTATTTATTTTGGGAGAGAGCATGTGTAATTGTGTATATACACACGTGTATGTATATCTACATATATATATACACACACAATGAACATATATACAGTGAATATATATACAATGAAATACTATTTTATATATGTATATTTATACAATGAAATACTATTTAGCCATAAAAAACAAGGAAATCTTGCCATTTGCTACAACATGGATCAACCTTGAGCACATCATGCTAAGTGACATAATTCAGAGAAAGACAAATATTGTATGATCTCACTTACATATAGAATCTAAAAAAACAAAACCAAAAACAAACAAACAAACCTAGCTCATGGGTACAGAGAAGATTGTGGTTGCCAGAGATGGGCTGGGTTAGGGGGTTGGCAAAATGACTAAAAGGGGTAAAAAAAATACAAACTCCTATCTATAATATATGTAAGTCATGGGGATGTAATGTACAGCACATGGATTATAGCTAATAATATTGACAAATATATTAAAAATTGCCAAGAGCTGGGGCACCTGGGTGGCTCAGTCAGTTAAGCCTCTGACTTTAGGTTAGGTCATGATCTCATGGTTCATGGGTTTGAGTTCCACCTTGAGCTCTCTACTGACAGCATGGAGCCTGGAACCTGCTTTCAGTTCTGTGTCTCCCTCTCTCTGCCCCTTCCCTACTAACACTCTGTCTCTCTCTCTCAAAAATAAATTATATATATATATATATATATATACATATGTGTGTGTGTGCAGATGTGTATATATTGCCAAGAGAATAGATGTGAAAAGTTTTCATCACAAGAAAAAAATTTGTGAATGTTAACTAGACTTACCGTGGTGTTCATGTCATTGTATACACAAATATCAAATCATTGTGTTGTACACTGAAAACTAATATAATGTTACATGCCATTTATATCCTTAAAAAAGAGAATAAATATAAGAAAAAAAAGTAATACCTCATGATCATGTGGAGTGTCTTTCAGGAATACAAGACTGATTTAACATTCAAAAGTCAGTGAACTTAATTCACCATATTAAAAAGCAAGTCAATAAATAAAGAAAAATCTTTGTGACTTATAGTTAAGCAAAGAGTTCTCAGATATGTCAACAAAAGTACAATCCATAAATACTTCTTCAAAATTAAACTTTTGGTCTCTGAAAGACCCTGATAGAGATGAAAAGTTATGGGCTAGGAGAAAATATTTGTAAATTGGGTATCTCACAATGAACATTTATCCACAATATATAAAGAACAGTGAAATCTCATTAATAAGAATCTAGACAATAAAATTTTCAAAAATATTTGAACAGATACTTCACTAAAGAAGATTCATAAGTGGCACATAAACACATGAAAAGGTATCCAACATCATTAGCCATTAGGAATATGCAGATTGAAACCACAGTAGGATACCATTACATACCTATTAGAATGATTGCAGTAAATAAAAACAGTACAAAATGCTGATAAAGATGTCCCAGAACTGGAACAGATACATTGCTCCTGTGAATGCAAAATGGTACAGCCACTTTGAAAAATAGCCTGGAAGTTTCTTACAAAGTTAGACCATATAGACCAAATCTCACAATTTGTATTTACTCAAGAGAAATGAAAAGTTATATTCACACGTAAGTCTACACAAATGTTTATAAGCAGTTTTATTCATAATCTCCAAAATTGGACATGCCCAAATGTCCTTCAAAGGGTGAAAGGGTAAAAGGCAAATCCCTAAAAGAAAAACAACTCAGCAATAAAAAGGGAGCAGACAGTGGATACTTGGCACGAGGTAGATAATGACTTTATTTTACTAATTTAAAGAAGCTGGATTCATAAGTCTACTACTGAACGATTCCATGTATATGACATCTGGAAAAGGCAAACAATAAGGATGGATAATACATCAGTAATTGCCAGGGGTTAGAGTAGGAGGCATAGATGAGTACAAAGGAATAGAAAGAGGGAGTTGTTTTGGGGGGCTGGGACTATTCGGTGTCTTGGTAATGGTGGTGGTTACATGACTCTATGCATTGGTGATAGGCAAAATATTAGCCCTCAGAGATGTCTACCTTGTAATCCTCTGAACACGTAAACATGTTAGGTTACACGGCAAGGGCAGTTAAAGTTGTGCACAGAATTAACAGTTCTAATCAGTGGATCTTAAAATAGGGAGATTATCCTGGATTATCCAGGTGGGCTCAGTATAATCACCAAGCATCTTTAAAAGTGGAAGAGGGAGATGGAAAAGGAGGTCACTGTATTGTGCTTCAAGGACTCAGCTTGCTATTGCTGGCTGTGGATATGAGCAAGAAGTCCACAGGTCAAAGAAGCCTCTAAGAGCTGGAGGAGGCAAGAAAAGAGATCTTACTCAGAGCCTTCAGAAAGGAATGCAGCCTTGTCAATGCTTTGATTTTAGCCTAGTGAGAATTTTGCCAGATATCTGACCTACACAAGACATTTGTGTTATTTAATCCACTAATTTTGTGGTATTTTGTTATGACAGTGGTAGAAAACTAATACAGCATTCCTTTGCCAAAACTTATAGACACAAGTATCAAAAGAAGTGAATTTTATTTCATATATTTTTTTTAAAGTTTATTTATTTTTGAGAGAGAGAGACACACACACACACAGAGCTTGAGTGGGGAAAAGTTAGAGAGAGGGAAGACACAGAATCTTGCTAATGATTTCAGCTGTCAGCACAGAGCCTGACTTGGGCTCGAACTCGTGAACCGAGAGATCATGACCTGAACTGAAGTCAGATGCTTAACCGACTGAGCCACCCAGGTGCCCCTATTTCATGTAAATTAAAAAAATTGAAAAGTTTTAAAGTTGCATATATGGCTTCCGGTGTATTTCTATTGGATAGCACTGGCCTAGACCATCTCAAAAGTAAAGAACACCTTTTTATCCTGAGTAGCACAGTGGCTGTTGTGAGACATCATTACCTATCAAATATACGCTAGACTCATATGTGAATTAGAAAACTTTCCTGGCATTGTGCCCTACTTCCCTTTTCAAGTTCATCCTCCAGTTCCTTAGAAACAGGAGGATCATTCTCCCCTTCTTGACATATTCCTGTTCTTCATTTGAATCAAGGAAGATGCATGTAGATTCATCCTTTGTTTTCAAATGAATGTAAGCACAGGGACTCTGTTTTACAAATGAAAGTTTAGAACATATGGACAAATACCAGTGTATTTGAGCAACAAAATATTTGAAATGAAGATAGTCGCAGAAAATGTAAAGCTTTGGTTATCTTCAAGGAGTATTGAGCACCTTGGATGAAAGGTGCTACAGATTCCCAGTGTAATTACTCTGCATTGTTTTCTGAACTCAGACACTTCAATATTACTGGGAGTATTATTTTTGATCATCAAGTAATTTTCATAGTGTTTCATATTCTTCAGAAAAGACTTAGTAATTTCATGTTTTCTGTTTTCAAAAGAAGAGACAAAGGCTGCTCTTATTCAGATAGCAATGTTGTGTGTAAAAACACTTTCATCTTTCATGTCTGGAATACAGAAAATTGGAAGGAACCGTGAAGATTAATAATTTCCATGGCAAAAGTTAGCTCACATGGCTCATGAAGATTCTTCATTGTTTGGAAGAATTTAAAACCAAGTATTGTCTCTTAGAAAGGGGCTATCGACATCCTGAAATTGCAGGTAAAATTTACTTGTTTTTTTTCCTGTAGAAAAGGAACGTATCTTTCATCAGCATCAGAAAGAACAGCTAGTGCCTTAGCAGATACATAAAAGTCCATTTGCAGAGCAGAAAAGAAGAGTGATTTTGTATATTGCTCACATACCAGTTTCCCAAAACGTGTTCTGAGAACAATAGTCCCCAAAGCATCTTCAAGAGGTAAGGGATTCCATCGTGAAGTCATGGGAAACATATCCTACTATATATACTTTTGGAGATTCTTAATGCACATTGCTCTATTTTTTACATTATAGGACTTGACCAAATTTACTTGATAGTTAAAAATTACCAGATTCCAACTCTGACTGTAGATACATTATTGTGCATTTGTGGACACCTTGTGGGTCTGGAACAGTATATTTCTTTGATTTAAATCTTTGTTGAAGTCACATCTGTTGCTAAAATTTACAGCTGTAATTTTTTTTAAGTTTATTTATTTTTGAGAGAGAGAGAAAGAGCATGAGCAGGGGAGGGGCAGAGAGAGGAGAGAGGGAATCCCAAGCAAGCTCTACACTGACAGCGCCTGACGCAGGGTTCAATCTCATGAACTGTGAGATCATGACCTGAGCCAAAATCAAGAGTCAGACACTTAACTGACTGAGCCACCCAGGTGCCCCCATGTGTAAATTCTTAATGAAACCTGTTTATCATAAAGCTTTTTATATGAATGAAGAGTGTTATTTTATCTTGTGAATGATTTCAGCTAAATATCAGTCTTTTATATCTACTGAAGGGACATACTTTCTCACTTAAGAAGGAACTATGACTTTATTCTAATTGAATCCACAATAAAAAAACAAAATATGCTCACTATATTGCTGTTTCCTTCTTTTACCTTTCATAGGAAATTGGTAGAAAACTTGCTGGTCTAAATTCCTTGCTATATCCTGGGCTGTTTCAGAGACTTTATTCACAATTTGATTTAATCTCACTACACAGCATGTTATTATACAGATGTCAGATTCTAGTTTCAGAGAGGTTAAGTAAAATAATTTTAACCTGCGTCATTAAGGTACAATTCGCATGTCATAAATCTCTCCCATTTAAAGCATACATGCAATTCATCAGTTTCTAGTATGCTCACGGAGTTGTACAACTATTGTCAGAATCAAACCTGAGAACACTTGTCATCCAAGAAGAAACCCCATACCCATCAGCAGAAAATTCCATTCCCCCTTCCCCTCCAGCCCTAAGCAACCAGTAATCTACTTTCTGTCTCTGGATTTGCTTATTCTAGACATTCCACAGAATCGCACAATATGTGTGATTTTGTGACTGGCTCCTTAGCACAGCGTGTGCAAGGCTCACCCATGTTGTGGCGCGTGTGAGTAATTCATTCCTCTTTGTGACTAAATAATACTCGACTGTGTGAATGTGCCACATTTTATTTCTTCATCAGTTGATGGACATTAGGGTTGGTTCCACATTTTGGCTGTCAGGAATAATAGTGCACTCAACATCTGTGTGCACAGTATAGTGGAATTATTGGGTCGTATTCTAAGCCTCTGTTCAACTTTTGGGGAGCTGCCACACTGTTGTTTTCAGGCTGGGTATTCTCAACTGAGCTCATATCTGTTGTTGAGCCCCTCTAGGGAAATTTTTCTGTTGAACTTTTCAACTGCAGAATTTCTATTTGGTTCCTTTTTATAATCCTTTCTCTTTATTGATAGACTCCATTTGGAGAGACACCATTGTCACACTTTCCTCTAATTCTTTAGACGTGATTTCCTTTAGTTCTCTGAGTATATTTACAGTAGTTGACTTGAAGTGCTTATCTGCTAAGCCCACATCTGGGCTGTTTCAGAGACATTTTCTACTCGGTGTTTTCTTCATTTACATAGGCAATACCTTCCTGTTTCTTTGCTTGTCTCATAATTGGTTGTTGAAATCTGGATGTTGGAGATAATATATTATAACAACTCTGGTAACACCTTTCTCCCCTACCCCTTCCACTCCTATTTGTTGTTGTTTTTGTCTTTCTTGCTACTTTTTGTTCAGTAGCTTTCTTATAAATCTGTAGATTCTGTATTCTTTGCAGTGTGTTCTCTGAGTTCCCTGATACTGTTGGAGAAGTGAATAAAGTATGCCAAAGACGGCCGATGGGGCTAAAACAGACTCTGGTCTCTAGCTTAGAGACCCCTCCTCCGGTTCTTCTTCCTTTGCTGTGTGCACGAAAACCCCCACAGATATGGAAGCTGACGACTATACAATGCCCTCCCCACTTGCATTCAGCGCTCAGATCTCTGGAGAAATGGTCTCCTCTGAGCCCGCCGGTGTTAAATAAGTCTCCAATCCACCAAGCTCTCCGAGTGCCACTTGGTTTTTCTGCCGGCATTCCAGCCTGGTTCAGTTACATACTTGGTTCCCTGACCAGGAAACCTGACCGCACTGGCCCATTGTGCCACCAGTTTGGGAGACCGGCGAGGTGGTGATGGAGCGAGGGATCACAAGGGAGAAGGTGCACACCCTACCTGAATTTCGGCAGTCTCCTTCTTGGTTGCCTTGGGCCTGCCCTGCTCCATTGTTCCCACTGGACTCAAAGAGACCTGGTAAGTGAGGACATGGACCCAACATTGGAACCAGTAAGGCTGGGGCCCCAAAGAAGTCAGACCCAGCCAAAAGGGTGGAAGGGGGGGCCTGATCAATCCCCAGAGGCCTTAATAGGTGTCACAGGTAGAAAATTTTGCAGGAGGGAATGTAATAGACTGTAGGATGTGTGTGTGTGTGTGTGCGTGTGTGTGTGTGTGTGTGTGTGTGTGTGTGTGTGTGTGTGTGAATGTGCGGCTCGGCCAGGCTTGCCAGTCAAGTTTGAGTTTGTGGCTCCACAGATGGGCACTAAGGTCCCCAAAAGTCTACGGAGTCTGAATGGGCTCTCCTGTGTCGTGGTGAGAGTGTAAGGTCTAGGGCAGCATCGGATCAGACTCTGATGGCAAGTCACAAAGCTGAGTCCAATACGGCCAAACCTCACCTAAAGTTTCCCTCAGGAACGCAACCAGAGGAATATCTGATTGGTCCTCTTATCTGAGGGGATACCCTCCCCTTGTCTGTCTTTGCAACACCGAACACGAGAAAGAAGTTAATAATGGGATCAAAACAGAGTAAGCCTACGATTTTAGAGGTCATGCTCAGAAATTTTAAAAAGGGATATTCAGGCGATTACAGGGTGAAAATGACACCCAGGAAGTTAAGGACATTTTGTGAACTAGAATGGCCCATATTCAATGTAGGATGGCCCCCAGAAGGGACATTAGATGCTCCAATAGTGCAGCATGTTTGGCTAATGGTCACTGGGAACCCAGGCCACCCTGATCAATTTCCATACATTGACTCCTGGCTTGAAATTGCCTGAAATCCCCTGCCTTGGGTGTGATTCATCGTTAGTATACAGAGCCAGGCAAAGGTTTTAGCCACTTTATCCGGAGGCTCACTCAGGGAGCCAAAGAAGCGACCTACTGCTCCTCTAATATTTAAAGGAGACGTGGAGGAAGATATTGTCTTTCTGCTTCCTTATGACTCATCACACTCCCTCCCCTCTCCCCTTGAGATTGAAACTCCTCCACCATCTGTCTTGCCTCTGCCACCACTGCAGTGGCAGCCTCCGCCTCAGTCGCCACCACAGTGGGTGCCATCACCCTAGCAGCCAGCGCCGCCCATCTCCCCGCCCCTCTCAGACCCATAGAACCCTCCCCCACAGGGGCTAGCAGCCAGACTGCACCCCATACCCAGACCTAACGTTCTCCAAATGCCTGTAAGGGAGACGAGAGAGCCTGAAAGACAGAATGAGGATGGAACAGTCCAGCCATTCCATGATGTATTATCAACCTTTCTCTTACAACCGACCTCCTCAATTGGAAACACAACACTCCATCATACTCTGAAAAGCCACAAGCAATGGTCGACTTGATGGAACGCCTCTTCCAGACCCATCGACCAACTTGGGATGATTGTCAACAGTTACTCCGTACTCTGTTTAATACAGAAGAAAGAAGAATAATGAGAGAAACATGATAGTACCTAGAAGATCACACACCTCCGGGGATCAATGACCCTGCTGTCTGGGCTCAAGCTGCCGAGCCTGAAGAATGCCCAATGTGGGATTTCACCACAGAAGAAGGACAGGCCCACATCCGATGATACCAGGAAGCCCTCCTTCAGGGAGTCTGAGCTGGAGCCAAAAAGCCCATGAACATGACTAAAATATCTTCAGTCATGCAGCACCCTGGGGAGTCTCCCAGAGACTACTACGAAAGATTATGTGAAGCATACCACGTATACACCCCGTTTGACCTCGAGGTATCAGAAAGTCAACAGATGGTAAATACCTCTTTTGTGGCACAGGCTGCCCCAGATATCAGAAGAAAACTCCAGAAGTTAGAGGGCTTTGCAGGGATGAATATCACTCAGCTGATAGAGGTCGCCAATATAGTTTTCATGAACAGAGAAGTCTCAGCCGAAAGGGAAGCAGAGAGAAGACTAAAAAAGAAGGCCACCCTTCTTGCATCAGCACTAAAAGAAACAGACACTGCAAAGATGGAAGACCCCAACCACCAAAAGGGGGATAGCCCAGAACCCCCTTAGGAAAGGAGCAACGTGCATACTGCAAAGAGAAGGACACTGGAAGAATGAATGTCCGAATCGGAAGGGGCCCTCAAAACCCAGCCGGTACTGAGAGGAATGGGCTCTTTCTCTCTTGGCCCCCCATGAGCCCACAGTCAACATGAAGGTAGGGGGCCGAAAAATAACTTTCATGGTTGACACTGGGGCTGAATACTCTGTTGTCACTTCCCCAGTGGCACCCTTAAGCAAAAAGACATCAAGCATACTTGGAGCTACTGGGACACGGGCAATGCAACAGCAATTCTGTCAAGCTCAACAATGTGAACTTGGGGGTCACAAGGTCTGGCATGAGTTCCTCTACTTATCTGACTGCCTGATTCCTCTCCTGGGCTGGGATCTGCTCTCCAAACTTGGGGCCCACATAACTTTTGAACCCACTGGACACACTAGCCTCCAATTAAACCCAAGCAGAAGGAAACCCTGGTCTTGGTGATTACCCTGCCAAGGGAAGAAGAATGGAGACTATTCTGTGCCCAGGCCTTACCCTGTAGCCCCTCAGAATTCAGGCTTACATTCCCCTCCATATGGGCTGAAGATAATTCACCTGGACTAGCTTGGAGTCAGGCCCCCATCATTGTTGACCTGATCCCTGGAGCCCAACCTCAGAGACAAAGGCAGTACCCCCTTCCACTTGAGGCTAGAACTGACCAAGATCAGAGAAGCAGGTATTCTGATTGAGTGCCGATCAGCTTGGAATACCCCACTCTTGCCAGTCAAGAAGCCAGGAGGAAGATACTGACCAGTACAGGATTTGAGGGCCATTAACAAAGTGACTGTTTCCTTAACACCCAGTGGTTCTGAACCCATATACTCTCCTCAGCCAAATTCCGGGGTCAGCCAGATGGCTTACATGCCTCAACCTAAAGGATGCTTTTATCTGCCTCCTCCTGGCTCCTCAAAGTCAACCATTGTTTGCCTTTGAATGGACTGAGCCCATTAGGGCGCCAGATGCAGCTGACCTGGACACGACTTCCCCAACGTTTCAAGAAACACCCACGCTTTTTGGGGAAGCACTAGCTGCAGACGTCACCAACTTTCCGAGGGAAACCACAATATGTAGATGACCTCCTCCTTGCCAGCGACACCCAAGAAGACTGTATGAAAGTTACCAAGGCCCTCCTGCAGCTCCTATCCTACTCGGAGTATGGGGCCTCTTGGGAAAAGGCACAGATTTGTCAGCAGCAGGCCCAATACTTAGGCTTCCTCCTCACAAAAGGAAAAAGGGAACTAGGACCGGAAAGGAAGAAAGTTATCACCACACTGCCACAGCCCCAAACAAAACGAGGCTTGCGTGAATTTTTAGGAGCTGCAGGGATCTGTCACATTTGGATTCCCAGATTCTCAGCCATAGCGAGGCCCCTCTATGACCTGTTGGGAGGGCCAGACTGGGAGCCCCTCACATGGACTGAGGAGGCAAAGGCCGCTTTCACAGAAATAAAGTCACAGAATAAACCCAGCCCTGGGTTTGCCTGACATAGAAAGACCCTTTTAACCTCTTCGTACATGAAAAGGACAAAATAGCCCTTGCAGTGCTCACTCAGAGCATGGGGCCTTGGCAACGGCCAGTGGCCTACCTGTCAAAAAAACTTGATCCTGTGGCTGCAGGATGGCCACCATGCCCCGGAGTGCTGGCAGCCACAGTCCTGCTCATCAAGGAGGCAGACAAACTCACACTGGGACAAACGCTTAATGTTAAGGTCCCACACATGGTCATGTCCCTCATGAGCACCCAAGGATATCATTTCCTCTTCAATTCCCAGCTGACTCAATACCAAGGCCTTCTCTATGAAAACCCAAGGGTCACTCTCAAAACAGTAAGAACACACTAAACCCAGCCACCTTCCTTCCCACGGAGGAGGGAGAACCTGACCATGACTGTTCCAAAGTAGTGGATGAAGTCTACTCCAGTTGCCCGTACCTCCAAGACCAGGCTATAACAAGTCTGGAGATCACCCTGTTCAGCGATGGGAGCAGCTATTTACAAGAGGGCAGCCGAAGAGCAGGATATGCGGTGACCACAACCACCGAAGTTCTGGAAGCCAAGGCCTTGCTGGAAGGATGGTCGGCAAATGAGCTGAACTGTACACCTTAACCTGAGCCCTCATCCTTAGCAAAGGTAAATGAGTTAACATCTACACTGATTCCCAGTATGCCTTTGCTACTATGCATGTACACAGAGCCATCTATAAAGAAAGAGGCCTCCTTACGGCTGTAGGGAAAACTATCAAAAATAAGGAAGAAATACTAAAGCTTCTTGAGGCCGAATGGCTGCCAGATAAGGTAGCTATCCTACACTATAAGGGACATCAGAAAGGAGATGACCTCATAACTCAAGAAAATCACCTGGCCGACAAAACAGCCAGAGTGGCCGCCTGTGGTGACCCAGGCGAAGCTCCTACCTACACTATGACTCTTGCGCTCCAGAGGGAAGCCTCCCTGTCCCTGTACACAAACGAAGAAAGAAGTCGGGCCTCGGCAGAAGGGGGCACGCTAAGTAAAGAGGGTTGGTGGGTCATGCCAAATGGACACATCTTTGTCCCGCTGTCTATGGGAAGACACCTAGTGAAGGCATATCACCAACTCATGCACCTAGGGAAAACTGCACTAGAGGCCCTCCTCAAAAATAACTACTATATCAGCCAGCTGCCGGCATTATGCTGAGCTGTCAGTGAACAATGTGTAACATGTGCCAAAAATGATGCTTGGTCTGCCCCACAGCCCTTGCCTGGCATGCAAAGGATGGGGGCTGCCTGTTTTGAAGACTTAGAGGTGGACTTTACCGGCATACAACCAAATAAAGGGTTCAGGTACCTGCCTGTAATAATCTGCACATATTCGGGATGGGTCGAAGCATTCCCGACCAGATGGGAATGAAGTCACAAGGTGGCCAAAGCTCTTCTACGGGAGATTGTGCCTCGGTTTGGCCTACCCTTAACCATACACAGTAATAAGGGACCTGCATTTGTGGCAGACATTATACAAACCCTAACAAAGTCCCTCAGCATTACCTAGAAACTGCACACTGCTTACCGACCCCAGAGCTCAGGGAAAGTAGAGCGGATGAATCATACCCTCTAGGAAACCCTGGCTAAGTTCCACCAAGAGACTAATCTCCCATGGCCAGATTTAATACTGCTGGCCCTCCTGCGTGCCCAATGCACACCTGGGGCACTAGGATTCTCCCCTTTTGAGTTATTATACGGGTGCCCCCCCCCCCATTTAGGAAAACTCCCAGGAGACCTACACCAGATTGGAGACAAGGGAATAAGACAACAGCTCCAGACTTTGGGGGAAGTCCTAAATAAGTTACAGAGATACACCACAGAGAGGGCCCCCATTTCCTTAGGGACTCCCATTCACCCCTTTCAGCCAGGAGACTCTGTGTGGGTCAAAGATTGGAAGAGGGAACCTCTTAGACCACGGTGGACTGGGCCTCCTCATACTGTTATTCTAACAACTCCTATAGCCCTTAAAGTTTCAGGTATCACCCCATGGGTCCATCACTCCAGAGTTAAGAAGGCCATCTCAGAAGAACCCACAACCTGGTAAAGTGATCCAGATCTAGTCAACCTGCTTAAACTGGCCCTCAAAAGGGAAACTGGCCCCTGAGACCTCCAGCCCTGCTCCAGCCACACCCCAGAAGCTGGCTGGCCTGTGCACAGCAGAAGCTTGAGGAATCAATGCGTGAACCTAGCCCAGGGGTTTGGATACAACTCTGCCAGCCCTTGCCCCTTACTGGTGTCATAGCCCTGATCTTACTTCTTACTGTTGGGCTGATAGAGACTGCACCAACAAGCTGGACATGGGACAAAAGATGCATTCTGGGTCTCACATACCTCCTCTGGATGGGAGGATTATTAAGTATTGCCTGTATATTATGATAATCTCTCTCACCCTCACAACTGCCGCTTACCCACTTTGCCCCCAGGATTGTTATATGACAATAAGGGGGTCAAGGGCATTCAGCGCCTTCGCCTCCCTCCACAAAGATTATACAAGGGAAAAACACCCACTCTCTGTCAGTCACTCGGTGCCCCAAGGACTAAGTATTGGACTGTAGAGATAACCCAAAATGTCAGGAACCCATGTCACAACAAGGGCCTCCACAGAGGGAAGCGAGCTTGCTACACTTACCTTCCTCAATGGGGGATCTTGGAGGGGGGAGGGGTGCAAGACAGGGCCCTTCAAAAAGTTATAAAGGATACCCAGGATAGGGTAATACAAGCCATAAAGGTGACCACTCCCCCTGCAGCCTACCAAGGTTTGAACCTTTCAGCCCTCAATCAGATGCTTACCAATTCCCCACTCCGGCATTGGGCCAACACTACTCTACAAGTCCTCCATAAAATAGATAATCACACCCAAACATGCTGGATATGCTTGCCCATCAGCCGGAGGGAGGGCTTACTTAGCCACTCCCATCCCTTTAACCTGGGAAGCTCCTGAAAATCTCAAAACCAACACCTCTGTCTTCATTGGACCACTGGCCACTGGGGTCCATCTCACAAATGCCAACAATCTAATCTGTACAGTCCCTGAAGGTATGAATGGTACCTCTCTATGTGGAAGAAACACAACCTTAAAGTGGAATACAACCCTACTATGTTCAACCCCTGGGGTGTTCTGTCTGTGTTCTAATTCGGCCTACCAATGCTTAGAGGCCAAATGGACTCAGATACGTTATTCCATCTTCCTAACCCCAGAGATATCCGTATACACTGAAGATCAGTTCCTAACAGCCTTTAGCCCCAAGTCCCGGGCTAAAGGGGCAGTCCTGCTACCCATTCTGATAGGAGCAGGAATTGTGACCGGAATAGGACCTGGAATAGGGGGCATAGGTTCATCCGTAGGACTATACCATAGACTATCTCAAGAGATAAATGAAGATATGGAACAGGTGGCAGATTCTCTAGTAACCTTATGAAACCAAATAAACTCTGGCGGCAGTGACCCTCCAAAATAGATGAGCCCTTGACTCCTCACTTCAGAAAAAGAAGGGCCTTGCATCTTTCTGAGGGAGGAATATTGCTATTTCGTAAACCAGTCAGGAATAGTTACAACTAAGGTTAAGAAACTCAAGGAAACAATTCAATGTAGACAACAGGAAAGTATCAATCAATGGAAAGGATGGGATCTCACAGATTGGGCATCCTGGCTTCCTGCCCTGGCGGGGCCCCTCCTCCCCATAATTTTACTTGTATCCATTGGCCCCTGTATACTGAATGCCCTGGTATGTTTTATTGAAAACACTGTTGATCACCAAACTACTGCATGTATCTTAGCCTTCCGAGAATACCAACCTGTAAACCTGAAAGGTGATGCCTACTAAAAGTTTTTTTTAAAGGCATCAAAGGGGGGAATGTTGGAGAAGTGAATAAAGTACGCCAAAGATAGCTGATGGGGCTAAAACAGACTCTGGTCTCTACCTCAGAGACCCCTCCTCCAGGTTCTTCCTTAGTTTGCTGCGCACGAAAACCCCCACAGATATGGAAGCTGACGACTATAAATTACCCTCCCCACTTGCATTCGGCGCTTAGATCTTTGGAGAAACAGTCTCCTCTGAGCCCGCTGGTGTTAAATAAATCTCTGATCCACCAAGCTCTCTAAGGGCTGCTTGGTTTTTCCGCCAGCATTCCAGCCTCGTTCGGTAACACTTTCTTTCTTTCTTTCTTTCTTTCTTTCTTTCTTTCTTTCTTTCTTCCTTCCTTCCTTCCTTCCTTCCTTCCTTCCTTCCTTCCTTCCTTCCTTTCTTTCTTTCTTTCTTTCAATATTTTTAATGTTTATTTATTTTTTAGAGAGGGAGAGAGAGAGAGGGAGAAAGAGAGAGAGAATAAGCAGGGGAGGGGCATAGAGAGAGGGAGACACAGAATCTGAAGCAGGCTCCAGGCTGCAAGCTGTCAGCACAGAGCCTGACAGGGGGCTCGAACCCATGAACAGTGAAATAATGACCTGAACTGAAGTTGGAAGCTGAATCTACTGAGCCACCCAGGCACCCCTCTGTGCTAGCTTTCTTAAAAAGAAGATGCTTGCTTTTATTTTTTTTTAACGTTTATTTATTTTTGAGAAAGACACAAAGTGCGAGCCATGGAGGGACAGAGAGAGGGAGACACAGAATCCAAAGCAGGCTCTGGTTCCGAGCTGTCAGCACAGAGCCCAACACTGAAAACCAAGAACCATGAGTCATGACCCGAGCCGAAGTCGGTTGCTTAACGAACTGAGCCACCCAGGTGCCCCGGCTTGTTTTTATATTTAAGACTGGGACTCAGTGGTTGCCCCTGGGTCGGTATACTTTACAGGTCAGATGGGTTACAGAAGGGTCAGGTTTTTATAACTGCCTGGACCCAGTACGTGTTCTTTCCACCTTTTGCCAAGGGGGTTTGTCTGAAGTACATCTTCGAACCTCAGGCCATATAGGAGTTGGCCTTAGCTTTCATTTCCTGCTTGCTTAGGGCTTCAAGGTCAGTCAGAGGTGAAGGACTGGGCTTCCTGCTTCATCCTTCCTTATGTGTTTCCTGGGCTCAGGGACATCCCTTGTCATGAGCATATAGCCCTGCATCTGTACAGAATCTTCTAGATCCTGAGGAACAGGTCAGAGATTTTCAAAGTTCCCTATGGTCCTCTGGTTCTCCAAATTTGTCTTTTAAATTTTTGTCCAGGCTCTCGTTTGCCTCCACTGAAGCCATAGCCTTAGGCAGCTTTGATGTTCCAGTGTCTTTGAGTAGGGGATCACTGCAAGGGGAAACACCTGTGAGGAGGCCGCTAGACGTGCCCTTTGGAGCAGGATATAGAAACAGAAGGTTTTAATTTTTAAAATCATTTTAGAAGATTGCTATTGTTTTCACTAATGGCCTGGAATGAGGACGTGTTTCACTTGATCTGAGCTTTAAGTCAAATCAAGTAGAAACCCCAACCTGGGCTTGAGAATGTTTCAGGGAGCTGCTCATTTGATGGAAAGAAAGATGGAGCGTCCTCTCGAGATGGAACTTTTTTACCGGAGCTCCAAAGAGGTCAGTGTTCTCTAGCGGCTGTGAGACTGCAGGCATCTCACGTCCATGTCACCCCTGATCTGGGGAGGGACGGGGTTTGGGGATATTCCTGAGTGAAAATGACATAGGCTCCACTGTTTTTTAATGAGATTTGGTAGTTGTTCTTGAGTAGATTTTGTTTGTTTGTTCTGTGCCTTTGGTTAAATTGCAGAGTTCTGAAACGTTTGAATATGATTGTTTTGCTTGTATTTTCATTATTTGTGGGAGAGTGGGTTCACTGAGGTCCATGCTTCGCCACTTCAGCTGGAAAGATTTTTTTTCACTTAAAAAATTTTTTTTAACGTTTATCTTATTTTTGAGAGGAAACAGTGTAAGCGGGGGAGGGGCAGAGAGAGAGGGAGACACAAAATCTGAAGTAGGTTCCAGGCTCTGAACTGTCAACACAGAGCCTCATACAGGTCCCAAACCCACTAACTGTGAGATCATGACCTGATCCGAAGTCGGACTCTCAACCTACTGAGCCCCCAGGTGCTCCAGAGTCTTAATCAAACTCAGGTGTCTCAAAAGTAAAACATGCTGTTAATCCCTGTACTTAAAATGCTGGGAAGAGTTTTGGGCATACAGTGTAAGTATTATAAGCATGCAAGTATGTGGGTGTTAGTTTTTAATATGGTTATTTTCCTTTGCTCCCCAAGAGCACCTTCTGTGTTCTGTTTCCGTGTTTAGAGCACAGTGTATAGAGACTATTTGAATTTGCAACTCCATGAAGCCACTGATAACTGAGGAAAATATTTAAAATGTATTTTCAGAGATTTAACACAATAACTAATAACGAGTGCTGAGTTTCAAACTCCAAGCTAGCAGATAGCTTATATTCAAGCCTAAGAGTAAAACTGGGGTTAGCTTGTAAGCAGTGAGTGGAAAGAAATTATTGTCAAAACAAAGGTACTATGTCATACTTTGGGTGTCTCTATCCTTCTATTTAACCTTTTTAAATTAAAAAAAGTTATTTTACTTTTAAAAACCTAATTGAGTGGGAAATTTCTGGCTTTCTTTTTCTTTCGAAACCCTGTTTCTAGGGGAGCCTGGGTGGCTCAGTCGTCCCACTTTGGCTCAGATCATGATCTCGCGGTCTGTGAGTTCGAGCCCTGTGTCGGGCTCTGTGCTGACAGCTCAGAGCCTGGGGCCTGCTTTGGATTCTGTGTCTCCCTCTCTCGCTGCCCATCCCCTGATCACATTTTGTCTGTCTCTCGCAAAAAATGAATAAACATTAAAAAAAAAAAGTAAACCCTATTTCTGGAAATTGTAGCTGTCCATTGTCAAGTGACTAAAGGGAGCTTAACTTGATTAGCAGTGACAAAGGAGGACATTAGAAGCCTCCTGAATTATGTCATTTTACCTACATCTTATGTATGGAAAACAGCTGTCCATTCTATGTAGAACAGAAAAGTTTGAAATGGGTATCCATAATCTCTGTGAGGGGAAACACCTGTAGGGAGGTACATACACCAGTGTCCTTTGGAGCAGGATATAGAAACAATGTTTTAATTTTTGAACGAATCACAAAGTTGCCTGAAATAACAAACGCTCTTGATAATCCATGACAAATTGATCTAAAAATCTATGAGTGATAGATCCAGTGGTCACGGGGTTTAAATAACACAAAGCTGGGTGTCTATATTTATCAGGCAGATGGAAGTCCCACTTTTGTCTGGCACCAGGATTTAGACCCGAAGGACAATCTGGGAAAATGGTGGGCTATGCTGCCAGAAGCCAACCTGCAAAATGGATTTTTACTTTATTTTTTTCTGGAGAGAAACGAAAAACGGTGGCCTTTTACAAGGATGCCTAGGCCAAGGTATTCTCCTGACCCAGGGGCCCTGCCTAGGTGCCCATGTGGCAAGGTTTGCAAGAGAAGCATTCTCTTCCCTCTGCAGCCTGTGGGGGCTTCAGGGAAGGTTGAGTGGCTCCACTGACAATATTGAGCTTGGGAAGCTCAAGGAGGCAGCTCAGTCAGTGGAGTCTTCACTGAACTGCAGAGAATCATGAGGGCAGCTGCTTCTCAGATGGAGGCTATCACCCCAGGGGGATTAGCAGGGAAGACTGAAAGAAGTGCGTATGAATTCAAGTGAGACCCACCCTAGGGAAGACCGGAAATAACTATTTGAGGCTCAGGGGAGGAATTTAAGACCATTGTTTTGCCATCATGCTTCAGTCAAGGAAATGTGAATTATTGCTATGAACAGGACAGCTTTATTACCTCTACACTGGTAAGGATTGAAGACATGGCAATAATGACCATTTATTGAGCCCCTTCTATACGCCCAAAATGTAGTATATTTTTTAATCAGTGGCATTTACAAGTCTTCAAGGCTGCTTTTATTCTCTACACTTAGTAGATAAGAAAAGTAAGACACAGCTTTCCCAAGGGCACACACCTAGTCTTTGGCAGAATCAGAATTGGAACTCAGTTCTTCTTCATCCAAAATGGGACTGTCATTCCACTACACTGTCTCTCATGCACCTGCAGAAGCACACTTCTTACTTTCACCTTCAAAGTGTCTGCGTATGAATTTACAGTGAGCAAAGAAGGCCCATAAACATCAACAACAGTAGACATCAAAGGAAAAACTATGTTAGTTTGTTGTCAAGTCCTACACAATCACACTGAGAAAACTGGATGGATGGAAATTTTACTGCAAGAAAAGGACACAAAACAGTCCAAAAGGAACCTGACTCATAAAGTTAGTAGTGCGATAATTTTGTGTGCAGTGTATACTCATACTGATGTACAGTATTTTAAATAATTTATAGGAGAAGTAATAATTGCTTCCTATTTATGTGCCCAGGTTGGGAAAAGGGAGTTACTGTCAAAAGCTGAGATACTGATAATTCCTTATGTGAGCTTCCATTTTATTTAGAATAAGTTTTTTTTTTTAATGTTTGTTTTTGAGAGAGAGACAGAGAGAAAAAGAGGGTGAGTGGGGGAGGGGCAGAGAGAGAAAGAGACACAGAATCTGAAACAGGCTCCAGGCTCTGAGCTGGCAGCACAGAGCCCGATGAGGGGCTCGAACCCACGAACCCTGAGATCATGACCTGAGCTGAAGTTGGCCGCTTAACCGACTGAGCCACCCAGGTACCCCTACAAGCTTCCATTTTAAATGGTTTTTTTGGTAACGCTTATTTATTTTTGAGAAAGAGAAAAAGAGTGAGAGAGATGGCAAGCAGGGGAGGAGCAGAGAGAGGGAGACACAGAATCCGAAGCAGGTTCCAGGCTCTGAGCTGTTAGCACAGAGCCTGAGCAGGGCTGGAACTCACAAACTGTGAGAACATGGCTTGAGCCTAAGTCTGATGCTCAACCGACTGAGCCACCCAGGCGCCCCTGAACTTCCATTTTAAAGACAAAAGCATTGCTGAAGCTGGAATTGTTCCAGTGAAAGGGGAACAATTTGGGTGAATTTTATGAATTGGATGATGATGAAGAAGAAAACTAATTATGTCTAAATGTAAATTAAACCAATTCTTAATGGGTACAATAAGTATAGCATTACTCAACAGATTTGCCCCCAGGATGTCACCATTCCATTTGAAATGTTGCTGGTATATGAGAGAGGCTAACCTTCTGGGTTAACAATTTTTATTGAAAGTTTTCTTAATCTGGGGCGCCTGGGTGACTCAGTCAGTTAAGCATCCAACTCTTGATTTCAGCTCAGGTCACGATCTCATGGTTTAGTGGGTTCAAAACCCATATTGGGCCCCAAGCTGACAGTGCAGAGTCTGTTTGAGATTCTGTCTCCCAATCTCTCTGCCCCTCCCCCACGCACATTGTCTCTGTCTTTCTCAAAATAAATAAATAAACTTAAAAAAAATAAAAAAAGAAAGTTTTCTTTCTCAAGACTCTGAGCCCAGGCACTTTGGCTTATGTATAAAGTTGATTTTCTAAGATGTTAGAGATTTCAATGCTGAGATTGAGAGTGAGCCCCACTTTTATGGACTGAATTATGTCCTCTAAAATCCCTGTGTTGGGGTCCCCAGTATGTCCATATTTGGAGATAGTGTCTTTAAGTAATTAAGTTTAAATGAGATCATAAGGGTGGGGCCTAAATCCAATAGAACTGGTGACCTCTTCTTATAAGAAGGGGAAGAGAGACCAGGAGTCCACATGCACAGGGGAAAGGCAAGGTAGTAACAATGAGAGGGTGGGAAGAAGGTCTCATAAGAAACCAGTCCTGCTGGCACCTTGGTCTTGGACTTCCTGCCTCCAGAATTGTGAGAAAATATGTCTGTGGCATTTGGTTGTGACAGTCTGAGAAGACTAATATTCCCACATAGCAACAATTCTCAAAGTTGAGTGTGGCTGTTTCATGTGCCTTGTCATATGCTAGTATCATTGAGCATTCTTCTGTCAATCAGTAGAAAATGTTTCAAGATAAGTGAGCAATGGCAGGGATTCCCAAACTCTAACTACCTTTGGGTGAATTTTAAAATGAATGATGTGAATTATGTCTGACAAGTATCTTTCTCCTCTCAATTTAATTTCATTGCACATCATTTACATTGATCTATATGAATTTTCTATCTGCCTCACTTTTCTTTAAACTGAAAATGATTTTGTTGCCTTTTAGAGTTGCTATTTAAATACCACTTAAAAGTATTTTTACAAGGACTTTGCAATATCACAGGAAAAGCTTTGGTCTTTTAATTCCATAATGTCTTTGACATTCATCCAAGAAGAAGAGATGATCTGAGGATGGTGCAGATGAGACATACATAATTTTTAGGTTTTCTAGAGCTTACTAAGGCATAAATGAAATAAAGTTGTCTCCAGATACCTGTCACAAGGGCATCTATTCTTTCAGCACAGTTTTTAAGCACGGATACTTTACTGAGTTTACAGAACCATGGTAGGCAGTTTATGCAATTTCCAGTGTACTCATTTAATTAGCCTTAAGGCAACCCCTCCTTGACCCTTTATTTTGTCTAACTGGTTTTCAAAAATAATCCAGCTCCTCTGTGAGCTCTTTAAGGGAATAGATCTTTTTCAAAAAAATCTTATTTCCAAGTCTCCAAACCCTCATATTTATTACATACTCCAAAATATATATTGGATGGTATTGAAAGCTGACTGAACTAATTATTATCTTTTGTCCCTTAAAAACTGGATTCAATAATAAAACTACAGCAGAATTATAGCTATTTTATCCTAAGTGCTTTTTAAAGTCACATTTCTTTGATTCTTTGAGACCCAAAGAGTCCATATATTTCCCTGGAAAATGGGGCAACTCTACAAATTCGTGACAACGACTTCAAACAAAAGAAGAAAAGTGAATCAATTTAGCCAGACAATAAAAATTAACTTACTTCTATTTTGACTAAAGAAAACATCTTCTTTCATGGGAGAATTTCAAAACTGCAAATTACAATTTAAAATGATAGCTGAAGGGCATAATCTACAGAAAGGCAATTTTTGTAAGATATATTAAACTTGAACTTTTCTATTATATTTGATGAGATGTAGAATCATAGCATTTTGAAACTTAAAATAAGGAAGGGGCCTTGGAAAGCTCCCATGGAAAAAGCAAATCACAAAAAAGAACCCTCGTCCATGTGTAAAAATGCAAAGTTGCCTTTGAAAGATGGAGCAGCATTTCCCCAGAGGTCCATGTGCAGAACGATTTTCAAATAAAGACACCAAAGCTAGAATTTTTTTGTTCTCTTAATATCTGTTTTTTTAAAAATGCCACAAACTAGAAAGCAGGCATTTATCAGCTAAGGTGCTTCTGCTAAAGATGCTGCGTGTTGCCATGGCACCACAATAGGGCTGCTGGCTGACTTGTTCACCTGGGAGAAACCTTGCATTGTGTTCTCCGTATCTGCTCAGTCTTAAAAGTCTCAACATTTTATTAGGCTTTGTTTTTTTTCCCTACTTTTCTATCCTGACACTAAGTAAATAATTGTGGGGCATTGAGATATAGCAGCAATAGCAAGTGGTTTGGAATCAATCAGACCCAAGTTTGCTTTCAACCCTGTCGCTTACTACTTTAGATAACCCCTTCCTCATTCTCCTTGTAAGTTGAATGACTTGAATGAGGAGGATAATGATTCTTGCTTGTGGCATTGTGGTAGGAGTTACAGATTGTGTATCTAGTCTAGATACTGTATCTGGTACACAGTGGGCACTCATTGATTTTTATGCAGTTTGTTCATGGAATTGGCCAGTTTATCATCCAGTTGTAGCTTCTCAGTTTCAGTCTGGACTGAGTTGTGACCTCAGTTGTTTTATTTATGACCTGTGTAGATACAAAGTGGTTTGGATCAGGTCATGTGAAAAACAGCACTAGATATGTTCACCTTTATGGTCACTCAGAATCAGTGAAAGCCATGATATCATAAGAGGAGGGCAAGGTTGTCCATCCATCAGAATAGTTACACACACACACACACACACCTATTTCTTTGAGCAATTTATCCACCCCCAAGAACTATCAGCTAAATGCACAGGAGTTACTTACTCTGATGAATATCATAAGCAATTAAGACTAAAAATGTTCACTGAAAACTACTCTGTCAGGCACTTTACAAGATGCCAGGGTAGTGGTATGAGCTAAGTGATCGTAATACTGGACATCATGGTATCAAAGAGAAAATTGAAATTAAAAAATATTTACAAGCCCTCTCTCACAGAATTTTTTATTCCTCTTTCTTTCCATGAAAATTTAACAATTTCCTCTGAGCCCAGTTCTCAATTACAGGACACTGGCTATTTCCTACCAACATAATAAGGCTCCAAGACCATATGCATATTTGAATTAGTATGTAGTACTCTATTGCCAACAAAACAAAACAAAACAAAACAAAACAAAAAACTATTTGATAACTTCAGTGAAGAGTTTTGAACAAAGGAGAAAAAGTGAAATGGAATAGAAATTGGCATCACCTGATTGACACAGGGTAAAGGGTATGTAGTAAATAATCCACCATAAGATGTGTTCTCATCCTTCATAGTGATCAGTTTAGTGATAGAGAGTGAATAAGCCCAGGCATAGTCATTATGTTTCTCACACATAATAAGCCTGGCCATCCAGCGAAGGTCTATGAGCAGGAATGCACTGGTTGACCTATACCATGAAATTCTGGATTTTAAAAATTCAGGTTTGAAAAGAGATCAGATGTCTGTTTACCAGAGATAGGGAATGGGGGAGGAAATTGGAGGACAGTGGTCCAAAGGTATAAACTTCCAGTTATAAGTAAGTACTGGGGATGTAATATACAACATAATGACTATAACTGTTGTGTGATACTTACGAAAGTTGTAAAGACAGTAGATCCTAAGAATTCTCATGGAGAATTTACAGAGAAAATTATGTGTTTCCTTTCTTTTTGTTATATCTTATATGAGAAGGTGGATGTTAGCTGAACCTACTGTAATCATGTCACAAGATATGTAAACCAAACCATTATGCTCTACACCTTAAACTAATACAATGATGTATGTCAATTATTTCTAATAAAGCTGGGGAGAAATTCAGGTTCAAATTGGTATCGTCGACACAAAATGAACAAACTTTTTAGGATTTCTGAAAAAAGAAGTTTGATTCGAGCCCAAGTTAGGACTGCGGCGGGGATACACAATCCTCATGAAGAAGAGAGTGCTCAGCTCCTATAAAGGGAACATTTGGTGTAGGGTTACATACGTTTTTTACATTAAAAGTTACGACTTATTAGACAAAGAACATTTCAGAAAGTTGCAGACCTTAAATTTCTAGTATATGCAGGGCTGTATGGCTTTAATCTTATGGGAACCAGGGAAGTTTCTTACTTTTACTTATTTTTTGTGTTCAGAATGCTCCCTTTGGTTATTTTCTTTAACAAGGCAGATGTACAGGGGTGCCTGGGTGGCGCAGTCGGTTAAGCGTCCGACTTCAGCCAGGTCACGATCTCGCGGTCCTGTGAGTTCGAGCCCCGCGTCGGGCTCTGGGCTGATGGCTCAGAGCCTAGAGCCTGTTTCCGATTCTGTGTCTCCCTCTCTCTCTGCCCCTCCCCTGTTCATGCTCTGTCTCTCTCTGTCCCAAAAATAAATAAACGTTGAAAAAAAAATTAAAAAAACAAACAAACAAACAAGGCAGATGTACAATGTGTGCTACAGGCAGAAATACAGTCCATGCTTTGAGGTTTTGCCCAGTCATTTTGACCTTGGCTAATGTTACAGTATAGCTTCCCTGGGAGTGCAGGAGCAGGGCCCACAAACATTAAAAGTTGAAAATTTCCTTTATCGGTATTATTACTTTGGAAAACGCTTTGGCAGTATCTACAGAAGATGGGTCTTCATGTACCCCCTGATCTGGTCTTTTTGTTCCTAGATATGAATTCAACAGAAATGCATACTATGTTCTTTTTCCCTTATTTTTTAGATTACCACTTTTGGTACTTGTTAAGTTACTTTATCTAGTCCCAAATGGGTGTGGATTTTATATCTACTTGGGAATAGTTATTGATGTTTTCTAGTGATCACATTGAAATATGTGTTTTAAACTTTAATTTGAGAAATAAGATATGCAAAAAATTAGGATGAGTGTAATAAATCCCATATGCCTATTGCTATGCATCAATTTTTTCTCAGTTTGGTTACATTTGATTCATGCATTTGAGTTTTCTTTTATTTATATATATATTTTTAACGTTTATTTATTTTTGACACAGAGAGAGACAGAGCATGAACGGGGGAGGGTCACAGAGAGAGGGAAACACAGAATCTGAAACAGGCTCCAGGCTCTGAGCCGTCAGCACAGAGCCCGACACAGGGCTCGAACTCATGACCGCGAGATCATGACCTGAGCCAAAGTCGGACGCTTAACCGACTGAGCCAATAATAAATGTAATAAATGTAATAAATGTAATAAATGTGAATAGTAAATGTACTCATTTTAATGAATTCAACAGAAATGCATGCTATATTTACCAGACAACCAATATAAGAATTTTCATGGCACCACTACTTTTAATAGCCCCAAGTTGGAAAAAAACCCAATTGCTAATCAATAAATAGTAAAGTGGCAAATCAGCTGTTACATATCTTACAATGTTTTATGACACAGCGATTTACAACTATACACAACATCATGGATGAATCTCATGAACATGATGTTCAGTGACAGAAGCCAGATATAAAAGTGTCCTCTGTATGATTCTCCTTATCCTGAGCAGGCTGGGCTAATCTTGGAAGGGTAGTAACTGGAAGTTTCTGGGCTGCTAGTGATGTTCTACTTCTTGATCAGAGTGCTGGTTTTAAACATGTGCTCATTTTATAAAAATGTATGATTATTATTACAAAATAATTATTTATGATCTGTACACTTTTCGGTATATATGGCATATGTCTATAAGCATTTCCAAAAAAAATTTATGTCTCATAACACATGGAAGTGGGGAGAACTGGTCAAAAGTATCTATCAGAAAATCAAGTTCAGTATAGTCATTGTATCTAGAGTGATCTAAGGGGCAAAGATGAGTCTGACCTCTGTGATTCAATATCAGTGCCTTCTTTTAACACAGTGGTTTTTGACTGTTCTTTTGGAGATAATTGAATCCAGTGGCTGATGCCAAAGAGCCCCAGTAATTGAATCAGCATTTGCTTGAACAAGGTTCTTTTATTGTCCTCTTAATTGTTTGCATGTCCTATGTCAGTGAAATGGGCATAGCAACATTTTAGCTCAAAGCCACCCAGATTATGAGTAAACTACAGCTCACCGGAGATTGTCTAATTTAAATAGAAAGCAGAATCTGAATGAATGACTTTGTTCTTCCCCAAAGAAGACCGTTGTTCTCATGTAGGCACTGATTTATGCATCAATCAATCATAGGGCACCTACTATATTCCAGGCCCTGCATTTAAATGCTGGGGACAGGAAAAAGTGACATGTGATCCCTGTCCTCATGGAACTAATGATCTAACCAGGGGGTTAGCTCATTTAACAGACATCTGAAAGGATGGGCTATGCCACAAGAGCGAGTTATACAAAGGGCCTTGAAACAAAAGAAAAAAATGAGTAACTGATCCTTTCTCAGGATCAAAGGAGACTTTACTGAGAGGGGAACAATTGCTATTGGTTTCAAAGAGGGAAAGGGAGTCCAGCCCAAGGGAACAGATTTTGCAAAGTCATTGCTGTGAGAGTGCATGCTTTGTGATGTTCCTGTGGGGAGGAAGGGGAGTAAAGACGGCAAGGGAGTTGGGGCCTGGATTATCAAAGCCTAGAAGATGCTGCTGGTGCTCTGCCCAGATCCCCTTTGGTTGGCCAGTGTGTTCTTCTCCTGCTGCTGTGAGTCCCCCTTCTCAGAGAATTTCCCTTAAACTATAAGAGCCACCTCACCCAGAAATACCCAGAGGTCATAGAACCTCATTCACTGGGGAAACCTGTAGCCAAAAGTTTACTGATTCGGGAGCAGTGCTGTTCATGCTCCAGAACTTGCACGGGCTCAGGATGAGCCTAGACTCTAGCTGAGACCACATCCTTGCTTAGCTCCTTCCAGCTGTCCTCTCCTGCTTCCCTCATTCTCCCTCATTCCCCCGCATTGGAGGACACACCTCACTAATTTGCAGACACAAGAATCCCAGCCTCAGACTCTGCTTTTAGGGAGCTTGACCTCAGACCTCAATTTTGATTGCATGAATAGTAGGGAGCCATTGAAAATGTTACATCAGTGGAGTGGTTCAATTTGAATTGCATTTTGTAAAAGTAACTGTCATAACTTTGAATGTAAATTGGAGGATAATTCTTCTGGTTCACTTAATTTTTTTTAACATTTATTCATTTTTTGAGAGTGAAAGACGGAGCATGAGTGGGGGAGGGGCAGAGAGAATGGGAGACCCAGAATCAGAAGCAGATTCCAGGCTCTGAGCTGTCAGCACAGAGCCTGACGCGGGTCTTGAACTCACAGGCCAGGAGATCATGACCTGAGCCAAAGTCAGACACTTAACCAACTGAGTCACCCAGGCACCCCCTCTGGTTTACTTTTCATGTAAAAAAATACTACATTTAAACACTGTCCTGGGGCGCCTGGGTGGCTCAGTTGGTTAAGCGTCCGACTTCGGCTCAGGTCGTGATCTCGCAGTCCGTGAGTTCAAGCCCCGTGTCAGGCTCTGTGCTGACTGCTCAGAGCCTGGAGCCTGTTTCGGATTCTGTGTCTCCCTCTCTCTCTGACCCTCCCCCATTCATGCTCTGTCTCTCTCTGTCTCAAAAATAAAGAAACGTTAAAAAAAATTTTTTTTAAACACTGTTCTGGTAGGACTTCTTGCTATACAGTTTAAGGAGGGGTATATATGTATGCATGTGTGTGATTCTAATTCTGTGAGAATATGATTATGTTATTGCATCTGAGAAAAGTACAAAAGGAGTTTTTGTGTTTATTATTTTATTGTAATTGCATTCCAGAATTTTCCCCTTTATTTAATTGTTTGCCGATAGTGGTTTTATCATGTTTCTTGTGGCAGTAATTACTTCTCATTTCCATGTACTTTATTTGAAAATCATTCTTGTCCTATAGTTTATTATTTCACAATATTATTAGCATTAGAGCTTTAATGGGGGTGCCTGGGTGGCTCAGTCAGTTGAGCATCTGCTCTTGATTTGGGCTCAGGTCATGATCCCAGGGTTGTAGGACTGAGCCCCACGTTGGGCTCCTCACTGAGTGTGGAACCTGCTTAGGATTCTCTTTTTCTCTCTCCCTCTGCCCCTCTCCCCTGCTCGTTCTCTCTCTCTCTCTCTCTCTCTCTCTCTCTCTCTCTCTCTCAAATAAAATATTTAAAAAAGAAAAAAAAAGAATTAGAGCTTTAATAATTGATCATGGGAGAGAAGGGTGACCAACTCATTGGTGACCTGCTAAGGATCACTTGAATATTTTAAGTCTTCTTTTTTCTCTTTTTTCCTTCTCTTTCTTTCCCTCACTCTCTTCCTTCTTTCTTACCTTCCATTCTTTCTTCCTTCCTTCCTTGGCTGGATAGCTCAACATGTTAAATATATAACAGTTAGGCTACAATCACTTAGAACAATTGCCTTTTACATTCTGTTTTGTAAAAATTCACTCTTGGTAATTAGTTGACCTTTATGAATAAAATATGCTGGTTTTCATTCAACAAGTGCTGGGGTGATGTAGGTGTTTGCTGTAGAGTGTTTCTTTATTCACTGGAAATATAATTACCTTTCCAAAACTGTAACTCTAATCTTGATTCTTGCCATGTGAGGAGGAGAAATTTATGTATCTGTATGATTTCTTCTCAGTCATGGAGGAAGGGAATAAACCTTTATTTAAGATATTAAATTCATAAGAAAGCCATTGAATACTTCCAATGAAGTATTACTTATTAAAAATTGAGATGTATGATCTCTTTTTATCTTTATCTAAGGAAATCCTACTTAACCTCCAGGCTAAGACAGAATATGACTTCCTCTATGAGAGAGGGGCTAAAGGAAATAACATTTATTCCTGAATATCTAATCCAGAAGCCAACTCTTCCCTGAATTCCCATAATATTTAATTCCGGCCCTCTTAAACTGCCATTGAATGCCCTTATGGGTTATAACTACATAAATTTCAATTAGCTATTCTGTATAACAGACTTCTAAAACTCAATGGCTTAAAATAATAAAAATTTATTATCTTTCATAAGACTATGGGTCAACTGTGTTGTTTTGGTCTCATCTGGGCTCACAAATGTGCTTGTGGTCAGCTATAGATTGGGAAGTAACTCTGCCCTTTGCAGGGATCTCACATATCTGGGGCCCAGCAGGCTTTCAGTGGTCCGCGACAACCTTTGCTGGGACGACAGGGCTGTGGTTCATGTAGTCTCTTAAGATTTTATCCAACAAAGTTAGCCCAGGCTTGTTCACATGGTGGCCACATGGTGGTTCACATGGTGGCCGGGCAGGTTCTAAGAGAGAGTGAAAGTGTGCAAAATCCCATGAGGCCTAGGCTTGGAACTGGCACGTCATCACTTCTTCTATGTTTTATTAGTTAAGTAAATCACAAGGTTGACCAGATGCAAGGAGGGAGAAATTGGACCTAATTCTTGATGGGAGGCATTGCAAAACCACGTTACAAAGAACATAGTTCAGAGGAAGGTGAAGGATTGAGGACTTTTTGCAATGAAAGCGTCACATACATATGTTTGTGTACATATTTTCTATCAGGCTAAAATCTGAAAATAAGTCAATATTTTATCATCTTGTATAATAGTATTAATGGTGTTGCTTAGAATGTACTTCTTTTGGTTTTAAGTTCACAGTATCTCTCCTCCTTGTCAACTGATAATAGTTCTCTCTTACACTTTGGCACTCTCCCCCTCCATCCAATGTGGTCCTGGGGCATTTATGGGTTCTGAATTGGGTGCTCTAGCCCAAACAGCTGGTCAGGGGATCAGAATAAAACTAAAGCTGGGACAATAGGAGTCTTACAGAAATTTGATCTGGTAGATCCATTTAAGGAGAGAATTTGGTTGAAGCTGAGGTTTCTTGCCTTCTTGAAGCCTGATTCTTTAAATCTTTCCTCCATTTTGGGGCACCTGGGTGGCTCAGTTGGTTAAGCATCCAACTTGGTTTCAGCTCAGGTCATGCACGAGCTCATGGTTCATGAGTTTGAGCCGTGCATTGGGCTCTGCTCTGATGGTGCAGAGCCTGCTTGACATTCTCTCCCTCTCCCTCTCTCTCTGCCCCTCCCCACTTGTGCTCTCTCCCTCAAAATAAATTAATAAACTTAAAAAAATAAATCTTTCCTCTATTTTGAAGCATCCCTGTAAATATACCTTATTTTTCTTCCTAAGGCAAATCATCTAGCATCATAGGGACATTATACATTACCAAGTCTCAAAAATTTGTTGAGTGACTGAATGAAGGTAGGGATACTAAAATCACTGACTACCTTTATCATATAAGACTATTTAGCATATGCTCTCCTAGGGCATGGATGCCTTTGGTTTGGTGTGCCCCACAGTCCTTTCTCCAGGAACTGCCCCTTCCCTCATCCACATGGGTAATGAGGAGTCAACAAGTTACTGCAAGGGCACCTTACCTGGTGGCCAAAGTATATTTGATCAGGGTGGCCAGTGAGCCCCCAAAATTTGTGAATGAAGGGCCAAGACAGTCAGTCAATCAGAAAATGTGTTTAATTGTTATGCTGTGAAACATATTCCCAGCCACATACAGAGATCTTTTCTGTGAATATCTGAATTTAGGTAAGTCACTTGACCTCTCTAAAGCTTTAGTTTTCACAGCTATAAAATGGAAACCACAGTATCTACCCCTCAGGGCTTTTTAAAATATTAAATGTGATAGTAAGTGTGAAAAACCTTGTGTAATTCCTAGTAGGGTCCAGTTTAGTTTCCTCTTATTGTTCTGTGGGGATCTCCTTTCATAAAGTACCTGATTTTAGGTTCCTGATGCATTTTACAACAGATCCCATACAAAACTCCTCTGATGTGCCGAGAATTTAGATTCTAATTCAGTAAGAACAGTATTGAATGCTTCTATACCACTATACTAGGTAATTTACCCATATTAACTGTTCTCATAGCAATATCCTGGGTAGATACTCTTACCAATTTTACACATGAGGAAATCAACCGAAGACTGAATTAAGATGCATTCATGTCAGTCTCTTACATCTCCTTCATCTACCATCCCTGCTCAGAGCTTTCTCAGTCTTGTGCACTTTGGCTCACAGCCAAAATGATGATAATTCTATGGCCCATGGAAGAAAATGGATGAAGCTGCTGGCATGGAGTCCATGGAGCACCATGGAGATACATGGACTGTGGTGCTCTGCTTGGCTCTCACCCTACCTAGCACCCCCTTGTGGAAAAGAGTATAAATCTTTCAATTGTTCTTTTGCAGATGTGCAAAGGTACAGTTTAGGCTGATTTTAGAGTGATTTTTGACAATAAGCTTGGCAGGAGGAAAATAGTTTTTTTGATAAACACTCTCAGGTAACCATAACACACAACCTTCCACTGTTGTCATAGAAAATGGACAGAGGCAAAACACAGAGCTGATCTCTAGCCTTATGACATTTTACAAATCAAGGCTGATTCTACTTGTTAAATTATTTCTTCCTGCTATCAATATGTTCCATTTTGTCCTTTTCTAATGTAGTGATCAAATGCCTTGGTTTCTACGTCTCTAGCTTAGCAATAAACATAACATTGTTTTAGAATCTATCCCATTTCCTTACCTACTTTTCCTTTTCTTTGCCATGGGTCAGGATTCTTATAAGAAAACAAAACATTTTTGATATGCAGCAGGTATTTGATTCTGGAACTAAGGTGTTCTGCCCAGGATTGGTAAGGAGAGCACTTTGTCTGGCTTTGTTTTTGTGTTGCCTGTAAAAGGGAAACATGCTCATAGCTTCATTACTGGAGAGCCAGGCTGTTTAAAAATATATGAATTATTAGCTCTATAAGGAAATTCTAATGGAAGGGAACAGCAATAGATCTGTATGTAATGAGAAGCCCATCCAGCAGCAAGCCATTCATTGAACAAGAGAGGAAGGGATACACCTGTCAGTAAATATTTAGAATTGATGTGAATCTTTAATGAGGAAAGACTGGAAAGTTTCACAGAAGCCCTGCTATGTGACACTCACTATGCTCTCCTAATTTCACAGTAAACTTGTGTAGTATTTGTTATGACCCCCATGTCGGAGATGCTGCTGGTTCCTTTGCTTCAAGCTAAGACCAACTTTGGTATATTTCTAGCACAAGAACTGAAGCTTAATTTTTTTTAGCTCCTCCCGTGCCCTATCATTCTTTCCCCACTTTCTTTATCCTGAGAGCACACTCAATAAATTGCTTACACAAAATTCCCCCTCTCAGGTTCTGCTTCTTAGGAAACTGACTCAAGACACCCCATTTTATTGATGAAATATTGGACTCTCGTACAGGTCGGAAACTGGCTGAGTGTAACCCAGCTCGTATATGGAAGAATTGGAATTCAAATCTCAGCTCTTCTAACTTTATAATAAACTATTTCTTAATGTAATTTTTATGCAGAGGTAGTAGATGAGATCATTAAAATACTTTTGTGTCTCTTTGTGCATTTAAGTACCAACACCGTACTGATGAACATATGCTGGTAACCATGGGTCAAGTCTTAGATCTGAATTGCTTGTTCCAGCTTGTCAGTATCTCTACATGGATGTCCAAGGCATCTCAAACTCATGCTGGAACTGGCATCTTATTACCGCCCCCGCCCCCCCAAAACTGCCTTTGGTGCAGCCTGTTACAACTCAGCTGATGGCATCTGCGTTCTTCTAGCTACCCAGGCCCAAATCCTTGAAGGCATTCCTGGTTGCTATTGTTCTCTTACCTCCAATCAATCAGAGAATCAGTCCTGTTTTAGTATACATCCAGAATACATTCAGAATCTGACCATTTCTCTCAGCCTATGCCATTACCACCATGACCTGAGCTGCCATTAATTATCTTTTGTCTAAATTGGTGCAAAACCCTGCTAACTGGCCTCCCCACTCCTCTTACGTCCAAACAGCTAATTCTCAGCAAAACAGCCGGAGAATCCTTTTGGTGGAAATTAGTTAGACACTGCTGGCTCTTATTTCCTCTAGGGTAAAAGGCAAGACTTCAGTTGATCTACAAGACCCTGTCTGATGAGCCCCAGCTCATCATACTCAGCTTTCCCCTCACTCAGTCACTCCTTGCACACTGGCCTCCCTGCTGTTCCTCAAACACAGTAGACATGCTTCTGCATTTGGGCCTTTGCACTGGCTGTTCCCTCTGCCTGGGACACTATTCCTAGATACATTTTCATGGCTCCCTCTCTCATCTTTGAGTTTTTGCTCAAATATAACCTTTTTATTTGAAATTGCACCTGAGCCCTAGCTAACAATCAATTTCCTTTACCCTATTTTACTTTTTTAATAGTACTTATATTCTTACAATGCATAGTGGTATCGATTATTGATTAGTTTATTCATCTATGGTTTTTATCCTCTCACTCCCCACTGGAATGAAACCACATGAAGAGAGAGGTCTTTGTCTGTTTTAATCACTGATATATTCCATATGAGTAGAGCAGACTGGCATATAGTAACACTCAATAAATCTATGTTGAATGAACGAATGAATGAAACGTGCCTGTTCCAGTTTGAATGTCTTGTGATCAGAATGGGAGCTGTACAAAATGACATGTTGGAGTTGAGTGACTAGTGGAATACCTTAAGCAAAATTTGATTTCATGATGTAATTCATCAAAGTAGAGAGGGGGTACACACAAACACACACATACACACCCGTGATTTTCATTCATGTTGTCAAGTTCTCTGTCCCTTTTATGTGACAATTTCTCTTTAAGGTAGATACTGAAGCATTAAAGGACTGCATCACTTATCAGTCAAGAACTTTGGTTAATTCTCTTTTGTTCGATTAGCAACTGACCAAAAACACAGTACAAAAAATCAGTTATTTATGAAATTTCAAATGAAACAATTCAGATACGTAGTCTGTCTTAAGATCAGTTAACCATTGCTCTTTCTTTTTTTCCCTAAATTAGCATTTTTCACTGTGTCAAAGGACATAGTATATTTCCTATAACAGGGATTCTTTGTGGTTCATGGGGTGCCACAAAATCCATATGCCCACAGGACTGAAATGTGGAGTCTCCTTACACTTTGCGTGTTCCTTAGTCGAGTCCCAAGCTGCTAAGGGAGGAATTCTGTCATAACAAACCTCTTCAATGTCATAAGAAGATATGGAAGCATATATATGCATAAAATAAGACTAGAGAGAAGCATTTCAGAATACTGTGGGGCTCCCTATAAGGGAAAGGGCTCTGGGGAATTGGTATCAGTTTCCTTCTTGTGAGGATTTCTACAGGCTCTGGAAAATATTTTGTGGTTATTGGGGAAAAGTTTCAATTCCCTTCACAGTCTGTTCCTCAGTTTTAAAAATTAGGATGCTCTGGAGGCACCTGACTGGCTCAGTTGGTTAAGCATCTGATTTTGGTTCAAGTCATGACCTCACAGTTTGTGGGTTCAAGCCCCACGTCAGGCTCCACACTCCTCTTTCTCTGCCCCTTCTCCACTTGAGCTTTCTCTGTCTCTCAAAAATAAATAAATAAATAAATAAATAAATAAATAAATAAATATTTTTAAAAATAATTTTTTTAAGTTTATTTAGTTATTTTGAGAGAGAGACACACAGAGACAGAGAACCAGTGGGGGAGGGGCGGGGGGATGGGGGGACAGAGGATCCCAAGCAGACTCCGTGTTGACATCAGAAAGCCCAATGTGGGGCTTGTATCACAAACTGTGAGATCATGACCTGAGTCGAAGTTGGCTGCTTAATCAACTGAGCCACGTAGGCTCCCCACATATTAAATAAATCTTTTAAAAAATTAGGATGCTTTTTCCAAACTTTAATATTCTTTCATCTTAAAGAAAGAAGTAGCACAAATATTCTTAATATATTTAAAAGGGTATTTTAGGGGCGCCTGGGTGGCGCAGTCGGTTAAGCGTCCGACTTCAGCCAGGTCACGATCTCGCGCTCCGTGAGTTCGAGCCCCGCGTCGGGCTCTGGGCTGATGGCTCAGAGCCTGGAGCCTGTTTCCGATTCTGTGTCTCCCTCTCTCTCTGCCCCTCCCCCATTCATGCTCTGTCTCTCTCTGTCCCAAAAATAAATAAACATTGAAAAAAAAAATTAAAAAAAAAAATAAAAGGGTATTTTATTTTGTTCTTCTGGATACTCATTCTCTTTCAGTTATATTTTCTTCAACCACTTATATAGCTTTGAAGTTTGGTCTTTTACATATTTCCAAAAGGCCATGTTTTTACAAGGGACGTAATTGTTCCTTTGGATGCTACAAGCCTTGATTGTTGTTGGAGGGTCATACAGCCTTGGTACCCTCAACACTTTGTGACTAATTGTGAGTTACCCATTGGTGATCCCCGGTGATGACTGTCCCCATGAAGATGAAATTCCCAACCACTGCCGTACGTTATTGCATCTGGAGCTTAATGTGTTCCTGACTCCTCAGGCAATCAGTGTTTGCCCCAAAATACCTTTGTGGAAAGTAAGTGATCATTGACAGTTAGAGGTCATGCCCCAGAAATATTAGAAGTTCAGGGCTGCAGGCGTGTTTCAGAGTAGAATCTGGAGCTCCTCAATTATTGGTAACATCATTCAAAATGCCAACAGCAGGCCTTTCAAACTAATCAAAGTTTAAGACAAATAAGGTAGTGTCCTCTTTGACCACATTTCTTTTGGGGGATGCAGCATTTTGCAAGTTCAGAGAGCTTTCAGTCTGTATCCCAAAGGAACACTGTGAGGGTGATGTTGAAAATATTGCTGACATTGTCATTTCTTAAGCAGAGAGGATCTCTCTGCACCCCACCCCCATCTCCCCACCACATTCTAATAACCAAAGCATTCAACAAAATTTAATGTGGACTGGACAGGGTTAATGATAGCAGGGGGAGAGGAAGTTAACTGTAATTATTAATAATGAAACTTTTAAGAAGACATACACATATTCTGAAGTGGGGGTGATTATTTGTACAAATCAGAACTAGTTGGGATTTTTGTGTTTTGTTGAAAGAAAAGCAAACTGTGAGGATCCATTATGTTGAGCTGGATTTAGAAACAATCAACTTGAAAAGAGAAGCTTATTTCTTGTATATGACCTGGAATTCTTCCCCTCTGAAAACAGGTGCAGAGATGGCTACATCTTACGTGAGATGCATAAACATACAATGTTTCTTGAGGGCATTTTTCTTCCCTCTCAGATACTTGTTTTTATGCAAGATTGTTATATTGTCATTTAAATGCTAACTTCAGTCCCATTCTTTGCTGCAAGGAAGCGCTTATTCATTAATTGGAAAGAAAAGGAAAGAACCCACAGCTGCCCAAGTAGTTAAACTAAACACTTTCTGTTTTCAACATCATCTGCCAAAAAAAAAGTCTGACATTATGAGAGGAAAAAAGATAAATACGTTTGGAGATTTCAGAAAAATCACTTCATTTTAACATTACATTATTTTTCATGAGAAAAAAAAAGCCAAAAAAATGCTGGTCTTCCGTGTGTGAATCACAAGCATGTGTATTAAAATATAAAATGTTTGGGGCGCCTGGGTGGCGCAGTCGGTTAAGCGTCCGACTTCAGCCAGCTCACGATCTCGCGGTCCGTGAGTTCGAGCCCCGCGTCGGGCTCTGGGCTGATGGCTCAGAGCCTGGAGGCTGTTTCCGATTCTGTGTCTCCCTCTCTCTCTGCCCCTCCCCCGTTCATGCTCTGTCTCTCTCTGTCCCAAAAATAAATAAATGTTGAAAAAAAAAATTAAAAAAAAAAATGTTTGCTTATCTCAGTTCATGAGTTCTACCTTAGCAAAACTTAGCAGGTAGTTTCTCCTGGAAGATGTGTAAAAGACCCTTGGGTTTTTAGAAAACTTTTCATTGAATGTGCCAGTACTTTTAATAGGACTCTGATGGTTCTCTTAAAGTTACAACTATGCTAATTTACTAGTTTTTACTTTTGAAAGAAAATAGTTTATGCATTAAAAAGATGTGCTTTCAAATTCTTAATCAATAGCGTTCTTCTTTTTGCTTTGTAACTTTAAGGAACAAAGGAAAAGCAATTTTGAAATTCTATTAAAACAAATTTTTTAGTATATATTAAAGCTAAAGCTACTTAGTATTGATTTAATTAACTAATTAATTAATACTGGTTGCATACAAGGTTCAACCTAAAAATAAAAATGAAAACCGTAAAAGTCCTCCATTTTTACTTAATTCATCAGCAGGTTGTTCAATGATAGTATATTCACCTCCTCAGAGGAAAACTGTGAATTTCGTCTTCTCCCCCAGCTGTTTCAGTGGCAAGCAATTATTCCTTGCAATTCAACTTTATTTTCCTCCTCTTTGGTCTTCAGAACACGGACTTGATCTGGCCACAATCTCTGTAGGATAATGCTAATAAAATGGTTCCTAGGATAGAAGTTGATTAGTTTTTTATTTACCTTCTTCCATGGCCCTTTAAAAGTTTCTTCCAGCGGCACTTGGGTGGCTCAGTTGGTTAAGCGACCAATTCTCAGTTTCGGCTCAGGTTATGATCTCACAGTTCATGAGTTCGAGCCCTGCGTTGGGCTCTGTGCTGACAGTATGGAGCCTGCTTGGGATTCTTTCCCTCCTTCTCTCTCTGCCCCTCCCCTGATCTCTCTCTCTCTCTCTCTCTCCCTCTCAATAAATAAATAAATAAATAAACTTAAAGAAAAACTTCTTCCATTTTCTTCAAATGATATATTCCTATGTTGTCATATTTCCAAATTCTTCTCATCCTCCAATTTTAGCTCAAAAGCCACTTTTTCTCAGCAGCTTCTCTTGGCCACCTGTTCCTTCCCCCATGCCAGAGTGACTTCTCTCTCTTTCACTGTTATAACATAAACTTTAGAAATGCTTGTTGCATACCTCAAACTTTCTTTTATAACTCTGGCTCTGTTTCATTATGTGTATGTTCTTAGTATATCACACACTTTGGGGAGGCAGAGCGCATGTCTCCTACTGTTTTGTATTCTCCATTCCATTGTATAAAGTTCATTGTACAAAGGGAGTCTTCTATATATGGATGAACAACGTATTTACAGCACTCATGATATGTTTTTATTTTACGTATATGAATACATTGGGGATAATATTAAGTTAGATGTCAATGTTTTCAATTAAAAATGTAATATTTCATGTAGTGTTAATATTCTGTATTTCTCAGGTGAAAAAAAGGACATAAACGTTACAGTGACAAAGGGAAAGTAGGTTCAGGATACACAAAGAAAAAAAGGAAACTCCTCAATGTTGTAAATATCCATCATGTTTTGTTTGTTTGAAATTTCCTACTCCATAGTAACAGGAAAAGGCCTAGAACCCAGAGTCCTTTAAAGATAGAAT
This sequence comes from Herpailurus yagouaroundi, assembly GCF_014898765.1. Taxonomy (NCBI): domain Eukaryota; kingdom Metazoa; phylum Chordata; class Mammalia; order Carnivora; family Felidae; genus Herpailurus; species Herpailurus yagouaroundi. The sequence continues at coordinate 24,201,024 of NW_024412427.1, read as the reverse complement.
CACTTGCCAGGAAATGTAAGAATGTATCCTCAAATTTTTAAGAATAGCTTTTAATGAATAACGAATGTCCTTGAAAGAATTCACTGCAGTTTGTTTTAAGTAAAACTAAAATATAAATTAAAATGAATGTGTTGTATTCCCCCTGTTCTTCTGCCTTTTTTTTTTTTTTTTTTGTCTTTATATTAGGAGAAAGGGAGATGTGGAATGTCGGGAATTGTTTATAAAATTAGCACACACTGCTCCCATGAACGTGGAAAATATCTGACCCACAGTTGCCCCAGTTTGTTAAGCATTGTGGATACTCTATGGATGGCTGTTCTTCCACAGCCTCCTGGCTGCTGGAGACAAAACCCTGGGTAAGCAAAGTTGGATGGTTTTCAAAACTGTCATCCTTAGTAGATTTACAGACACAAAGAGCTGTCACTAAATTTAGTCAGTGACCCTGAACTTGGAATAACTGGAACTGGTACTCTCAGCCAGGGCTGTCCTAAAGTCTAAGGAGCAATTAGGGGCCAATAACAAGATTGGATTCTGACATGCGGGGTGAGAGGTGAGTAGAAAAGAATTGAAATGCTGATTGGGTGATATTAGATAATTTGTATCTAACTAAGGAATGATTTCTTCTTTGTTGAGCAGTCATAGACTTACTGCACAGGGCTAGCTGCCAGCAACATTTTTATAATCAGCGCTACTCAAACTTGGGTGTGCACAAACATTACCTGAGAATCAGGTGTGCAAATAGTGATTCAACACTATGCTGTGCTCACCACAAGTGTGCTATCATCTGCCACCACACAATACCGCTAACTGTATTCCCTCGGTTCTACCTTTTGTTCCTGTGACTTAGTCATTCCTTAATGGGAAGCTCTTGTAATGTGTGTCAACTATCCTCAGAATAAAATTAAAATGTAAAGAGATGATAGAATGGAATAAAATATATACGTTTAAGAAAAAAAGGCAAATCTCGTTTTGGTGAACTTTCTCAGCGTTTGTTTGAGAGTCTTCCTTTAAATTTTTATTTCTCAAATACAACTTTGCAAGGTTAAAAAAATTATCCAAGGATCTCATTAAAATGCAGATTCTGGACTGGGACCTGAGATTCCACATTTCTAACTGCCTCCCAGGTGATGCTGATGCTACTGGTCCTGAAACCACACTCTGATCAGAGTAACAAGGGTCTATAGTTGCACTATCTAACACAGTATTTGATGATTGCATGTGGATATTGAATGCTGAATTGAAATGTGCTGTAAGTTGAAGATACACATCAGATATTTTTATTGAAATACAATTCAAATACAAAATCACCTCCATTTAACGTGCACAATTCAGTGGTTTTTGGTATGTTCACATGGTTGTGGAACCATCACTACTGCCTAATTCCAGCACATTTCATGACCCTAGAAGGAAACTCTATACATTTTGCCTATCACCCTCTCTCATTCCCACTTCTTCCCAGCTCCTGGCAACTTACTTTCTAGGTTTTCTTTCTTTTTAAAAGAAATTTTAACGTTTATTTATTTTTTGAGAGACAGAGACAGCACAAGTGTGGGAGGGGCAGAGAGAAACAAGGAGACACAGAATCTGAAGCAGGCTCCAGGCTCTGAGCTGTCAGCACAGAGCCTGATGCAGGGCTCGAACTCATGAGCTGTGAGATCATGGCCTGAGCCGAAGTCGGGACTTAACTGACTCAGCTACCCAGGAGTCCCTCTAGGTTTTCTTTCTAAAGAAAGAATGTAGGGGCACCTGGGTGTCTCAGTCTGTTGAGCATCTGACTCTTGATCTCAGCTCAGGTCATGATCCCATGGTTGTGGAATAAAGCCCCATGTTGAGCTCCGTGCTGAACACGGAGCCTGTTTAAGATTCTCTCTTTCTCTCTCTGCCCCTCTTCCCTACTGTCATGGCCTCTCTCTCTAACAAACAAACAAACAAACAAACAAACAAACTGCAGTAAAATCTTGGATTGTGAGCAACTTGTTCTGCGAGTGTTCCACAAGGCGAGCAAACATTTCTAATAAACTTTAACTTGGTAAACAAGTGATGTCTTGTAATATGATTAGTATGTGACACCAAACATCACATGATCACAACTGAGCCAATCGTTCTCTCTCTCTCTCTCTCACTTGCTGCGGGATTGTGGGTGATCTTCTCCCATGCTCAGTTGCTTGGTTTCAGGCCACAGTGTTTGTTAGAAATCAGTGATTTTTCAGAACATTGGGAGGTGCCCACAAGTGGCACTAGTGTATTTTTTGTCACCTCAAAGCACCTATGGACAGTCCTTTGCTTTTCCACACAAGAGTAAGCTTCCATATCCAGTTTTCATTATTTCTTATGGGGAAATTCGCTTTGATAAACAAGTGTTTTGGATTATAAGCATGTTTCCAGAACAAATTATGCTCACAAATCAAGGTTTTACTGTATTTACTTTTTTTATGTGTTTGCCTATTCTGTATATTTCATATACATGGAATCATACTATATGTGATACCTGGCTTCTTTCCCTTAGCATACTGTTTTCAGGGTTCATCCTGTGTTGTAGCAGGAATCAGTGCTTCATTATTTTTTATGGCCAAATAATATTCCATTGTAAGAATCTACCACATTTCATGTATCCATTCATTTACTGATGGACATTTGAATTATTTTGAATTGTTTCCACTTTCTGGCAGTTATGAATAATGCTGCCATTAACATTATTATACAAGTATTTGCATGAATGTGTGTTTTCAGTTTTCTTGAGTATATACCTAGGAATGCAACTGTTGGGTCATATGGTAACCCTATGTTTCAACTTTTGAGGATTTGTCAAACTGTTTTCCTGAAGTGGCTGAACCATTTTATATTCCCTCAGGCAGTTCTTGAAAGTTCCAATTTATATACATCCTTGCTAACTCTTGAACCAGTATTAATACATTATTATTAACTAAAGTCCATACTTCATTCACATTTCCTTGGTTTTTGCCCCATGTATTTTTTGTGTGACAATTTCTTAAACTTGCTTGTTTTTGAGGAGTACTGGTCAGCTATATTTTAAGATGCCCCTCTATTGGGATTTGTCTAATAATTTTCTGGTGATAAGGATGGAGTTATGGTTTTTGGGGAGGAAGATCATAGAGATCATCACATCATATTGAGGGTACATACAATGAGCATATTTATCACTCTTGCTGTTGACCTTGATCATTTGGTTAAAGCAGTGCTTTTCAGGTTTTTCCACAGTAAAGTTATTCCTTGTTTAAAAAATTATATTGCTAAGGACTCATGAATATTTATTTTTATACTTTGGTTATAATCTAGCACTATCTTATTTTGTGTTAAATTAATTCAGGTTTAATTAACCATTGAGGATTCTTTCAGGCTGGCATTCTCCCCTCAATGTGAGGTTTGTTGTTTTGAGCCCTTATTTACTTTCTAGCACTACAGGATGTCTAGGCTCATCTTGTATGTATCCTTCCTTTGTGTAGAATCAGACACTTCTGCTAGAAGCCTTAGCTCCTTTTATTGAATAATAGTATTCAAAAACAAGGTTGGGCAAGATGTTTCTTATTTGAGATCTTTCTTGGTTCTTAATTTAGGCATTTATTGCTATGAATTTCCTTCTTAGAACTGATTTTGTTGCATACTGTAAGTTTGGTAATTTATATTTCCATTTTCATCTGTCTCTAGACATTTTCTTATTTCTCTTTAGATTTCTCCTTTGACCCATTGGTTGTTCAGTAGCATGTTATTTAATCTCCATGTTTGTTAATTTTCCAGTTTTCTTCTTGTAATTGATTCCTAGTTTCATACCGGGTGGTTGGAAGAGATAATCGATATGATTTCAGTCTTCTTAAATTTGTTGAGGCTTGTTTTGTGACCCAGTATATGATCTATCCTTGAGAATGTTCCATGTGAGCTTGAGACAAATGTGGGTTCTGTTGCTTTTGGTGGAAATGTTTAGTAAATGCAGTTAAGTCTATCTGGTCTAACATGAAGTTTGAGTTCAGTGATTCCTTACTGATTTTATTTGGATGGTCTATCCATTGATGAAAGGAGTGTACTGAAGTCCCTTACTATTATTGTATCGCGGTCTATTTCTTCCCTAAGGTCTTTTAATATTGCATGTTATATATTTAGGTGGTACTATGTTGGGTGCACAAATATTTACAAAATTATATCCTCTTGCTTGATCCCTTTAGGATTATGGACTTTATTACAAGTGTAATGGGAGGCTGATAGCAGATTATATTTTCCAAAGCTGGTAGCAAACTTATCACCTGTGCTCTTTTAGCATGTGACCTTGCCAGTCCCCTATGAAGAGGGGGAATTAAATTTCCCATCCTTGATTCTGGGCTGCCTTTGACTACTTCAATGAATAGAGTATGGAGGAAGTAATGCTGTATGATTTCAGTGGCTGAGTAATCAAAAAGCAGTATATATTCTGCCTTGCTTGTGGGAGTACTTATACAATCATGCCCAAGTCTATCATACTATATAAGGAAGCCAAGCTACATGCAGAGACCATGAGCAGGTGTTTTGGTCAGCAGTCTAGTCTTCAGGTCATACCAGCTCAAATGAGTGAATGAACCTTCCTATCATTCAACCACCAGACATTGAATCATCCCAGCCTTTGAGTTTTTCCAGTTGAAGCTCAAGACAATGTGAAACAAACCATTCCCTGTGTACCCTGTCTGAATTTCTGACTCACAGAATCTTTGAACATAATAAAATGGTTGTTTCAAGCACTAGGTTTAAGGGTAATTTGTTATGTAGCAATAGTAACTGGAACAGAGGCATTGGAGGCTTTTGACTTAGACAGAGATATGATTGTACTTCTATTTGAAGGCTTTCAACTCAGAAAGTGATATGGTGGTACTTATGTTTTAAGAGGACCACTGTGACTATTCAGTAGAGATTGGGCTATATAGCAAAGCAAAATGGAAATGGGGAGACAAGTTAGGAGCCTGTTGTAGTTGCCCAGAAGAGAGATGATGGTAGCTTGGGTTAGGTAGTATTAGTACAAGAGAGAAGATATGGTGGGGTTATGGATATAACCTGAAGATGAGCCCACAGGCCTTGCAAATGGATCAGGCAAGAGGCACAAGAGAAAGAAACAAGTCACAGATAACTCTAGGGGATCTGGAATGAGCAACCAACAATGGTTGATAACAGGCATTTAAGTGAGTTTAGAAATGTTGAGAGACACTTAGATGTGCCTGCAGTTTAGGGTAAAAGTGGAACTGGAAAAATAAAACTGAGACATCCAAACGTTAATGATACTTAAAGCCATATCTTTGAATGACATAATTTAAGGAATAATTATAGTTAGATTAAAAAAAAGATGTCTTTAGACTGAGCCCTCAGATGCTTCCAACATGAAGAAGAGGAACAGACATCAAAGGAGATAACAGAGTAGGAGGAAAACCAGGAGATTGCAGTGTCCCAGAAGCCATGTGAAGAAAATGATTTACAGAGCCCCTGAGTCATGGAGTGATTCAGCTGCTGCTCATAGATTTGGTAAGTTAGACATGAGAATTGGCCATTGTATTTGACAACCTGGAAGTCATGGGTGATGTTGACAATAGTGATTTACTGGGTTGGCACAGATCAGTGCCTGAACAAGAGCAAGGAAGTAGAGATAAAAAAGAGTAACTTTTTGGGGGCAAAAAGAAAATGCTGGTGTAGTCGAAGAGAGACAGGGTGTTAAAGAAGCTTTCATTGATGTTGAAAGATGGTACAGCATGTTGCAGAATGTTTGTACATTGCTAAGAAAGTGGAAATGGGGAAATTCATGGTGCAGGAAAGGGACAAATACCTGGAAGAGCAAAATCCTTAGGTGGGCCAGTGGTGATTAGGTTAGGTATCCCTGGAGCCATGAGAAGAAAAACATCTTCCAGTAGGGGAGGCAGAGACCATAGGCTCTGAGCAGAAAGACTGTGAATTGGATATTGTAGAATATGGAAGTTCTCTTTGATTGTTTTTTGTTTGTTTGTTTGTTTAATTTTCTCAGAGAAATAAGAAATCACCTGCTGCTAGGATGGAGGGGCTGGGTGCTGGGCATGAGAGAACTGAAGGGTGTGAAATAGTTATCTCAAAAAAGAAGAACAAATTTACTAGAGAATTAGAGAATTCCTGGGCATCACTTAAGTAGTACTTGAGGTCAGTGGTCATGAATATCAGATGAGGTCACTATAAGGTGAGCAGGCTGTGGAGGTTTTCTCTATGTTCAAGATTTCTGAGGGTGGGTTCAGGGAATTTGAGCAGGTTTTTTCTTTTTAAGTGATTTCAACAGAGGAAGACAGAGATTAGAGTTGAGATAGGGTGGGTTGTATTATTGCTCCCGATTTTCACTTTATCCAATAAATAGAATTATACATCTACATTCCTTAATATGTGACTTACAGTGCATGCCACTAACCACTGTTTCATTGACCTTGGGTCTGACCATGTGACTTGCTTTAGCCAGTAGAATGAGAGCAGATGTCACAGGAGCAGAGACTTGAAACATGGTTTGCGTGATTTGGCTGGTCTGTTAAGTTTTTGCCAGCACAGAGAGGAAAGCCTGCTCTAGGCAACTTCCTGTCTCAGAATGAGGACATGTGGAGTGAAACTGAACCAAGCTTGTGTCTTAATGCAGAACTGCTCCAGCTGCCCTGCAGATGCATGATTCAGAAATCTGCATCTATGCACTCCTCTTATCAGCCATAGGGATTTTGCATCATTTGTAGGATTATTTCAGCAGTATTCTCATTAATACATGAGAATATGATCATGCATATGCTAGGATGAAGGTGTCATCATAATGATGAGTGGAGTCTAAGCCAGAAGAGGAGGAAAGGGAAGCTATGGAGGAGATAAAACAGTGATAAGGGGGAAGAGTAAACGGATCAGAAGTCACATTATAGAGGGAGTCAGGCTTTTAAAAAGAAAGGTAGAAAGATAGGGGGTAGTGGCAAGAGAATGGGATGTTTAAACTTGACATTTGGAGGAGGTGAAGTTAGCGGTAATGTCAAGGAAATGTCAAGGTCCAGAGATGGCCATGGTAATGTGTGGCTGAGGTAGGGAGAGGAAAGGGATGGCTTATGGCAGATAAGGATTTCTGGAAGGTCAGGGTGATTGGGTAAATAAGCTATGTGGCCACTGAAATGACCAAGAATGTTGATTGGGATCCTGTTGGAATTCTGTAAGTAAAGAGATTGTTAAACAATCTTTAATGAATGAGGAAATTTCTGATGGACCTGTAAATGGCAGCAACAAGGAGAGATAGCAGCTGGTGTAGCCTAATGGCAATAGATTCTAAGAAGATGGAGTTGCTTAGAGAGAAGAAAAGACCAATTATCTGGAAGCAGTGATAAGGAGTAAGTTTCTTCCAAATTTAGTAGTAAATGGAGTGAGAATCAAACAATTACAGCTAGTACTTGGGGTGGCTTCAGGGAGTCATATCCTTGGGGAAGACTGGTTCCAATTAGAGCCAAAGTAGTGAAGGGCTCATTTCAGAAAGAAGATAAGGATATTGGGGGTTCTGCTGAACATGCACCATATGAAGTTAAAGATGATGGAGAGGATGGGTTTGAGGAGTCAAGAAGGGGTTATGTTGGGTTAGATAAGAGGATAAACAAGGTTAGTTAAGCATGAGAGCTGCGGACATGTAGGATGACCTATATACGTTTGGTGACTAGAGGAAAAGAGGAAAGCAAGGCATGATGGGATTATTTCTGATGTCTTTCAGGGCTGTTCTCTGAAGCAGTTTTTAGTGGGGAATGAAGAGTGACTTGCCAGGCATGAAGGAGAACCTCTGGGGTCTCCTTAAATCCTTTCATATGTGTTATTGAAGCAGGGTGGAGGTGGACCTACCAGGACCTCTTGGCTTTCTTGCAACACATCTGAAATTATTCAAAATATGTCTGCACCAATCCTCACTTGAGTTCTGCCTCTCTCTTCTCTCTTCACTTATCTCTTCTGCCTCCTATTTCCACCTTGACTCTCACTTCCGCTACCTTTGAGAATTTACTTTTTTTTTTTTTTTACCCTGGTCAAAGAAATCTCCTCAGGACAGGATCTGAAGATCAGATATTATTAGTTGTTGTTGTTATTCTAGTATTAATTATGACAAATTATCAATCACTTATTAACATTTAGTGACCGTTTACTATACGTCAGACATTGTGCTTATTGCTCTACTTAAACCAAACCCATCTCATTTACTTCACAACTCTGTGAGATGGAAACGAGTATTGCTCTCATTTTGCAACAGAGGAAATTGAAGCTTTGAAGACTTAAATCACTCATCCAGGGTCACTCACGGGGCATGGGGCTGAATGATTATTCACATCTGGGATTTTGGGCTCTGAATCCTGAGTGATTCATTTGTCCAGCCTGTGACTGATTGCTCAGTGGAAGCCTGTGGGTAATTCTGAACAAGTTTGGGCATTAGAAGCAGTGGAAGGCTAACCCCTCCTGTCTACTGTCCTAGCATGCCATTGATCTTTTTCATACTAGATTTGTCTTTATGTGGCTCAACTTGTGGTGCCTTCACCTGCATAGGCACTTTTGTTTTTTGGACCAAATGGTCTACTTCCTCTTGGTCACAGCATTTGGAAAAATGCTTTGCACACAACAGATGCTTAAAACAATATATTGGTTGCATGAGTTAAGAATTACCCATGCATCTAGTTAAGTTCTCAAATTAGGCATATATTAAAACTAATTGGGAAGTTTTCAAAAAATGTCCCAATGCTCAAGTCATACCTGGATTAACGTCACTGGGGCTAGGGCCAGACGTCAGTATTTTCAAAACTCACCAGAAGATTTCATTAGGCCACCAAAGTTGTGATTACTGCTCTGAGAGAGGCAGGTCCTAATATTTGTTAGTTCTGCTTAAGATCTAATTATATTTCTGTGATACGGGATTTGGGATGCAGGAAGTAGCGAGTGCTCTAGAAGCATTGTTGTCAGAAGACCTGGAATGTCAATGATGGCCCTTTCCCCTCTCCACACTATTTCCTAGAGCAAAGCTGTCATGTAAATGGCTATTTATTCCATTTGGTTTTTCTGCTCTCTTCTCACTTGTGCTTTCTGCTTTCCTCCAGTTTCTGCATCTAGCTTTCACTTGATTTGCATCCAGTTCTGCCTCTGCTGAAATGAGCTTATCTGGCTGCTTAGTAGACACAGCAATCACTCCCAAGAATTGCATTTGAAAGCAGAATGAAATCTTCATAATTTGCACTATCCCAAGATGCATTCATCCTAATGGAGGTGACTGGGTCATTTAGGCTGAATTGGAGAAGCATTCTTGGCTTTGTGTTCTGAGTCCTTCTAAGCCACCTGGCAGTTAGTGACTCTCTTCAGGCAGTGCTAGCTGATATAATCTGACGTGAAGCCTTGAACAAAAAAGAACCGAAGCCAACCTTTGCCGTTAGTATTCTCAGGTGTTTGTCCAAGGGAAGCTGGAAAGGAGAATCTGTATTTATAACTTGTAAAAAGGGATCTTAAGCATGGGTAGTAGAAAAATACTCAACCAAATATCAGGAAATTTGTTTCTTTTTTACCTTGAGTTTTACTTAACTCTTTATGGGCCATTGAATTTTTGGGCTGTTTGTTAAACAGCAATAAATTGATAATGGCCTCTACAATTTCTTTTTTTTTTAAATATTTATTAATTTTTAATAAATAAAAGAGAGAGAGCACACATAAGTGGGAGAGGGACGGAGAGAAAGGGGGACAGAGGATCCAAAGTGGACTCTGCACTGACAGCAGAGAGCCTGATGTGGGGCTTGAACTCGTGACCCACAAGATCATGCCCTGGGTTCATGTCCAACGCTTAATTGACTTAGCCACCCAGGTTCCCTTCTCCAGTTTCATTTTTTTAAATGTGTATTTATTTTTGAGAGAGAGAGAAACAGAGTGTGAGCAGGGGATGGGCAGAGAGAGAGGGAGACACAGAATCCAAAGCAGGCTCCAACACTGAGTCTGAGGTGGGGCTCGAACTCACAAACTGTGAGATCATGATCTGAGCTGAAGTTGGTCACTTAACCCAGACTCAGCCACCCAGGTGCACCTCTACAATTTCATTAAAAAAATTTTTTTTAATGTTTCTTTATTTTTGTATTTTTGAGAGAGAGAGAGAGACAGAAACAGAGCACAAGCTGGGGAGGGGCTCAGGGAGGGGGAGACAGAATCTGAAGCAGGCTGCAGGCTCTGAGCTCTCAGCACAGAGCCCCATGTGGGGCTGGAACCCACAAACTGCAAGATCATGACCTGAGGTGAAGTCATACGCTTACCCAACTGAGCCACCCAGGTGCCCCTACAATTTCCTTTTTAAAGGAAGGATTGGTGGGTTGATTTTCTGGGCACTGTAGTTTTAACTGATGCTGTGCGCAATAATCGCCTGTGGATGTCAATCTAGCAGCTCTGTGTCCATTCCAGATCCACTGAATCAGGGTAGCCAGGCTGTAACTTCTGTGTTCTTATACATTTTACTAGTGGCTCTGATGTTCAGCTACGGTGAAAGAACTCCTTGAAAGTTTTTTGCTGACAGTTAATGCATCGGATTCTCCCATAGAAACCCTTTTAGGGTTGCAATTCACCATAAGAATTAAATGCCAAGATAAAGTCAGACTCATATTTGGCCATTCTAAGAATGAAAGCACTCAGACTCTATAGGGAAATTCTGAAAAAGCAAAATACAATCATCCCTGGGCCATGAGCTTGTCTACCAGTCTCTTCTTTCCTCTTGAATATCTCTGTATTGGCCAGAAATTATTTTCTTGTAAGAAACAGGCACTCTGAATCGTAAGGGAATTTATTACATAGACTGAAGGAAGTGTATCAGAATACATGACAGAAAACACAGCCAAGCTTTACCAGTCATGGACTCAGAAACAAATGGTATCAGGAAACAAGGCTGTTTTGGTTGCTTGTGTATACTTTCTCTTTCTCCTTGCTTGTCTCACCACAAGAATTCTCTGATTTTCCTATGAATATCCTTTATTCCCCTTTCTTCCTTTACATACACTGTACTGAATAGCTCCCTGAAAGGGGGGAGTCCTGGAATTTACCTGAGCAGTTGCACACAACTTAATGTCTTTGTGTCCTAATTACAAACTGCCAGTAGGAGGACTCAGGTCCGGTTTGAATCAGAGGTCCAAACTGGGTCGAACCACTCATGACAAGGAGGGAGGAGATGCTATGTTCTCTGGGATGGCCCTTTCTGGGGATGGGTATAGGATCACAAAAAAAGAAAAGTGTAAGGTGAGAGGAAAATGATTCCTGAATATAATAAGTGCCTTTACTAGGACAGTCTATCATATTTACATTGGCTCATCAGTCAGGTCAACCCGTATAAAAACACATCAACTAAATGTCTGAAATACTTAAATTTGTTTATGCCAAATCGCTGTTAAATACTATTGTATACATATGCTTTATAGTTTTCATTATAATTCAGGTTTTTGTAAAAGAGGGAAATACTATTTATGTCAAATGTGTAGGCAGTGCTTTTCAGTTGTCAGAGTACAAACTTAACACTTTGCTTTACTCATTTTTGACACAGACTTGAATTCCTACAGAGGACATAGGAATCATTTTTAAAATGACCAAAAAATACACACAAACTTTCAAAAATAATTTTACCAGCAATCTGGTTAATATGGTTCATTGTTTTATTCCCATGGGCAAGGCATATGTGCTCAAATTAAACAGAGGATTTGGCTGATAAATTTGGAAGGCAGAGAAATGATTGCTGTTTTCTACATTTACTTGGAATGCCTTTTTTAAAGGAATCCAGGTACACGGCACCACATAGTCATTTCATTTAAGGTCAAGAAATCTTGGGGCCCTGGGTGATTCAGTCCGTTAAGGGTCCAACTCTTGATTTCAGTTCAGGTCATGATCTCATGGTTTGTGAGGTCAAGCCCCTCATCGGGCCCTGGGCTGACAGCATGGAGCCAGCTTGTGATTGTCTCTCTCAACATAATATAAATAAATAAACAAAAACAATTTTTTAAATGATACAAAAATCTTGCATTCAAGATTAGGTTAAAAAAAAAAAAAGGTGCACCTGAGTGGCTCTTGTCTAACTCTTGATTTCAGATCAGGTCGTGATTTCAGGGCTATGAGATCGAGCCCCATGTCAGACTGAGCGTGGACCCTACTTAAGATTCTTTCTCTGCATCTCTTTCTCATCCCCTCCCTTACTGGCTCTCTCTCTCAAAAAAAAAATTAAGTAAAATGGAATGTGTTTTTCTTTTATAGTTTGGTAAATGTTTTAGGAAACCACATTGAACTTATACACATGACCTCTGATATAGTGGAGTTTTATAGTTTAATGAGGGATGACGTTAATCAATGAATGACACAGATAATTGTTAGTTAACTTGTTAAGGACAGTGATGGAAAATTACAAGAGACTCTGAGAGCATGAAACTAGGGCACTCATTGTGGTGCCAGGGGAGTGAGGAGGGTGAGGAAGAGATGTTTGAAAGGAGATCTAATGGATCTCTAAGAACTGAACTGGGCAAAGATTATCTGAGTTAGAGGGATCTACAGGTAAACAGGTCTTGTGATGTGCAGAAGTGCACCTTTGGAGAAAGTGATGGAATGCTGGTGAGGTTAGAGCCCTGAGTATACAGGGGAGCTATGTAGGGATGATGAGAGAGGCAAGCTCCTCATCCACATGGCCCAGAGCCTTACACCTCATATTCAGGATTTCTACCTTTATCCTGAGAGCAGTAGGAAACCAAGTGGAGTGGACTTAAGCAAATGAGTGGCAAGAGTAGGTTTTCTTTTTAAAAGGATTCTTCTGATTACTGTTTTGAGAATAGCCTAAGGAGCAATGGACAAGAAATACATGGACAGGACAGTTAGAAGGCTAAAGCCAAGAGATCAGAGTGACCTGAAATGACGGTAGGAATAAGAGAGAGAAAGTTGGAAAGATGTGGGAAATATTTCCAAGGTGGTATTGGCAGGTCTTGTTGATGGCTTGGATGAGGAGGCAGGGTAGATTGATTGCAGACATGACCCTGATTCTTCACCCTTCTTGCATCCACCCCCTGTGCCATGTAACTTTGTGGTGTCCTCTGCCTGTCTCTGGACTGACCATGTACCTGGCTTTGGTCAGTAGAATGAAGTAGAAGCACCAGTGCAGTGGTTCCAAGTCTGACTCATGAGGCCCTGTTCTTCCTATGTCTCTGTCATCTCCATGAGACAAGACCTGAGGTAGCTTCCTAGAATGCGACGGATACAGGCAGCCCAGTTGAGTATGATCTAGGCCAATGGACAGCCAGTGGGTACAGCAAAGTGAGCAAGCCCAGCCAACAGACAGCCCTCTGAGAAGATACCCAGCTGACCCCTGACATGTGAGCAATAAACACTGATGTATTATGCCACCAAGGTTTTGTGATTTTTTTGTTTACATGACATTATTGTGGTAATAGATAACTGAAATAGGAGCAAGGGAGAAAAATATGTGGAGCACAGTCATCCATACACATTACTATGATAGCAGAGTTTAATATATTATCACAATGCAGCATTTGAGACAATAGGAAATAGGATAAATACATTTTTATGTGAGGAAATTTCTAACCTGAAATCTTCCTAACACATGGTAAATAATTAGTCAATATTTTTCAAAAGTTAGATCGATAAAAGTGTCGGTTCTTAGTGGTGAATGATACTAAAAAAAGAACATTCCAAAAGCATAGTTTTGATTTTTTGCTTACTTTTCATAGTCTGTCATATGCTTGTTGTCAAAACTTTTTTTATGTGTTCAATCAACCATGAGTCTAAAAAGGAAGGTAGAAAATCATATAGCATGGCAGTGCAGAAGAAAAAAAAGTAAATTAAGCTGGCCAACTCCTATGGTTACAGTGTTTCCTGTTTCCTTGCATTTTTTTTGTTGGTTTCGACCCTATTTTTGCACTGGCTCACCAGAGGGTCATGGAGAGAAAGACACAATTTATGGCAGGCACAAAGAAGTTCCCAGCAGCCACACTGTTAGTTCAAAGTTGCATCTCTTCAAAGAGGATGAAAGAAGAAATTGAACAAAAAGTCCATTCCTGGGGTTTGACTGTGGAAGGGAAGCAGTTATGGACCAGGCTGCTTAAATGTAGCCCCGACCTCTGTTTATTGACAGACATAGAATTCCCACACTTAATTGTGGCTACTAAGGTGAGAACTTACAGTAAGCTTTCCTTTCATATGAGAGAGGAAATTCAGATATTTGGAGGAATAAAATTGTCTCCTTTTCTTATCTATTTGAATTGTGATTGCTTGGTATTATTTTTGGATGCTCACAAGTGGTTTTGAAGTGCTAGTGTGTATAAGAATCATTAGGTAAGTTGTAGAACCATAGATCCCTGGAGATTCTGATTCAGCAGGTCTGGGCTTGGGCCTAAGAACCTGCATTACCAGCAGGCATTCAAGTGATGCCGATGCTACTGGTCTGTGTACCACATTTGAGTGGCAAGACCTTAGAGACTGGAGTACCTGTATTCACAGTTCCAAAGACAGAATCATAAAAGTATACTTGTAGGCAAATTATTTTCATCTTCTATTATTTTTTGTCATGTCTTAAAGTGGTCTTAAATAACTGGTCCTACTTTCTAATGAGTGCCCAAAAAAGCATGAGGGCAGGTCAACAATGGAAAAAGATTGGGAAAAAGGCACAGTTCTTCCTAATAATTTATTTGCAAATAACACAAATTGGTAATAAGCTGCTATTGCTTTTTCCTCCTTCCCTGAATCCTATGCCTTCCAGGATTCCACAAAGTCAATCAAGCTGAGAAATAAAAAAAAAAATCCGAGTTTTAAATGAAAGGATATGAGGAGTTTTGTTATATCCTGTTTATACCTGCCGAGTGTTGTTTGGAGGAGGCAGCTTAATGCTACGACATAAAAAGAAAAGCCACAGGTGGAAAGAGTCAAAGCCTCCTCCACAATGAAGTCACCTTTTCCATTTGTTGGCGATCAGAATGTGAAGAAGGCAGAGTCTTTTGCTGCCCGCCTCGCTGCAGCGTTGGCTTGTTGAGCATTATTGGGACTGTTCAGTTTTTTCCAGTTTCTCACATGTCACTGACATAGTCTGAATGTGTGACAAGGAGTGCAAGTGGATGGGAAAGGTGGTTTCTGGTTCCTGCTCTTTTTTCTTAATTCTTCCTAATTTTCTTCATAGTATAAAATGAGGATATGTATCTCACATAAAATACAGAAAAGTATAAGAAAAGAATGTTTGGATCCTTTCCCAAGAAAAAAAACACAGTTAATACTTAAATTCATTTATTTCTTCTATCTTAGGTCTGTATATATAAATATGCAAATTTGAGACCACATTTTACAGTTTCAGTCATTGTCTTCTTTTTAATAATATCCTGGGCATTTTCACATATTATTAAAATACTCTCCAAAAAAGTAAGATTTTTGATGCTGAGAATTTTTCATCTTTATCATTCATGATATTTTACTGAACTAATTTCCTATTGCTGGTTTAAATATTAAAAGCAACATTTTTCTTTATATATACGTCTGTGTATGTGTGTGTATCTATGTATTACACACACACACACACATATGTATTCATCATACATTTCTGAGCTTGTGGGAAAATAAGAACTTTTTCTAAGGTCAGAAGCCAAAGAAAAACTCAAATCTGAAGAATATGGAAGTGCTAGAAACAAAGTTTCCATGCGGATATTTTCACTTCCCTCCTTGCCTAGAGCCACTTACAAGACAGATGGAGGACAAAGCCACTTAGAAGATACTCGGAGGACAACCCTACCAAGTGAGAGAGCAGAGCCAAGCCCCAGGAAACAGACTGGACCCATAGAGGAAACCCTGCAGGTATTTGCTGAACCCGGCCTTTGCTGTGACTACCAAGGAGTGAAAGAAAAACAAGTATATATATAGATCTATAGATACACCTATATCTATAGATCTATATATATCTATATATCTATGTATCTATATATCTATATCTATATCTATATCTATATCTATATCTATATCTGCCACCTTCAAGTGCAGAGCCTGTGGGGATCTTCTACTTTGACGTACCTGTACCTGTACCTGTAATACTCTGTTTCTTTATTTGGATGCTGACTTCATAGATATGCTTAGTTTGCAAAAATATACTGAGCCCTCTACTTATGATACAAACACATTTGCGTGCATATATATTATACTACATTAAAAAGTGAGGGAAAAAAGTCACATTAGCTGTGTGACTTCCCCCCAAACTCATTAGGTGAACATTTGTTCTAATTTGTGCCAGAGTGGTAGAGCTCCACATCCCTGGCAGAAGAAAAGCATATTTGCTTTGGGGAAATGTAACTCATATCCAGAGTTGTCACAAAGTTCCAAATGTTAATAAATGCAAGAGGGAATGAGCCACCATAGGAGATAGGCAGCAGAAACAACACACTTGAGAATCATGCCTATAATGTGTGATGGATATATTCAAAGCAATAAAGATATGTTGAAAGTGTGACTAAGAAATAGGACATCGAGGTGCCTGGGTGGCTCAGTCAGTTAAGTGTCTGACTTTGACTCAGGTCGTGATCTCATGGCTTGTGAGTTCGAGACCTGCGTTGACTCTGTGCTCACAGCTCAGAGCCTAGAGCCTGCTTCATATTCTGTTCCATTCTCTCTGCCAACCCTGCCCCCCACCTGTGCTCTCTCTCTCAAATATAAACATAAAAAAATTAAAAAAGAAAAGAAATAGAGAACATCAGTATTGCCTTTACCAGTAAAAAGATTGGAGGGCAATTCTAGAGAAGTAAAATAAATTTTCAATTAGAAAATCAACAGCTTTTTAAATAATATATAATTTAAAAATATCTACTAGAAACAAAAACAGTGGAAACAAGTGAAATTAATTTAAACAACATATTTTATATAACTCCGTAAAAGTGTAGTACTATTTCAACATGCAATCAATACGATTATTAATGAGATAATTTTCATCTTTTGTATACAGGTCTTTGAAATCCAGAGTGCATTTTATGCTAAAAGCACATATCAATTTGAAGTACCTACTTTTAGACACTTCTATCTACACACATACACACATAAACACACATTGGAATTTATATTTTTCTACTATATGTAGATGGGCATTGATCCAAGTTGGAATATAAGAAGAAAAACCCTTGCTTTAGGTAGTCCTGTAGTGTTAATTTAATTGAACAGATGTGTGTGATTTACTGAACTATTTCTCTCCTGAGAGATACTTAGTTTTCTCTCTTGCTTTTTCTCATATCAAAAAGGCTACAAGGAATCTCCTTTATAAAATCTATGTGGACTTGTGTATTTTCAAGGCATAAAGCTTCAGATATGGATTTTCTGTCCAATGGATGGTTTTAACAGCAGATTAGATACAACTGAAGAGCTACTTAGTGAACTGGAAATGGGAGCTGAAGAAATTACCCAGAAAGCAATACAGACAGACAAGGGAATGGAAAATACGAAGAAAGCGTTTAAGAACGTGAAGGCTGTAGTTAATATGTCTAACCTGGGGAAAAGAAATAAGGGAAGTAGGAGTGTTCTTAAAAGATAATGCTTAAGTTGTCTCTAGAATTGATCAGACATCAGTCCCCAGATTGAAGATTTCCAATGAATCCCAAGAAAAATGAACAAAAAGAAACTCATCTAGACACATGTGAACTTGTAGTACTTGTAGTAAACTGAAGATAGATGGTCTTACAAATCAGTTATTTAAAAAAAGACAAAATTAATTTACAAAAGAATAACGATTAGACCGACAGCTGGCTTCTCACATCAACAATGGAAGGCAGGAGTCAGGGAATAAGATCTATAAAACGCTGAG
This sequence comes from Herpailurus yagouaroundi, assembly GCF_014898765.1. Taxonomy (NCBI): domain Eukaryota; kingdom Metazoa; phylum Chordata; class Mammalia; order Carnivora; family Felidae; genus Herpailurus; species Herpailurus yagouaroundi. The sequence goes on along the minus strand of NW_024412427.1, from coordinate 24,183,224 downwards.
AGAAAATACCTGTCAATCTATAAATGTATAACTTGAGAAAGAGCAAGTGTGAAACCAAGGCATTTTTAGATAAAAACAGAGTCTGTAAGCACAAAGAGAGCACATCAGGAATTTATTCAGGTAGAAAGAAAATGATCCCATAAGGTATCTCTGAAATAAAACATTGATTACATGTAAAGATAATAATATCTAATTTAAGTTGAAAAGGTTAAAGGTTGAGGTTAAAAACGTCAAGATAGACCTAAATTCTGGATAACCAAAACTAATTTGAAAGGACAAGTGCTTGGAGCTAAGTGTTTTAATTTTTTTAAATGTTTTTATTATTTATTTTTGTGAGAGAAAGAGAGAGAGATACAGTGTGTGAACGGGGAAAGGGGCAGAGAAAGAGGAAGACACAGAATCTGAAGCAGGCTCCAGGCTCTGAGCTGTCAGCACAGAGCCTGATGCAGTGCTTGAAGCAATGAACTGTGAGATCGTGACCTGAGCTGAAGTTGGATGCTTAACCAACTGAGTCACCCAGGTGCCCCAAAGGAGCTAAGTATTTTAAAATGCGTCTCTTATTTGGGAAAAGAGTTAAGCTATTTATTAATTTTAAACATCTTAAGGGAAAAATTCATGTTAAAATTTCCAGTGAATCCCTAAAAATATAGAAATTGAATGTAGAACTTCTAAATTAGTAGATGTTTAGAAAATTGGAATAGGGAAAATAAACCTCAGATCAAGTGATGTGCAGAAAGGGTAAACAAACACATCAACAAAAAGTAGAATGAGTGGGTAGAAAATAACCTGCGGAAAGTAAAAACCAATCTATCAGCACTCACAATCAATACGGTAAAGAACTAAATCCCCCCTAAAATTCAAAGCTATTTTTCCTTCTCAATAAAAAAAGGTGAATGTCTTTTGAAAGAGGTCACAAAAATTTGAAAAGTAGAAGTGTAGAATAAATACATGTGAAATACTAATTAAAAGAAAGTTGGTAGGGATATAATATAAGCAAATTTGAGTTAAATAAAAGGCATTACAAGAAGAGGAAGAGGATCATTTACATATGGACAAAAGTTTTTATTTACCGGAATAAATTTACCAGAAAGTAAAACCTTAATGGGTCTTGCAAAATAGACCTCAAATAAATAACTACAAATTTATAAAGCTACATTGGAAGAAGCTAAAAAATCCATCAGCATATTGAGAGATTTCCACATGCCTAAGTGATTAATAGATTAGTCAAGCAAAAATAAGGCTATGGAAGTTTTGAACAACATAATTAAGTTTGTTGTAACAGATGTGTTTAAAATATTGTTCCTGGCAACACATAGAAAATTTATAAAAATAAACGCTACATTAGGCTAGAAGGAAAGTCTTAACTTTTAAAGATTTATAATCACATGTACCACATACTCTTAACTTCGACATAATTAAGTTAGAAATTAATAACAAAGTGACAAGAAAAAGAAAGGAATGTGGAGTGAAAGGTACAGGTTAATTTCTCAGACTGGTGTAGCAGAGAAGGAACTGGCCTCTTTCAAACTTCACGGAATCTGGCTATGGTTGGGCATTTAAGGGGTCCACCGAAGGCCTGGACTGCAGACTTCGGACCATGCTAGGAGAAGGGCAGCTGTTGACTCTGAGCTGACAGGAAAGGGCGGGGCAAAGACTCTTCCACATCTTATTTTTGTTGTGTTGGAATCTGAACATATGAGGAGAAAGACTGGTGCTTCCTCAGTGGTAATTCCCCAAATTCCTCAAACCAAGATGTGGGAGTTTCTCTCCCAGAATGGACTTCTGGTCATGTCAGTTTGCTAAGTGCGACCTCAGAAAGCAATGGGAACACGGGGAGACTCACCCACCTAGACTGATCCCACTTCTGTAAGGTTCCCCTAATGTAAACTCCTTCACCAGGTGTGACTTCTGCCCAGCTAGGTGAGTTGCCCTTGTTTACACTTCGTGGAACAAAGGGACTCTCAGACATCAATGGAGGGAGAGGAAATTGGCAAAGCCACTTTGGAAAATAAGCTGGCATTGCTAATCCAATTGTATGTGCCCAGCACCCGTGTCCAGGAAATTCCATAGCAGAGAAAGTTGCACACAGGTACAGTGGCGGCTCCTTGCTCTGACATTTTATGAGGCAGTGGGGGTGGCAGCATGTGACAAGATACCATTTTCTGCATGTAGAAGTGCAGCCCTCATGGGCAAACAGAGATGCGGGAAGACCTTTTTATTGCTCTTCAGATTGGGCCACAGAGAACCAACTTTAGGGAAGGAAATTCACAAAATGCCAGCTTCATAGAGTCTGTGTAAATAATCAGGCAACAGTTTTCCCTGTTGACATTATGGTTTCCAACACTTTTGAGAGATGGAAAGAAAAAAATTAAAGATGTACCACTACAACGCATTAACTTTCTAGAATAAGCACTGTGGCCTTTTGGCACTATGACAACAAATAACTTGCTGATCAGCATGACTTTTCAATTTTCAATTATTTGCTTTGCTGTTGTGGCTAAAGAATTTAAACTTTGCATCTTTTTTTTTAAATTTCAATTTATTTTTCCCAAAATTATCCTTTGAGGTTATGGTTTACATATAATGAAGTGGATGTAGGCATAATACTTCAGACAGTTTTGTAAGGATTCCTTTAAAAATTCCTCAGAGAGATAAGTTGCATACACCAGCATTCTAACAAACAAAAAAAGACATGCACATACACATATTTAACTAGGCATCAAAGTTGGAAGACCAGTAAATCTTTGTGTTTCCACTTCACAGGTAAATTAGAATTTTATTTTGTTAAACTGGATGTCTTTTAAATTTGTTTGTTTATTTGGCATAATGCTGTCATAAAACGTATCCTAGCCTTGATCTGAAACTTTCTTTTCCTTTACAGCATTTCCCTTTGAGCTACGTACCATATGGAGAAGTAGAAAAACACAGCTTTAGTGATTATTTACATTCTTGTGGACTAGGATCCCTTCAGGGATCTCATAAAACCCACACAATACTTTTTAGGCCCAAAGAGGTCAGTAGAACACACTCACTTACATATCAGATATTCATCATTTGGGGCACATTCATCTTTACCTTCTTTTAAATCTTATTGCACCTGGGGGTACCTGGGTGGCTCAGTCAGCTAAGTGTCTGATTTCAGCTCAGGTCAGGATCTCTCAGTTCATGGGTTCAGGCCCTGTGTTGGGCTCTGTGCTAACAGCTGAGAACCTATAGCCTGCTTCAGATTCTGTGTCTCTTTCTCTCTCTTCCCCTTCCCCACTCACACTCTGTCTCCCTCTCTCTCAAAAATGAATAAACATTAAAAAAATTAAAAATAAATCTTATGTTGCACCTGTTATGCACCTATTATGTTGGTAGCATTATGGCTATTTACCAGCATCCCCTTTTCCATTGTGCAGGACTATTACACCATCCCTCTCCCTTGAAGTTGGCATTGCCATGTGATTTGCTTTAGCCAACATAATGTGGGTGAAGCCATATGTGTCATTTCTAGATAGAAGCATTTAATTGTTAGGTTAAGGAGCCTGGAATGTTGACTTGACATCTGTAGGTGTAGGAAAACTGCCCTTGAGAATTATCTGTACCCAGAGGTATACTTTTTGAAAGCAAGAAATAAGCTTTTGTCATGTTAAGTTGTTGAGATTTGAGGGATCTTTTTGTTGCAGTTCAACTGAGCATTTCCTGACTAACAGAATATATCATCTGGTGTACTTGCAGAAGAAACTTAAAAAAAAAAAAAAATTATTTATTTATTTATTTTTTTTTTTAACGTTTATTTTTTTTTTGAGACAGAGAGAGAGCATGAACGGGGGAGGGTCAGAGAGAGGGAGACACAGAATCTGAAACAGGCTCCAGGCTCTGAGCTGTCAGCACAGAGCCCAACATGGGGCTCGAACTCAAAGACCGCGAGATCATGACCTGAGCCGAAGTCGGACACTTAACCGACTAAGCCACCCAGGCGCTCCTAAAATCTTTATTTATTTTTGAGAGAGAGAGAGACAGAGCATGAGCAGGGGAGGAACAGAGAGAGACACACACACAGAATCCCAATCAGGCTCCAGGCTCTGAGCCATCAGCACAGAGCCCAACGCAGGGCTCAAACTCAGAAACCATGAGATCATGACCTAAACCGAAGTCAGACGCTCAACTGACTGAACCACCCAGATGCCCTGAAACATTTCTACTTATAAAACTTTAATTAAAATTTTTTAAATGTTTATTTATTTATTTATTTTTTAAAGTTTATTTTTATTTATCTTAAGAGAGATAGACTGCAAGCAGAGGAGGGGCAGAGAGAGAAGGAGAGAGAAAATCCCAACCAGGCTCTGCACTGTCAGTGCAGAGCCCCACACGAAATGTGAGATCATGGCCTGAGCCAAAATCAAGAGCTTAACAGACTGAGCCACTCACTTGCCCCTAATGTTTATTTATTTTTGAGAGAGGGACAGAGACAGTGCAAGCAGGGGAGGGGCAGAGAGAGAGAGGGAAACAGAATCCAAACCAGGATCCAGGCTCTGAGCTATTAGCACAGAGCCTGAGGCGTGGCTCAAACTCAAGAACCCCGAGATCATGACCTGAGCCGGAGTTGGAGGCTTAACCAACTGAGCCATCCAGATGTCTCTATCCAGATGTCAATATATTTTGGTTGTCAAAATAAAAATAAAATCCTCTACTGGTAGCCTATTATTCTTCCAGTAATTCAGTCTTAAAATCTGAGAATTATCTGTGATTCCTCAATCCTGATCTTCACATTTAATGATTTATTAAATACTTTTGATGTCAAAATGAAAGTGGAAAATCTGGAAAACAAGCACCTGTGATTCAAATTCTTATTCTTTAAGTTGCTAACAAATATTTTGGGGCAAGAGGTTTGACATCTGTGTCTCCTTCTATATTTTTCACATGAAAGTTGGGCTATGATATCTTAAAATTATTAATTTAATATTCTATGACATGTTGGAATGTTCTCAAACTAGATTGTGTGTGTGTGTGTGTGTGTGTGTGTGTGTGTGTGTGTGTGTGTGTGT